>NW_025112997.1:1129171-1304626 GCF_010416935.1 Polistes fuscatus | reverse complement strand
GATATATGTATGAATGTGGAGATGTTTTATACATATATCAATCAGTTGAACGCACGTTGCATTCGTCGTGTTGAAGAGAAAGAGAAAGAGAGAGAGAAACTCGTAAAAGGAAGGAACGTCAAGCATTTTATGATCTCTTTAAAAGAAAAGTGCAGTTATATATCGGTTTAAACATTGCTCCGAGGCACACATGCGTTGGCATAATACAACGCTCGTTTGACAACATTAGGATGACTACTTGCTGACCGTGAAACCAGACGAGTTCAATGTACAGACCTGTCGGTTGTTATATATATATACATTCTACTCATATATATTTTATTACATATGTGATGTATTTATTTATTACTTTTTTTTTCTTACATTATTATTATTATTATATCGATATGCATCATCTAAAAAAAAATGTTATTTCATTAGTTTGATATCTTTTAATGCATCAAATGCATCATTAATGACAAATTTTTGCAATTTATTATTTTCTTCAAAACAAATATGAGAATATATTTTATTCTACATTATCGACCAAGTTACTTTTTCACGCTTAATCATTCCTTGTTTAGTTTGTATCATTATTATCATCATCATCATCATTATCATTATTTACAGGATTCTTGTATATTATACAATTACTATTCTATCACAAACACACACCACAATGTATGTCATTACGCATAATTTTGTTTTTCATATCGAGTTATCCTAATGCGTTTAGACAATATAATCGAATAGTCTAAACAAAAAAAAAGGAAACACACACCCACCCACACACACCCCACTCTCACACACAACACACACACACACACAAGAAAAAAAAGATAAGAGAACAAAGTACGACAATTATTTCACAAACGGCGTATACGTTTATCTAATATTTTCAGTATTATTTTAAAACGTCTCATTTAACGAACCGCATCGAAACGCATTAGAAAATGGAAATTTAAAGAAAAACAAGTTAGCGAAGTAATTGCTAACTTCGAAGAAAAAAAGAAGAAAAAAGTAATAACATTTTCTGGTCGAAACAAAAAAAAATTAAAAAAAGAAAACATTTATACACATTTAATCGACTCAACGAGTCGTACTGTCAACGCGCGTGTTTATCTACGTAAGAAAGTATATTCAACTATTAAAAAAACTATAAGATATTACGTATTAAAAAGATAAAAAAGAAAAAAAAAAAAACAAAAAATGCGCGTATAGAGATAAAATAAAATGAAATAAATATTATAGAGTAAAATCGATCGACGAAAAATTTGTCGAATAATTCAATGAATAAAACAACGTGTGATGTAAATTATTATTCGCGAGAGAAATGAAACTTTGCAATAAAATCAAAAAGAGAGAAAGAAAGAGAGAGAGAGATAAATTCACAGAGGACTAACAAAGAGAGGATAGATAGATAGATAGATAAATAAGTGGATAGATAAATTGATAAATAGAGAACTCACAGTGATAGTGAGTGTACGAGTGAGAGTGAGAGAGAGAGAAAGAGAAAATAGTTAAATCGGACTGAAACTTGGGTGTGTGATATCGGATATGACCATTGTGCGTAAAGATAAACGACATACAAACTTACACATATACACACACACACTACATACATATATATACACATTGATATACAAATATATGTATATATAGCTAACATATAAATGTATATTCAGCGATCCGTAAAGTCATGTACCTCGACAAGGGACGTGTAGTAGAAGGAAACGAATTATATGTCGGAGGATCATTCGCGCGAATAAATCCGCGTTAACAATTACATCTTTCGATATAATATAGTATATTAATTATTATATTTCATATACATGAATTCGCGTATACGTATATTAAAACGAATCAATATTAAATAAATGTGTTGTACGTAATCTCGTAATCTCATAACTCAATATATCATTTACGTAAAGTTCATACGCGTACATTGGTATACGTTAAATAAACAATCATTAAGAATGAAAAATATTCCAATAAATTTTCACGCGAAAACAATTGAGAAATTTTATTTAAAAGATAATAAAATAAATAAAAAAAAGAAGAAAGAAAAAATTCATAATAAAAAGTATTAAAATAAATTAATGATAACGATGATGATGGCGATGATGATGACGATGATGATTATGACAAAGGAATAAAGTTGCGACATTATATATAACAGTATATATATAACAGTTTGTTATATATATATATATATATATATATATAACAAACTGTTTAATTATACAGGCTCGATAATATTTAACGATTCGTTGATGATTAATTCGTTTAAATTTAGATGCATGTAACGTGCCGTATCCAACGTGGAAAAATGTCGAAAAATTGCCAGTGCAAGGAAAAAAAAATAAAAAGAGAGAGAGAGAGAGAGAGGGAATGAAATGCAGAAAATAAAAATAAAAGAAGAAAAAAATTCTCTCTACAATACACGCGTATATTTTGTAGAGGGTGTTCCAAAGGTTGCTTTATCGAGAGAAAAAAATTAAAATAATATTATAACTTTAATTATTAAATAATATTACAACAATCTTCGAGATAAATATAAAAAATGATCCTCGCACGATGTAATTTATACGAGTACGAATTCAAAAAATGGTTATCATACTAGAGTCTTTGGATTAGTATTATAAACAAAAAAGTTATCCCCTAAAATGGTATGTATAATTTCGAATACTCGTTCAAGTTAAATTTTATTTATCGGTTCTATGAATTGACTTTTGAAACAATCAGTATTTATATAAATATGTGTATAGCGTTCTCACTAAGGCACGCTTTTACCGATGATCGTTAGGTCAGAAAGGGTTAACGTAATAATATCATCGTCTAAATTTAAACCATCCTTGTATTAGCGCAGTTCGTGGCTGTGTTTCATCATTGATCATTTTGCGAGACCAAACGTATTTTTTTTTTTTTAAACAAAACAAAAAAACTAATGATCGATGTTACGAGTGTGTGTGTTTGAAACAACAACAAAATAGAGAATAATAATCGTTAAATGCAAAAGAGAAAAAAAAATAAAAAACAAGAAAATACATTGAATAAATCATGTCGTGCTGAAAAAGAAAGGAATAGATAAATAAAAAAATAAAAAACATACAAAAGAAGAAAAAAAGAATTACAAATGTCTGAATATTTCATTGAACGAACAATTATTATTATCATTATTATTATTGGAATATTGTATGAGTATACCAAATATATTACATACAGGTGTGTATTTAAACCAGAAATCTGAATGATACCACGAAGCAATAATAATGATCGTTCAAAAATAGGGAGAACAATAAAAATAATAATAATAATAAATAAAAAGATTTAAAATATATATAAAATAGGTCGAAGTAAGAGGATAGGGGGGCGGGGTTTGGGGAAGGAAAAAAAATAACTTGGCCTCTCGTTTATTGTCCTAGGGGGCCAAAAATGCTGTAAAATGTTAACTGCGATCGATATTTTATCTCTCTCTCTCTCTCTCTCTCTCTCTCTTTTGATACTTCATTTTTCGCTCACATTCGAGCTTTCATATTTTTATGTGCAAATGTGTATACCACATATTTACATATGTAAACGTACATGTGCAATTTACACGTAAAAAAATGTTAAAAAATAAATCATTTGAAATGGTAAAGGTTACTGTTAATTCGTGTTACTTGGAAAATGTCAGTGCATATAAATCTCGCGTATGTGTAAATTATTGTAAAGGTTCAAGGAGTACGAAATATCTTGTATTTTATTCGTTCGTTCGTTTCTTCGATGAAACATTAACAAGTAAATTAATATTCATTGCTGTCACTCGAGGCAAATTCATTTTCTTGGCTTTTTAGTTCACAAACTTCACCTAGAATAACCAAGAAAAAGATAAAAGAAAAAGAAAATGAAGAATAGAAAGAAGAAGAGGAAGAAGAAGAACAATAACAACAACAATAACAAGGACGACGTCGATGACGACGACGAGAATTGAAAAAAGAAATTTGCGTCTGGGGTTCGAGTAGAGAAGCTCGATCGATCGAAGTTTTAGTTTTGTAAAAAAAGAAAAGTATCGTATATGAATGATTTCAACATTTTCATTTTTAACAAAATAGAAATTTGTTGTTTATATTATCGTTATTATTATTATTATTATTATTATTATATATTTTACATTATATTTCTTATTATTTTATAAAAATAATCTTCGACGAGACGATATTCAATATTAAAAGAAAAAAAAGAAAAAACAAAAAAAGAAAAAGAAAGAATTTTCGTTGTCGTTCGTTCGTGGTGGTGGTGTTCACGTTTGGACGTATTTTTCTTTATTTTCTTCTCCTTTTTAAGAATTTTCTATAATATTTCCGTCTCACTCTTTCTCTATCTCTGTTGGTTTTTTTTTCTTTTTTTCCTATTTATTATTTACCTTTCGTTATATTTTATAATAATTAATTCACGAAGATAACTTAGTTAATTGAACGAGTAATTTATAAAATAAATCGATCATTACAAATCAGAAAGTTTGATCAAATCCGTTCTACTCGGTTGCACGTAATTAATTAGCGGAAAAAGAGAGAGAAAGGGTGAATGTGTGTGGAAGAAAAAGAAAGAAAGAGAGAGAGAGAGAGAGAGAACGAGTGAAAGAAAACTTTGAATGCGAGTCGATGTACAAATAAACTCGAAGGAAGTACCAAATTGCGAATAATTGATCGAACATGCTGTTAACGTATAGTCAAGACTTGTTTTAAAAGCATTAAATATATATACACATATACATACACACACACGTATATATATACTCCAGAAGCAAAACGCCAACATACTTTTTAGCTTAAACAATTAGGAAAGTTGATGCGGATAAAATTTTATCAGAAAGAACGAGAGAGAGAAAGAAAACGATTAATAAAATAATAATAATAATAATAATAATAATAATAATAATAATAATAATAATAATATAATAAATAATAATAATGATAATGATAATGATAATTAAAATCGTAGATCGTCGTGCTTAGATCGGTGTAACAGAATAATAAAATAATAATAATAATAATAATCGCAATTATTATTATTATTTAGGTACGTAATTTTAAATATAACAACAAAAATAATGATTGAAATTAAAAAAAAGAAAAGAAAAAAGAAGAAGAAGAATACATAGCAATATTTCGTTGGGAAAAAAAACGTTTGAATAATGAATACTATCGATTATCGATCATCGGATCATTCATTTCTAATATTCATCAAAGCTAAATTAATTATTATATCTATATCAAAGTAATCTATAATAATAATAGAAAAGAGACTCTTTAAGTGTCTAAAAATGAGATGTTGCTGTTAATATTAAAAATAAATTATTCACACACATACACACATATAAAAAATATAAAAAGAAGAAGAAGAAGAAGGAATAATCGAAAAAGGAAGTTTTTATCTTAAGGGAAGAAAAAAAAGAAAAAATGAAAATTAATGTTATCGCGTCTGTGTATACGGGTTGTAACGTGGGATAGATAACTGGATTTGATAGTATCAGGATATCAAGGATTTTCAGATAATAAAAAAAAAAGAAGATGGAAAAGAAATCCTCTAAACTGCTTTACTCTTATCATTCTCATTCACTCGTTCTTTCCTCTCCCCCCCCCGTCACTATCTCTCTCTCTCTCTCTTTATTTTCTTTTATTTTTCTATTTTTATTTTCTCGATCAGCAATTCGACTTTCCAGCAACAACAACGGCGGAGAAGAAAAAACGCTTATATTTTTCTTTCTTTTTTTTTTTTTTTTATCACAATAAAGAGTGGTATAAGGTATTTGAGAGAGGAGAGGGTTGTTAAGGTTTTCTCTGATAAAAGAGAGAGAGAGAGAGAGAAAGAGAGAGAAAAGATTAAGATTATTAATGCGAAAAATGTCGTAAAAAAACAAAAACAAAAATATACGAGAGAAATAAGAATAAAAGAATAAAAAAATAAATAAAAAAAAAAAAAATTCCGCGTTGTCGTCGTGTCGTAGTGACAAAAATCAAAAGGAAAAAAAAAGAAACAAAGATAAAGATAAAGAGGAGTAAGGAATAGGAGAGAGATTCGGAAAAAAAGGATAAAAGGAAAAAGATGAAAGATAGAAGACATCATTTTTCATGATCGTTCATGATCCCTAAGAAGAAAGATCACGCGTTGACGACATCGATCCTTTAGGAACAGGATCTGCTTTCCTTGAGCTCTTTATCTTAAGTAACGAGAGAAAAATCTAATAAAATGCCGTCTTCTCGAGGT
The DNA here is from genome assembly GCF_010416935.1 of Polistes fuscatus. Classification (NCBI taxonomy): domain Eukaryota; kingdom Metazoa; phylum Arthropoda; class Insecta; order Hymenoptera; family Vespidae; genus Polistes; species Polistes fuscatus. Next base: position 1,298,398 of record NW_025112997.1, on the reverse strand, counting down.
GACAACGACAATTTGTCGAACACCTTGGTTCTTTCCTTTTTTTCTCTCTCTCTCTCTTTTTCTTTCTTTCTTTCTCTCTTGCTCTTCTTTATTCTTCTTAAATTTTTGTAACCTTCAACTTTTTGTTGCATATTTGATTTTATTTTATCATTAATTATAATATCGTCAAGACGAACAAAAGGAATAAGAAAATTAAAAAAAAAACCCTTTCTTCAAGATCCTTTAACACGTTCGTCGGTTCGTCGTCAGAATTTTATTCTAAATATTATAAACAATTAATAAGAAATGTAATATTTTTATTTTCTATATATATATATATATTTTTATTTCTAGTGGTAATTGCATTAAATTTTCTTTTTAAAATTTTATTTAAACTCGAACAAGAAGAACGTCAACCGTGTCTTGAGTGATGAGGGTCCTCCGCCCCCATGGAAACATCATATTCGTCACCGAAATATAGATAACGTTGCTGCGACGAACGTGTTAACGAGCAAATAAAAGGTAGTAGTAGTAGTAGTACTTCTTACTATAAAGAGAACAATAGATTCTCTTTTATTATTAACGTTGTACTAACGAGAATGAAAAATAAAGAAAGAGAGAGAAGGAAATTTAGGAAAATGAAAAGCATCAAGTTTGTGATGATACACCAAAAGTTTAGCGTACTGTGTCTATCGTCAACCCTTTCCTCCCCCATATACGCACATATAAATATATATATAACTTATTACTATTACATATACAAACAACAAACATCCCTATTCATACATAGATACATATATACATACGTGTTAATAATGTCTATTTCGCACAAATGAGATGAACAAAAAAAAATAGCTTTCGTTGGTAGCTTGAAAAGCAAAAATTAAGAAAAAAAAAAAGAAAAAAATAAATGCAAAAGAAAACGAAAGCGAACACATGTTGTATACATAAATACATGCATATATTCATATACACATATACATACATACGTATTCTGTGTAGAAGGTGGGAATGAGTCTCTGACGTATATACTATGTTTATATAATATTATATTAATTGTAAGAATTTAAATAATAAATGATCTAGACAATCAGGATACGACGTAGTCGGATTTTTCTGCCGATCGAACGAACTTTCGTCTGCATCATTCTCTCTATTTTGTTCTATTGCATACACAATATTAATGATAATAATGATAATAATAATACAATAACCAAATACACGGTCAACAATAATACTAATGATAATACTTATGATTATAAAATAGGGATATGAATGAGAATTTAATGATAATTAATAATAATAATAATTATTATTATTATAATGATCAATATATAAATATTACATGGTAAGCGATTAATTAAAATGAGGTTTAAAAGCTGAATGTCTTGTATATATAGTGAATGTATAATAATATATATAATATAAATTATCATTGTATAGAGAGCAATCGTGATAAATAGTAAAGAGACAGTTATGCGATTGTATTTTAAAAATGTTCACACTATTTCTTTTTGTTATAAAAATATATATATATATATATATATATATACATACATATATAAATTTAATCGAACAATGATTGGTCGAAAAAATATAATAAAGGATTCTTTTTGAAAATGTCTCGAATATACACGAGTAGTAATCAACAATAATCTCGGAAAAAAACATGTGTTTTGTATTATTTGTTCGTTTCATTTAGTATTATATATAAAAATGGTAGAAAAAGAAAGAAAGAGAGAGAGAGAGAGAGAGAGAAAATAGTTTGGAAAATTTGCTGGGATAAGGATAAACATTTTATTTGCTACTGGATTACCGTCCTATATTTTTCAGTATATCCAATAGGATATGCTTCGTGAAAAAGAAAGCAAGCAAAAGAAAGAAAGAGATATAAATGGGGGGGGCGGGCCTGGGGGAAAGAAAGTAAAGATAATAAAATGTTTGCAACGAAATAAAAGATACTAGGTGCTAACTTTCCCGAGAGAAACAAAGAGAGAGTGAGAGAGAGAGAGAGAGAGAGAGAGAGAAAGAGAGAAAGAGAGAAATATACCATTTCTATCGATTGTTTATGCAATTCGCGAGGTGAAAGAAACTTTTTTGGCACGGCTCATTTCGATCGTTAAATTTATTCTCGTAATACAACCCCTTTTACAACGTTATTTTCATTTTCTCTCCTTCTCTTCTACTTTTTTTATTTTGTTTTTGTTTTTTTTGTTTTGTCTCCCGTTCTTTTCTCTTTTCTTAAAGGATCGAAATTTCTTACGAGGATTCGAAAGAATCTACGATTATAAAGACTTTCATTTGATACTAATTTTCTTTTTTTTTTTTTTTATTTAGTTTGTCTCGTTACTTTTTCCCAATCAAAGTAAATTCTATCTCTTCTATAAATGCACCACGTATATAAATATTTATATATTTGTGTGTGTGTGTGCGCGCGCGCGCGTGTATGTGTGTGTTTTTTTTTTCCGTGTACATATCTGTACGTATCTTTCTGTCTTTCTCTTACAAACGGAATGTACCAGTATACGCGAACGAAATTCCTAAATACGAATGGCCTGGTCCTGGCAAAGCCGTTGCGCATTGCAGCAACCCCAATACAAGCACCACCCCTTGAAGCAGCATGTACCTAATGCAGTGGTGGTAGGATAGGGGTTATACTGTAGATCGCGTTGCCACGGGCCAGTTACGAGCGTGGTAATCGTCTCTCTCTTTTCTATTTCTCTTTCTCTCTATCTATCTTCTTTGCATTAGACAATTGTTACATCTTTTATATTATATGAACAACGCATGCTTCCTTTTCATCCTAATAAAAAATAGAGTAAGTATATATATATATTTAATTTTTTAAATTCATTTACACGATTTGATTTGTGGTTGGGAGAAGGAGAGATGTTAGAAATTACATTTTAATTCAACTATTTTAGAATTATCTTCTACGAATTTATTCATTTCGAATTTGCTTTTTTTTTGTATATATACTCAATGTTGAATAAAAAACCTACTCCTCACTCCTAATTCCCATGAATGAAACTGTAAGTAGGGTTTTTCCTTTTTTTAATTATAAAATGCAATACTGGCTATTGTATCTTGATGAGTAATCGATTATTAATATAATTAATTTATTCATTTTAATCTTACTTCGATGGAAAATTTTAAATATCTCATTTATATATTCTTTTTTATTCAATGCCGATGATGAGCATATGCTGCTTCCTATTCATTTTACTGAATGCATTGATATGAGAGTTTTTTTGTTGAAATATTAAACGCAAGGTAGAATATTACATTTTGCTGAATTCGAACTTATTAACATTAATTAATTTATTCTAAATTTTCTTTTAACGAGAATCGAACATTTTGTATTTCTAATTAAATGCGAAAAATATATAAGATCATTTGTTTTTTTCTTTTTTTACGTTCTCTCATCCCTATAAATGGAATGATAAAAAAAGATTTTAAATTTTACCAATAAAAATGTCTTACTTAATCACAACGTCTTATATATTTTAGACTTAATTACTATAATTAATGAATTAAAATGTCATTTTGAGAAGAATTCAATGTTTTACGTTAAGCTTAATTGTCGAATGAAAAATTATGATTCTTCTGATATTATAAGAATCGATATTATAAGAAGTGATAAAAAAGGATAAAAAGAAAGGTAAGTGTACGATATTTAATCTTTAATGTTACTTCACCAAGAACTTTAAAGGAATATTTAAAATTTATGAGAAACTAATTTACAAATTCGATAAAGAGAGATATTTCATCGAATAAAAAACGAATTTAATTGGAATTTAAATATTAGCTGAGAGGAGAGGAGTTGTTTATTCATTCCAATTATTCAAAAAATTGTTAAATTTATGTTAAATTCAACAATGATCACCTGTAATAAAAATAAAACTATATTAATTGTTAATTATACAATCAATGCAAAATAGCTTGACATATTAAATTGAAAAGTGTATCTCCGTCAGGATTGCGTCAAGATTTTTTTCCAGCAAAGGTAAGGTGTCGTTAGGATGGCATCAGGGGCTACGTCAGTGTTACGTCAAGGTATTTTTTGCTTTCTTATTTTAAAGGAAATAAGATATAAATAAGAAAATAAAAAAAGATATAACTAATGGGGAATATTTTTTAATCCGATTTTTCTTTTATCTTATCGTTTCGTTCATTATGTTTTTTTTTTTATATTATTTCGTATGTAATTTTATTTCTTAATGTAAAATTAGAAGAGAGATCGTTTGCTTAGAACGCGTACCGTACGAATAAACTTGGCATCGAAGGGAACTTGTTTATCTATAATTATCTTTCATAGGCGCCTATCATTATCCGTGTTTCCACTTTATTATCCTATTTTTAGCGAGTACGCCATATTTCCGCCTTGTATCTACTACTTTTGTACGAACTAACGTTATGAACGGTTTAATCATTATCTATCTCTTTTTACTATTCATCTCTTTCAGGTAGGATACTATTAGAAATTTCTACACAAATGTTATCTTACAAATTTAATTATAATAATAATCATTATTAGTCTGCTTATTTAATTGTTATAATAATTATCATAATAATTACTAATACCATTTTTATTATTATTTACAATTCTTTTTATTTTATAATTTATTATTATTGATAAAATATATAAATAATTTTTTATTACAATTATAAAAATAATAACAATAATAATAATTATTATTATAATAATAATGATGATGATGATGATAATAATGATGATGATGATGATGTTCATGAATGAATAGAATGATAATCATTAGTTTGAATTAGTCGAATTGAATAGAGTGGAATTAAATCGAATTTAATTTGGAAAAAGTTTGAGGAAGTTTGCTAGTTGGTTGAAGTCGATTGTCGTTCGATTATTGAACGCCACGCAAATCATAATTGGATCTTTAATGGTCGAAGAAGTTGTGCACCGATCAACTGGGCTATTCATCGACAAAGTTACCTGTATGCTAGTCGTTATCAATGTGCATCAAACTCATACATTTATACGTATATATGTATATATATACACTTATAGACGCATACATACACACATATCGCATCTTCTCGTCGTTGTCATTGCTGGATCCGTTGGCTTTTATGAATTTGAAGATTCAATTACAAAACGATCGTTCGAGAATCGAAACCGGTTTGCTGATCTCGCAATTTTCTTCCCGTCCTTTATAGGACGACCACTCGTATCCTATTCCACCTTTTAATCAAAATTATAATATATAATATTTCTCATAATGGTATTTCATTTCATTTTGATTTATAGTTTTTATTTGAAAAAGAAAAAGTTAACGAGAGAGAGAGAGAGAGAGAATGAATCGGTTGAACTGAATAAATTTTATTCTAGTAAAGTATAACGTTATCAAACCGAAGTAGTATTGCTTTATTAATAGGAGTAATAAAATACAAATAAAATGATTTAATATCTTCTGTGTAAACATTAAAATAATATGAGAATATTATTATTACGATCAAATATGACGTCTTAATTAAAGAGCTAATTTGAATCGTAGTTTTTAAAAACTTACGAACACTCAAGAGAAGAGATTTTTAATTTTTTATACATATATTATCATTAATATGCAAACTTTAATTTGTATTATATAACAAATTCTTACAATTAGCACGTAAGTAATTTTTATTTATCATTCTAATACAATTTCCCCTTTTTTTTTTAACAAGTTATTATTATTTATTATTAATATATTTTTCCCTCGTCAAATATGACGTCGTAATTAAAACAAACCTAGTCATATGGAAATTATGAACACACAGAGTGAAACTGAGTGAATTTAAAAGATATATAATATTTAATATAATAGCTTTAATCTGTTGGTGTGTGTGTGTGTGTGTGTGTGTGTGTGTGTGTGTGTGTGTATGCTGTGTGTGCATTCGTAATTTTGTAAAAGCTTTCTACTAGTTTTGTCCAAACAAAGTGTAAAATATTGTATAATTGATTCGTAGTATAAACAACTTCACAATTTCCTTCTCTTTTTCTCTTTTTCTCGTTCGTTTAAAGCCCTTTAGACTAGACTGTTTTATAGTTAATATTTCTGCAAGTTAAATAGCCGAAACTTTACGTAGCGATCATAAGGATACAAAATTTCATCTTGATTGGACCAAGTTAGTATGTACTAAGGGGTTTTTACAAAATTGCGAGCATACAAATTCAAGCTTTTATATTAATGAATAACATAAAACGTTCTAGGAAGTTTCTATTTATGTACTTATTTTTTCAAACACTCATATTTTTATAATTAAAATAATAAAAACTTCTTCCTTACACGTATATATGCAACCAAAAAAGATAACAAGAATTGTAGTCAAATTAAACCAAATTTCACTTATCTTTTCTAATCATTATTTTCAAGCATCTATTTAATTGTGATTAAATTAACGTTTAGTAATAAAAAAAAAAAAGAAATCAATTACGGTGCAACAAGTTCGTTTACGTTCGAAAAATCGATTAGCCAGGAAAATGTGAAGAAACTTTTTAACTTCTCGACCCAATTATAAATAAAACTTATATTTTTATTATTTTAATCATAAATTTAACCAAAAATATTTTATAACAATCTCTGTGTGTATAACAATTTAACAAATACAATTAAAGGTAACATTTAGAAAATGCATTATGAAATGCAGATTTAATTGAATTATAACGTTGCACGCACGTGTGTTATACTTCGCATGACGTGTAATATACAGGTTGAGTAAAAATTAACCGAACACCAGTATATCTCTGTTGGATTTAAAGATAGTAAATATGTTTATAATAAAAATGGTTTCGCGAAGAATGTACATGATTATCGTAATATCATTTTTAATATAAATAAAATTCTTCGTGTAAGATTTGTTTGCTTTATTTCATGCTTTTTCATGTGGTCAAACATTTTTAAATCCCTTATACTGTCAGACATTTTTAAGTAGTACTATGTATACATATATATATATATATATATATATGAGAATCTCTTTTCTTATAGATGAAATTATAAGACGTGCTTTCTCGGTTTCTCTTGGTAAGATAAGCACAAAATCCCGATCCAATTAAACGTGGATTGTATTACGGATAGGTAAGTAAGACCGATCGATAAAGGGCAATTCTTGCGAAACTACCTTAGCCATAATTTTCTCTTCCACTCTTTCTATATTTCTTCTACTCTTTCATGTACACTCTTTTAAATACCTTAAAACACGATAAGGGCTACTTTAAAAGTCTAACATAAGTATTGTAAAATTTTAAAAGAATTATTTATTTTTATTTTTAATTATCGTACCTACGATCGAATCTTGTTCGTTGAGAAAAGGGAACGAAAAAAGATTTATTAATTCACTTTAAAGAACGCAATATTATCATCTTTCATATTAATTTAATCATATTTTTTGTTCGAGAAAAGATAACGCTTTTTCTTCTTTATTATATGTACTTACTTTTGTTTAGTTTTCTCTTTTTATTTCATCCTCTTTTATTAAATTTATTTTCCTTTTCTTTCTGCAAATCCGGCACTTTGTTGAAACGGAATTCTTTTTATCTCTTTTACTTACTTTATTTCTATCCAATTTAGTACGTTCTATCGACGCAGGTAAATGGATATCAGTAGTTCATTAAAATTTATTTTAAAGCCACCAAATATTATAAACCTTTGTAGTTTTCTCGAGTGTCTACGTCTCGGAAGAAAAATGTACGACGTTTTTTCTGCAAACGAGTTCAAGGAGAACAAAATGTAGAAATTGTTTTTAGAGTTTTTATACGTAAACTACGAAAAGTTAGATTTTCGTAGGTGAATCTATTATTTGTGAATTGAAAATATTTATATGAAATTGTTACTCAATAATTTACAACCTTTTTATGGTAGTTATTATTTTTTTGTTATATATTTCCGATCGGATAAATCAATGACTTTTTGCATATTTTGATGAGATTAATGATTTTGCATGCTTCTACAGCAAAATTTGTCAATGATTTAAAATATTTTTTTTCACGTGTATCTGTATACGGTATAATTCGTTATATTCCGGTTCTGTAAAACAGAAATCTTCTATTATTGGTAATAGGAAAAAAGAAATAGTTATTACCAGCAAAGAATACAGAAGTACATAGAAGTTCAAAAGTTCCCTTTTTTATCTACGCAGATTTACCTTAATTACTACCGAGACCACCAGTAGGTAAGAGCAGGTACTTAACGCGATGACAATACAATACTGTCAAAGAATACAATATTCTTTGATAGTATATGATAGTACATATATGATATATATTCTAATAAAATTTTAAATAATTATATTTAATTTTTAGTATATAAACATGTGTGTGTGCCTTCAGAAATGCAATTATATATATATTTTAAAATGAAACAATTTAAGAAACTAAAATAAAAAAGAATCTTGAAGGTATGATGATAAATCCAACGATGATCACCTGTAACAAGTAGAAAACTATGTTAATCATACAATCAAGTGATACAATAGCCTAACATATAAATCGTCCAATTCGCAGATCCACTTTTCTCAATTGAATTCTCTATTTATTTTGATCAAATCTCTATTTGCCGTTGTAATGAAATTAAATTTAAACGCGCGATTTTATATTTACATAAAATAAATAAAAATATATATATATAAAGAAATAGGAAAAGTAAAAATACTAAGTTACTAAAAAAAAATAATATCTATTAATTATTATGAAAGTCTTTTAAACTGCTTTATATTGAAAAGAAAAATTGCAAATTTAATAAAATACGATCACAGTAAAATATTTTATAAACAAACAAGAAAAGAGAAATTACAGTAATATTTAACTAACGTTATTTAAGCTTCAAGATTGAATAATATAAAAATTTTAATATTTCTGACTCTAACTAAACACATATGCATCTTTTTGACGATATGGACATAAATTTGGTGTCCAAAGAAGATGGAATGGTCAATCATCTCCAATTACAACTACAAATTAATGACGAGCAAGAATGTAATATAATAAAATATAAAATATGACTAGAGAGCTATTCTCGAAAAGTTCGACTTGCTGTTGAACCTTTAAAAATAACTCAATAGTTTATGTAGTTGCCCTCTTCAGCCACAATTAAGTGGGAATCTCTTCGGCATTAGCCTCTTCGGCATTTTGCCTCTTCTGTCTCCATGCCCTAAACGCTGCTGTAAGGCTTTTCCTAAGCGTATTTTACGATACATTTCGTAAACAATCGCAGCCGAAAGAAATTCACAAATCGTACAATTAACTTTAATCGAATGCCTCAACAGATATTTGATCTAATCGATGAACCTATAACACTTTGCATTGAAAAAATTAAATAATATCAAAATAAGCAGAAATTTTGTCATACATCTTATGGTCTTACTTTTTTACTCGCTCACTTTTATCTTTTATCTTTACTCTACTTTGTATTTACTATACATATATAACAAATGAAGTATTCAGTAGGAATTACTAAAGAGCAAAGCGTTAATATACTTAATATTAAGTAAGTATCCAACGTATTTAGCTATCTTCACTTTTTTGAATAAAAATTAATTTTTAAGAAAACGCAAAGACTTTTGAATCGTGCGATACTGATTTAAATATCGCGGTACAGATCATAAGCAATATATGGAAAAAATAAAAGAAATATTTAAATGAATAAATGAATCTAAAGGTTGCTGAAACTTTGTATAATATCCGGAGAAGAAATTGTCTACTCCTGAGTGGAAATTACAATCGGGCGACTTCTCCGGTCTCTACCTACTTACAAATTAAATAAACATTCACACCTAAGTATGCTACCTGCCAATCTATTGGCAATATCTAAAATAAGCAAACATACATACATACCCACCCACTCACTCCACGATTCTCTCACGTACCACCAGGGTGCAGAAGCCTAAACTAGAGAGCATGTCCCGGGGCACCTCCGACACCCTAGTTCAAACGCGTGTTTTCTAAACTTATGGGAGTACGTACCAATGCTGTAATCGACTGCCAAGGCTAATGATTATTGCAAATATGACTAGATTAAAAATACTAGTATATACTAGTATATCAAAGCTTCCACAAATACTACTATTCAAAACAATTTTATATATTGCAAAAAAAAGTAGAAAAATTTAATATAAATAATAAAAGTACAAATATTCGTGTATTTTTCATACCATAAATGATTCTACAAGTTATACTCCGAGTATTGAAAGATGCATTAATTAAAAAGTATCACGAAACGATGTACAGTACACACTACCTAATACGCTCATAAAAGTGTAAAGTACATCGTGCAACCACTAGCACAATGACAGCCGCCAATAGGGGAAAAACTTAAAACTAAACCTATACTAACCATTTCTCACACATACGAGTAGCACCTGGACACACGCATAAATGAGAACGCAGAAAGTATAGGGGGGGAGAAACGGGAGATTAGTACATTAAAAGCTGAAAATCCTGATCTAAAAAACATGATTAACATATATATATGAACACATAAAAACATTTTATTTCATTTAAGCGGACTAAGACTCTACAAGCCATTTGGATTTGACTTTTTGATTATACAAAAATTGTTAAATTTAATTTTTTAATATTTAAGAATTTTAAAAGAGAAAAATAAATATATATAAACAACCTCGGACGACTCCTTTCATTAAGTTGGCTGTTCTAATAAAAGAACTGGGCTTTGAGCCACCACTTAACTGCTAGAATCTATTCGTCGCGAATGAGTTTGTCTTCTTGCTCATTTATTTATAATATCGAAGTATAGATATATTAAAATTAATCGCGATTAGATAAACTAAGTACGAAGCAATGCATGTAAGACATTTATTACATGCTTTTCTGGACAAAAACGAGTAAATAAATGCTCGGTTTCACCACTACTAACCACGAACAAAACTCGTAATAAAATAGAAAATGCATTAATTAATTGCACTGTTAATTAAATGATTTTAATCGATGAGACAAGAAAACCTATCCTGAACTAATAAAACATACAATACAATACAATATAATTTACAATTTTCATAAGTAATTCCTAGAAAAACTTATAAAAAAAAATAATTCCCCCACAAAGAATCGAACGTTAATACCCAGCGCGAGAAGCGAAGACGTTACTACTTACGCTAACGCACCACTTGGTAATTGTTCAATTTTTTTCGTAGAATTCTTAAGACTTCGAAGATGAATCAGAATGGATTACTGTTTTCTTATAACATAATAAAAATGAATTAAAATTATGTATAGACAAAAAATAAATTCCACGTTTTTAGAATATCCTTTCATATATATCTTGAATTAATTTTATGTGTGGATATAAAATTCTTCTTTTTCAAATATGTATTTAATTTGATAAACTAATAAATTTTTACGATACAAAAAGTCAGTAATTTAAAATTTTATAAAATACATAATTTAATAGGAAAAATATTTAAATTTTAAATTTCGTCTTAAAGAGAATACGTATTCAATTTGATATACAAATAAATTTTTGTGAGGCAAAGAATTTATATCAATTAATTATTCTAATTAATTTTATGGCGAGACACAAAATTAATTCATTATTTTTACTCTCAACTAAATAATAATAGTTTCTGCTAAAATGAATTATTTTTTTTTTTATTCAAGGTTCATTATTTTTGACAATAAATAAAGAAACGGCGTGCCATAAGCATCAAGATTCGATTTAAAAATGCCGCGCTTATACGCCGATATATATAGATATACAAAACGCTCGACGCTTGATGGCCAAGACGAAAAATTCTCGCTACCGAAAGAAAAAATATAAAAAGAGAAATATCGCTTTTCTTTCTCACTCGCACTAGTATACAAAACGCTCGACGCTCGATGGCCAAGACGTAAAATTCTTGCTACCGAAAGAAAAAATATAAAAAGAGAAATATCAGAACGCTCAACAATCGATGGCCAAGGACAATAATACTCGTTATCGCATGATAAATAAAAAGAGAGAAATGAATAAAGTCAATGTGCACTATAAATCTTATCACACCGCACAGAAAAACAAACATAATTTATTTATTACATAAATCAAAAATCCATTTTATTATTAATTATAATTATTCAATTAATAATTATTATTATCTAATCTATTTTTCTATTAGGTGTATACGTTCCTTGTTAATATTTAAAAAAAAAACGAATAAAATAAAGACAATATACACTAAAAACTTTATCACATGGCAATGTTATGATTTAAACATTCCTTCAATTTTTATGTAATTGTTTAAACTAATATACATTTGTTTTAACGTCCCTGGGCAATGATGACTTTGGATAATAAAATTTGTATCCAGAAAAATATCACATTAATATTAATTTATATTCAAAGTATGTTAATAAGTATGTAATGTTTAAACCAGTACATATGTGTTTAAACAATCTGAAATATAAAGAGATTGCATTAGAATATTAAAATAATTGTTAAATAATCGATAGGAATGTCTATTGTTGTCTAAAAGATCGGAGTATATGTTCTATGTACCGTCCCCCTCGAAATCCACCATTGAAATGAGACGTTGTCCTCTATGAAAGTATTTTTATTAAATGTTGTTTATATGACTTTGCGAACGTTGCGCATGTGTATAAAGGGAATAATACGCCCAATTAATAAAATTTAAGATTAAAACGTTATGATTTTCGTATTTTTATTTATTTCATGTAATTATTTTAGTACTCCTTCGCAGTGATGACTTCGAGGGTAAAATTTAGCTGCAATATAAAAAAATGCATTAGTGCATTAAAATAATTGTTAATGTTTAAGTACCATAAAAAAATTGCCTGGATTCATTTTAAAATCTTCTAAACTCTTCTTTTATGTATGTACTTGATATATAAAACAATAAGAAAGCTTAATAGATGCTGTGCTTCTCTAAATCTTCAAATACTTGCAAATCTGAAAACCATAAAATTGTATTAGTAAAGTATCAAGCAAACTGAACGAGTCTATATATGTATATGTATGATATTTGTATAAGATGTCACTCTCTCTCTTTTTCCCCTTCTTATACTTTTTATATTAATCTTCTTTATGTTATAAAAGAAAAGACATAAACTTACCACAACTGAAATCAATATAAAAAAGTAAACACAATTATTATTTACATAGAAAAGTAAATACAATTAGACTGACAATGAGTATATATATTCATGCTGTATTCTACCAATGTTTGGAAACCTAAAAAAAAGTATAAAGTAATATACCATGATACAGTTCTGTTATTTTGACGTAACAATGGCCTATAAGAGACATTTCTGTATATTTAGCATAAAGCTTGTGTGTTCTGTCAAATGTCAGAGCAAGTTGAGGAATTTATTGCAGCGAACAATTTCTGACCATGTTTACCAGTTTTATTGCGGAAGAGTAGAATGATATAATTCGTAATCTAAAATATCTTTAAGTATTAATCAACTTTAAATATATCCCCTGCAGGTTTACCAACTTTACTTTTTTATTTTTTTCAAAGTGCGCTTGCACCTTGAATTTGTGGTTGCGCATGCGCATAACATATAACCTCTTCATGACGTTTTTTGATTTTTAATTATTAATGACTAATTAAATAATTAATTAATAAAGTTAAAAGTTATGTATTTAAAATAAACATTTTATTAGAAAATTAGTGCACTTATTCATTTTTTTCTGCTGTGGCCAACTACGTTGCTTTACTGAGAAAAAACAACAAAAAATTTTCAAATTTTTAATTATCAATAACTAATTAAATAATTAATAAAAGATTTTAAAAAATATGGATTTCGAATTAGCTTCTAGCCAGTAATTAAATGTATATCTTCATTTTTCTTAGTTCTGGTGGTTCTGTGCCAACTTTTTTGCGCTGAGTTTGGTGCGCGCAGATAGCTGTCTTTTGCTTAAGACACTTAAAACTTTAAACGCGTTTTTCTCGGAATTACTTTTTTCGCCACGGTCTGCATGATAACTTATTTTATCCTTAGGTTATATAAATTATTTTTACATTTCCTAATTTCTAATTATATACAGGAAAAAAATTAAAATTGTTACAAAAAAATTAAAAGCAATAAATTTTTTTACATTTTGCACAAATAAAGGAAGATTTATTACTTAAATTAAAAATTCATCCTGTAAATATCATCCTAAAAAATGTATCGTTTCGGCACGTTAAAAATTAATTTTTGTTATTTATTGGATATTATTTGATTTATAATTAGTAATTTTATTACTCACGTAATAATGTTGATTTCTTAATAAAATTTATATCGTTAGTGCAAAATTTGAAAAAAATCTGAGATGGGACTCACTGACCGTCTCCTTGTTAAGAATAGAAAAACTTATAAAAAAAATAATTCCCCCACGAAGAATCGAACGTTAATAACCGGCACGAGAATCCAAGACGATACAATTTACGTTAGCGCACTACTTGACAAGTATTCAATTTTTTTCGTACAGTTCTTATGACTTTGAAGCTGAATAAGAATGCATTACTGTTTTCTTATAACATAATAAAAATGAATTATAATTATATATGTCTAGCCAAAAAATAAATTCCATGTTTTTAGAATATCCTTTCCTGTAAATCTTAAATTAATTTTATGTGTAGATATATAAGATTCTTCTTTTATAATATGTATTCAATTTGATACACTAATAAATTTTTACGAAACAAAAAATCAGTAATTTAAAATTTTATAAAATACATAATTAAATAGGAAAAATATTTAAATTTTAAATTTCGTCTTAAAGAGAATACGTATTCAATTTGATATACAAATAAATTTTTGTGAGGCAAAGAATTTATATCAATTAATTATTCTAATTAATTTTATTGCGAGACACAAAATTAATTCATTATTTTTACTCTCAACTAAATAATAATAGTTTCTGAAAAAAGGAATTATTTTTTTTTACTCAAGGTTCATTATTTTTGACAATAAATAAAGAAACGGCGTGCCATAAGCATCAAGATTCGATTTAAAAATGCCGCGCTTATACGCCGATATATATAGATATACAAAACGCTCGACGCTCGATGGCCAAGACGTAAAATTCTTGCTACCGAAAGAAAAAATATAAAAAGAGAAATATCAGAACGCTCAACAATCGATGGCCAAGGACAATAATACTCGTTATCGCCTAAACAAATAGAAAAGGGAAATATCGGTTTCTTCTCTCACTCTCACTTGCATTCAAGACCGAGAGTCCCGAAGATTGCCGAAGATCCTTCGTTTGTGTTTAGTGCACACGGACGCTCGCACGCACACTAGCATACTAGTGCGCTCGCGTGTAAAAGCCGATTGAGAGGCGGGACTTGCTTCCCCACTCTTACAATTATTTTCCCATCTTCAATCCAATTTTATTCGCTTATTTTTGAAAATACGAAGATAACTCATAGAACATTTTTTATGTATATTTTAATTCTCTACAACTTTTGTTTGAAACTTTTTTCGATTAAATGCCTAAATTCTAAGATAAAGCCATTTTTTACCAATTATTATCCTTTTTTACCCTTTTTCTCAAAAACGGCACCATTCAGATCAAAAAAATTAGCACCATTCGATTCAGCGTCGTCTATTTACCCTTATATCAAGTTTTCACCTTCTTTCCTGAGATCGAGGAAAACGGCTGAGTTTTCCAGTCCCGTTGACTGGACTAATGGCGCGGTTACAGCTTTAGTTCTCGCTTCGATCATTTAAGTAAAGCAGCGCTGAGTACGATTAGTATTTGGATGATGGAGACCCGCTTGAAAAAAAAAGGGGAAGAAGAAGAGAAGACAGCTTCATGCCGTAAACTTGAAATCGCATTGCTGCGCGTCGTAAATACCGAAAAACTTCATATTGTCGTTTTTCCAGACGCTCGGAACAAAATCACTCCCCATTACATTCTCCCCAACGCGCCAAAAGAAGTATAACTTCAATAATCAAATAAATTTTATTATTGAATTTCATAATTCATCTATTTAGAAATCACAGAGTTTAACATTTATATTTTCAAGAGAATTTATAGATATATATACAAATACAAATTTCAATTGAGTTGCGCAGTGTGTTCTGTAGTAGCCGGAAGTCAACTTGGCTCTCTCAAAGCAGAGAGACATAGACGGTTACATGTGTTTCACTTGCTGTTTTCTTGTTGTCAAATATTGTCGAAAATGCCTGTCATTTACGTAATAAACAAGAACTCGGTGCTACAACGATGTTACTAGACGTTGCAAGTCAAAGAAAAAAGAATCTACAGTGTCGATACGACGAATAAGAAGAAACATTAGGGCGTACGGGTATAACCATAAAAGAAGATAAGTTCCTCCCGGTATTCTACTACTTTTCTTCTACTTCAAATTGTCTCAGCACTTGTGGTATGTACTTATCTACTTGATCAACGTCTATCCTATTTTCATTGATACAAAAAGTGCGCGAAGACGATTAAACAGAAAGAAAGGAAAAGCAATCTTTCAACGTTATCAAGCAATCCAAATTACGAGAGAGTCGAGGTAACATTAACCTCGTGGTGCAAGGCGAGTCGCGCATCTCTCTCGCTCTCTCTCTCTCTCTCCCCCACCCCTTCACTAACATCATTTACATCGAATCAGTAGTACCCATTTCTTTTTCAATAAAGATGATATTCATTCAAATATATGGGTGAATTGTAAAAGGCACGTGGTAGTAGAAGGTATATTTGCCAAAATTCCTCCAACATGGAGTCCTCCGGCGATTAGGTTAAGCTAATTATGAGGAAGGTGGAAAGGTGAATTAAAATAAATAAAACACTTGGTTGAGCCAATAAGTGCAATGCTTTATTGGCTCGTCAGGGAAAAGCCTTGCGGCATAAAAACCCTGGTTGGTATCAAATACAATGGACGACGATGGATCACGAACTATGTCCGTAATCTACTTCTCGTCACGATTAACCCGGATGGGCAATCCAGTTGAAAGAAATAGAAATAATATCTCTCACCGTTAATTATCGCCTCTGTCTTTCGTTACCGTAATTATGTATTAATTATCGCTTATGCGATACATCACCGTGATGGCGCTATACCCTTAGGTATAGCCGTTACCATCCGTGAACTCTCTCCTCCACAATTCTCGCTTTCGTGGTACGTTTCCTTTTCTCCTCCACGATTCTCGCTTTCGTGGTACGTTTTCCGTTGTTCTTTAAGGTATGGTTGGTGGGGTACGGTAAGGTGGGGTTATGGACGCTAGTGTCCAGTAACTCTCTATCGATTAGTGCGCGCACTATAAATCTCGTTTTTTAGTTACTTACTAAAAGATAGAGGGTGAGATTCTCGCGTCATTTCTCGTGGCACCGTACTTTCCCTAGCGGTTCTTCCTGCATCGCTAGTAACTAATCTTCCATCATCAAGAAAAGTTTTGTGAGATAGAGGACGCGCATGCGCAAAAGCAAACTCATACCGGGAAGTAGAAGCCCGACGCGACCATAACAGCGAATCCACACGGCACAAGAAGATCGGCTCTTGTAACGTGCGGGTGCGTAGTCTCTGCATTTTTTTAATAGTCGACGAGCTAAGAAACAGATTGAGAGAGGGAGAGAGACTTGGGATTGCATTAAGTTAACTGTAAGTTTAAATACGATCTAGAGCATGAGGTTTATTTTTTTATTTCTTTGTGTTTAAGTATTTCACGACGTACAAATATCACATGCGCTCGAAGCGTGGTACGACGATAAAACTCTGTTCTTTATTTAATGCCTGAATAACGATTATTCTAATTATGACGTAGATTACGTGAAATACGAGAATCAAGATTTAAATCAAGATAAATCGAGATATATAGCGCCGGCATACGCAGGAAGAGCGATGTTTTACGAAAATAATTATATTCAACAGGACTCCTCCATTCTTATGCAAGAATTTATAAAAAATAAGTTTCAAGTTTTATAAGAATAAGTTATTAATAAATAATTAATAGAATACTACTTCAGCGAAGAGAATCTATTACATGACATTTATTTGAGACGTAAAATGGATAAAGAAGGATTCTTACCTATTATGTTGATAGCATCCTTTCGTCTGATTCAAAGCGTGACGGAGGATTTGAGCTTTGTGATCAATTCTATTGTGAAATCGGATAAATTGGAATTGGTTCAAGGATACATGATAAGAACCAGAATCGATCCATTGAGGTGGCCTTTACTGGATACAGCTGGCAATTCAACTTGTACTGATACGCAAAACGAAAATATGAACGAGTCTGAATTTTATCCTTGTTCGAAATCCATGATATCGATCACACGTGCGCCTGCACCTCAGCAAATCTATCGATTTTGTTATCAATCACAATCGACAATAGGAAAAGTAAACGGATCCGAAAATACCTTGGTGACAATGGGGAGTGATAGTCTCAATCCGAATGTACCTGAATTTGTACTCGTAGACATTTCGAGTAAGCTGATTGCGAGTAAACAAGTCAATCTAGAGGAAATTGATCAACCAACGAACGTTGAAATGATCGATAAAACTGTCGATGAAGTGCCAATAAATTCTATGCTTTTTGGGCCGTCGAGTAATGAAGAATCGACTAACGAATCTAATAGCAACGAATCGACGATCACTTTGAACGATAAAACGCTTACTCTCTCTGAGGATTCTACTTTAGAGAAAGTACAAATCAACGATGAGAAGGCACCATCGCCTTCCTTCAAATCCGATAACACTTGGAAAGAGGTCAAAAGAAGAACAAAGCATTCACATAAAGATGGAGTAAAAGGACAACTAGAGTCAAAATGACTCAGGATCTCGAACAAGCAATCAATAATGGATTGCGTTATTACGAAAAGGGTTTATAGAGTGGAGATGGGCAAAGGTATGGATCGTCATCCTCTATTAACAATTACAAATTTCAATTATATTATTTTTATCGTCATTATACTTTGATACTTATTATTGTTTGTAGATAAGGTTTCGCTGTCTGCCGGGATGTTATTACCGAAACAAATGTCTGCCGTATAAAATGTGGGCTCCTAATACTATAATAAATAACATATTAAAATTTCAGATTTGTTAAAATATATTTGTATATTAAAAGTTTGTATTTGTATATTAAAAGTTATTTATATATTAAAGTATATTGTACTCTTAAGCTATATTGCAATCGCCAATATATGTGTGTCAAATGTGCAAAACCACATCCAACTGTGGAATGCAAAAAATTTGTTGAAACTCCACCAACTTGTCTCCTATGTGGAGACCACCATACCGCGAACTACAAAAAATGCCCTAATTATAAAGAATTGCTCAAGAAGACGGTTCCGGTACCCAGACTAAAAGAAAATCCAAACATTCAATTAGTTTATTACCCCTCTAAACACAATATCCAAAAAGACAATTTCAATTTATTTTTCGAAACTCTAGGTTCTAGATTTGTTGCTGGAGGTGATCTCAATGCCAAACATAATCTTTGGGGTAGTAGAATTGTAACACTAAGCGGGAGAGCACTCTCAAAAAGCATCGAAACTAATAGATTAACACATTTTAGTTTATGTGAACCTAATTATTGGCCAACTGATATCAACAAAATGGAGGATTTGAGCTTTGTGATCAATTCTATTGCGAAATCGAATAAATTGGAATTGGTTCAAGGATACATGATACGAACCAGAATCGATCCATTGAGGTGGCCTTTACTGGATACAGATGAACGAGTCTGAATTTTATCCTTGTTCGAAATCCATGATATCGATCACACGTGCGCCTGCACCTCAGCAAATCTATCGATCTTGTTACCAATCACAATCGACAATACGATGGTTGTACCGAAAAATTCTGATTGTGAGCCTAATAAACAACGATAGGTTGAAAAGTTTTTTTTAAAACCACGAGGAAAGTTGACAAATTTTGAGCATAATGGTGTGGAAAACCATAAAAATGTACAAAATTAAATTTTAAATTCTTTTGTTTTGATAGAAGTCAAATAAAAATGTTGTAGAAAAAAAATGAATCAGGATTTGAGGAAGATTGACTACATAGACTACATATTCACGACCATATTGTATATTTTTTTTCCTTATAATATGAAGTTGCACTTACGAAAAAAGTGAAGTAATAGAGGGGAAAAAATTGTCATATTATTCAAATTTTTTTTCAATAATTTTGTTTCTCTCGCTTACCAAATTCAAGACATGATTTTGATCTCAATTATCTGATATACCCGGTATATTAATTCCATATGAACTCAGTATAATATTGCGTAGAGAGAACTAACAATGAGTATGAGAAGTCTTAATAAATGTTTAAACGTCAAATAATTATTTCTTTTATATGTTTTGTTTTTTATTTTGTTTACCAATACATTACAAATAATTGTATAATTGTTATTAAAAGACTTCTGTGTTAACTTTTAATATCATTCCAATTGCAATGAAACCACTACAAAATTCCCCTAAAAGTATTCTATGTAAGCTATTATAATATTTAAATATATTTTGTAATTATAATTATAGAAAATGTAGACTATTGTAAAGTATTAAATTTGTAATACGTACGAGAAAAGAAATAACTAGTCATAGATGTAAAAAAAATTCATAAGAGTTGAAATGTGAAAATTAACAACACAATCATTGTTATAAATAAAATGCATTAAATATAAACAATACAATGATGCTTAATGATACAACATCTCCTGTTAATTTTTGTTTCAGGGTAACAAAGCTGGATAATAATTATGAAAATAATATTTCATATATATTGAATATGATTATTACATTCATGATATATGTACGTGTTATACGTCTACATTGCTCAAAAGCAGTCATTTTGACTGCTTGGGAAATTTAAACATAAAAAAAAACTGGTGTGTGTACTTATGTACGCACTAAGAAGTTATACTTCTTTGGCGTACCAAAATGAATATAGCATCAACAACCTCAAAAATAACTGCAAAAAAAATAAGTATAATCTTATTTATTTATACATGAAGAGGAAGAAGAAGGGTTTAATTAAAATAAGAAATAAAATAAGAAATAAAAAATAAAATAAGAAATAAGAAATAAAAAAATTCATCAAATAATAAACTTTGAGGTAAATTTTCTTCGCCAAGTGCAATACATAAATATTGTTCTTCATCCCACATTAATGTCGGTTGGTTCGCCGTAAGACTCTCTTCTACAGGAATGTGTTCGCTGACATCATTTTGTCCAACTTTGTCGTGAATTTGATTATCATTAAAATATGAATTATCAATTTTAATATCGTACATTCTATACAAAGGAGACGGTATTAAAAATTGTAGCCAAGCTTTAATTGTACGCTTGTTAACAATGCCATGTAAGTAACTAGATCGGTCAATTTTCTTACGTTTAATATGTACATTTATACAATAATCGTCATCAATATTTCTTTGAAGAGATTTGACCATTGTATTAACTGAAACAGGCACGTTAATTAATTGACCATAAATGACTTATTTACCATTCACATGTCTCAGACGTCTGATCTGCATAAAAGAAATACGAGGCGAAATTAATCTTTCAAAAACTAAATCTAAAGGTGGTAGATGCTGAGGTACATCTGAATATTTGAAGCCGTTATATGTTGATATTAAAGGAATATTGTTCTTGATTAAAGCTTGTATGAATGTATTACAAAGCTTAGTATTTTCCATAGGCACATTAGGTATAATTTGTGTTAGAATATCCTTATGTTCATAAGATGGCTCTTTTAAATCCTTTTTAAACCACAATCAGTCACATACTGAGCATGGATGTCCAAATGAATTGCCCAAGAATTTTATTTTAAATTCCTTATGAGCTTGTTTAAATTGATGATAATTGCTATATGGTAAAGAAGGATCTAAATCCATATCAATTTGCCCGCCAGTGGAATGATTAATTAATAACTGGTCTGAAGAGTTAGAATAAATAGAGGGTACATCTGATTGAGGTAATTCCTGATCCATGATTGTGTCTTGGTTTAACGAATTGCGTTCTTCATCCGGTACAATGTCTTGATTAGACAATACATGTATAATCGAAGCATCAGCTAAATATTGATTATTTTGTGCTTGAGATCGTGAACTTTGCTTCATGTTTGTTAATGTAATGTTTTTTGATGTTATACGATGATGACACGGCATAGAAGAATTTTCCATATGCACATCAGCTTGCACAGTAATATAGCTGTAAAAGTCATCTTTTGCAGTAGACAACGATGCATCTTGAAGAAGTAAATGTAAAAAATAAAGACCAAATTCCCAAACGTACCAATAGAAGTATAAGTTCATAAATAATAATTAGCAGTACTATTATTTATTGCTGTGAATTTTAAATTGTATAAATTTGTACCGTTAATCATAGGCTGAGTCGATGGTTCAGAAGTCACTAGTACATTCTAAGTCGATGGGCACATAAAGTTCCATTCCCAGACAATTGGTTTTCTTGAAGAAATAAATGTAAAATAAATGTCGAATAAAATAAATGTAAGTAACTTCAAATTACTTCAAAACATAAAAACCAAACAAAAAAAATAAATAATTAGCAATAATATTAGTTATTGCTGGGACATTTAAATTATTTAAATTTGTACCGGTAATCACAGGCTTAGCCGATGGTTCGCAAAGTAAATTAGAAGTTAACGGAGTACATAAAATTTCATTCGCAGGCAATTCATAACCTTTTTGAATAATTTTTCTTTGCAGCCAAGAACCCTACAACGTTTGGCATTAGCGTGCATTATGTTTTCCTTATTTTCCTCATTATTTTCCTTATTTTCCTTATTCCTTTTCCTACGAAGACGATAATCTCTACATTTCTCTGCATTAGTTTTAGGCATATTGAAAACTAAAACAGAAATTTAAATGTATACTGATCCTGGTCAATAAAAAGCTGCAAGAGATTATAGTTTAATAATAACTTCAAAATTAAAATAATTAAAATAATTAAAATAAAATAAATAAATTTTCAATAATTAATAATAAATAATTAAATTTAAACTATAGATAAATGTGAACCCTTAATCTTAATTTTTGTATTGTTGCTAAGGAGAATAGTTGAAGATCTACGTCCGATCGGCACTATTGTTTTATTAATTTAAATCGCAACGTGTCCAGCAACTTTCTGTACGATTTTTTAGCCAATCTTTAGTGAATCTGAAAACTTAAGCCAAACAACATTTACTTCTCCATCTTCATTGTATTCAATATGAAATAACTACAATTTTCCCGAATGCCAATATATACTCTACATTTGTAAATAAAATAAAATATAACTTCAATAAAAACTTTAATAAAATAAAGATATTAAATACAATTTAAATAAAATACAATTATTAAAAAAATTAATAAAATAAAACAACAAATAAGAAAAAAGAAAAACTCTTGTTTAAATCAATACAAAGTATAATACTATATTGGCTCGTCAGGCAAAAAGCCTTGTAGCATAAAAGCTCCGGTTGATAAATTAAATATAATATGGAATTGCGGTTTTAACAAAAGATTAAACACGTATCTCACTTCTTGCTCGCTTCGCTTGTATACGGATTCAACAAAAAGGTTCACCTCGTTTATGGAAATATAAGGAATACTTATACTTTTCTTATTTCGCTTCTAGTTTAAATCGCTTTGTTCGTCGCTTTCTTTGTAAATTCTTCGCTGCTTATCAAACACGTGTCGTCGTAGGCGTCCAGTGGAAGAATAGGAGTGCTTTGTTTAATAGGCCCAGCAGGGCATACTTAGCAACGGTTTAAAGAGTGGGGAGAGACGACAACAAATTTCCTTATTTTCAATATTTTCGAAATGATTGAGCCGCTTATTTCGAATATACGCTAAGAATCTATAATCTTTATAAATGGTACATAAATCGTTAGTACGTTGAGTGCCTCACGAATTTTAGTTCTCGCTCGATCATTTAAGTAAAGCAGCGCTGAGTATGACTAGTATTTGGATGATGGAAACCCGCTTGAGAAAAAAAGGGGAAGAAGAAGAGAAGACAGATTCATGTCGTAAACTTGAAATCGTTTTGCCGCGCGTCGTAAATACCGACAAACTTCATGGTGTCGTTTTCCTAGACGCTCGGAACCAAATTACTCCCCATTACATTTTCCCCAACGCGCCAAAAGAAGTATTGTATTGATTTAAACAAGAGTTTTTCTTTTTTCTTATTTGTTGTTTTATTTTATTAATTTTTTTTAATAATTGTATTTTATTTAAGTTGTATTTAATATCTTTATTTTATTAAAGTTTTTATTGAAGTTATATTTTATTTTATTTACAAATGTAGAGTATATATTGGCATTCGGGAAAATTGTAGTTATTTCATATTGAATACAATGAAGATGGAGAAGTAAATGTTGTTTGGCTTAAGTTTTCAGATTCACTAAAGATTGGCCAGAAAATCGTGCAAAAAGTTGCTGGACACGTTGCGATTTAAATTAATAAAACAATAGTGCCGATCGGACGTAGATCTTCAACTATTCTCCTTAGCAATAATACAAAAATTAAGATTAAGGGTTCACATTTATCTATAGTTTAAATTTAATTATTTATTATTAATTATTGAAAATTTATAAATTTTATTTTAATTATTGAAGTTATACTTCTTTTTTTAATTATTTTAATTTTAAAGTTATTATTAAACTATAATCTCTTGCAGCTTTCTTATTGACCAGGATCAGTATACATTTAAATTTCTGTTTAAGTTTTCAATATGCCTAAATAGGCCAGTACACGCGGGCCAAACACGGACCTTTTTTACCAACAGCTTGATTCTTTGTTATAAGGGTAAGTTGACGACGCTGAATCGAATGGTGCTAATTTTATTAAAATCAATACCCGAGGTTTTGAGAAAAAGGGTAAAAAAGAGTAAAAAATGGCCTTATCTTAGAATCTAGGCATTTAATCGAAAAAAGTTTCAAACAAAAGTTGTAGAGAATTAAAATATACATAAAAAATGTTCTATGAGTTATCTTCGTATTTTCAAAAATAAGCGAATAAAATTGGATTGAAGATGGGAAAATAATTGTAAGAGTGGGGAAGCAAGTCCCGCCTCTCAGTCGGCTTTTACACGCGAGCAGGCTAGTGTGCGTGCGAGCGTCCGTGTGCACTAAACACAACGAAGGATCTTCGGCAATCTTCGGGACTCTCGGTCTTGAATGCAAGTGAGAGTGAGAGAAGAAACCGATATTTCCCTTTTCTATTTGTTTAGGCGATAACGAGTATTATTGTCCTTGGCCATCGATTGTTGAGCGTTCTGATATTTCTCTTTTTATATTTTTTCTTTCGGTAGCAAGAATTTTACGTCTTGGCCATCGAGCGTCGAGCGTTTTGTATATCTATATATATCGGCGTATAAGCGCGGCATTTTTAAATCGAATCTTGATGCTTATGGCACGCCGTTTCTTTATTTATTGTCAAAAATAATGAACCTTGAGTAAAAAAAAAATAATTCATTTTAACAGAAACTATTATTATTTAGTTGAGAGTAAAAATAATGAATTAATTTTGTGTCTCGCAATAAAATTAATTAGAATAATTAATTGATATAAATTCTTTGCCTCACAAAAATTTGTTTGTATATCAAATTGAATACGTATTCTCTTTAAGACGAAATTTAAAATTTAAATATTTTTCCTATTAAATTATGTATTTTATAAAATTTTAAATTACAGACTTTTTGTATCGTAAAAATTTATTAGTTTATCAAATTAAATACATATTTGAAAAAGAAGAATTTTATAACCACACATAAAATTAATTCAAGATATATATGAAAGGATATTCTAAAAACGTGGAATTTATTTTTTGTCTATACATAATTTTAATTCATTTTTATTATGTTATGTGGGATGCGAGCACCTCCAAGCCAAACACTTAGATAGGCATTCGTGAGGAGATTGGACGGTGGGCCCTGGATAGCTCAATGGTTAAGAGCAGTCGCCCGGAAAGCGGAAGATCCGGGTTCGAGTCCCGGTCCAGTCTGTCCAACGGCCCAATTTTTTCACGAATCCTATAGTTATAAGAAAATAGTAATGCATTCTGATTCATCTTCGAAGTCTTAAGAATTGTACGAAATAAATTGAGCTATTATCAATTGGTGCGTTAGCGTAAGTAGTAACGTCTTCGCTTCTCGCGCTGGGTATTTAACGTTCGATTCTTTGTGGGGGAATTATTTTTTTTATAAGTTTTTCTATCCTTAAAAAGGAGACGGTCAGTGAGTCCCACCTCAGATTTTTTTCAAATTTTGCACTAACGATATAAAATTTATTAAGAAATCAACATTATTACGCGAGTAATAAAGTTACTAATTATAAATTAAGTAATATCCAATAAATAAAAAAATTAATTTTTAACGTGCCGAAACGAGACATTTTTTAGGATGATATTTACAGGATGAATTTGTAATTTAAGTAATAAATCTTCCTTTATTTGTGCAAGATGTAAAAAAATTTATTGCTTTTAATTTTTTTGTAATAATTTTAATTTTTTTCCTTATATAATTAGAAATTAGAAAATGTAAAAATAATTTATATAACCTAAGGATAGAAAAACTTATAAAAATAATAATTCCCCCACGAAGAATCGAACGTTAATAAACCAGCGCGAGAAGCGAAGACGTTACTACTTACGCTAACGCACCAATTGATAATTGCTCAATATTTTTCGTACAATTCTTAAGACTTCGAAGATGAATCGGAATGCATTACTGTTTTCTTATAACATAATAAAAATGAATTAAAATTATGTATAGACAAAAAATAAATTCCACGTTTTTAGAATATCCTTTCATATATATCTTGAATTAATTTTATGTGTGGATATAAAATTCTTCTTTTTCAAATATGTATTTAATTTGATAAACTAATAAATTTTTACGATACAAAAAGTCAGTAATTTAAAATTTTATAAAATACATAATTTAATAGGAAAAATATTTAAATTTTAAATTTCGTCTTAAAGAGAATACGTATTCAATTTGATATACAAATAAATTTTTGTGAGGCAAAGAATTTATATCAATTAATTATTCTAATTAATTTTATTGCGAGACACAAAATTAATTCATTATTTTTACTCTCAACTAAATAATAATAGTTTCTGTTAAAATGAATTATTTTTTTTTTACTCAAGGTTCATTATTTTTGACAATAAATAAAGAAACGGCGTGCCATAAGCATCAAGATTCGATTTAAAAATGCCGCGCTTATACGCCGATATATATAGATATACAAAACGCTCGACGCTCGATGGCCAAGACGTATAATTCTGGCTACCAAATGAAAAAATAGAAAGAGAGAAATATCGGTTTTCTTTCTCACTCGCACTCGTATACAAAACGCTCAACTATCGATGGCCAAGACGTAAAATTCTTGCTACCGAAAGAAAAAATATAAAAAGAGAAATATCAGAACGCTCAACAATCGATGGCCAAGGACAATAATACTCGTTATCGCATGATAAATAGAAAGAGAGAAATATCGGTTTTTTTTCTCACTCGCACTCGTATACAGAACGCTCAACTATCGATGGCCAAGGACAATAATACTCGCTATCGCCTAAACAAATAGAAAAGGGAAATATCGGTTTCTTCTCTCACTCGCACTTGCATTCAAGACCGAGAGTCCCGAAGATTGCCGAAGATCCTTCGTTTGTGTATTAGTGCACACGAACGCTCGCACGCACACTAGCCCGCTCGCGTGTAAAAGCCGACTGAGAGGCGGGACTTGCTTCCCCACTCTTACAATTATTTTCCCATCTTCAATCCAATTTTATTCGCTTATTTTTGAAAATACGAAGGTAACTCATAGAACATTTTTTATGTATATTTTAATTCTCTACAACTTTTGTTTGAAACTTTTTTCGATTAAATGCCTAGATTCTAAGATAAAGTTATTTTTGACCCTTTTTTACCCTTTTTCTCAAAAACGGCACTTTCCACCTCAAAAAAATTTGCACCATTCGATTCAGCGTCGTCTATTTACCCTTATATCAAGTTTCCAGTTTCTTTCCTGAGATATGAAGGAAACGGCCCGCGTTGACTGGACTAGAATTAGTAGATCGCTATGAACCTATTACTAAACAAATAAACGAATACGAACAATCACATCGAGAGTGTATAGATTTCGGCCCTGAAGAAGACGAGGAATTTGACGATTTAGAGGATCTTTTTAACCGATATCATTCAATCGTATCTACAATTAAAAAAAAGAGAACATCCGCGGCTAACATCGCGAACAATAGCAGCATAACGTCAAATCAGATCAGTACGGACGAACCCCGCGAAAAACATAAACATATCCAAACGAACACATTACAATCGCGAAAACGGCAGGACACTTATCTTACGCATTCGGTCCCCATTAATACATCGCACAACTGCATCCTTTGCGAACGAGTCGAACACCCGTTGTACCGCTGTCCTAAATATAACGACATGACGATAACCAGCAAATGGGAGATAATTCGAAATTATAAAATATGTCAAAACTGTTTACGAAAGCATCAAGGTGCATGCATATCATCGAATTGTCGAATATGCCGTCAACCACATCACACATCCTTACACCGAACCGATAATGAGAACATACCTTCGACGCGTGACCCCACATCTTCAAAACAGGAAACACTCGCGTCAACATCCCAACCAACCTCGAATCCACATAACTAACTCCTATAGTCCTCGTCGTCACGCTAAATACACCGAATCAACTACTTAGAATCGCGACGTACCGCATTAAAAGAGGTGATAGAACTTTGAGATAATAGATATAAACGGAATCTTTCTTAATAGTACATTACTAGTCGAGCACACGATACAAAATACATTGGAAGAGCATTTATTACGATCTCATAACGGACGGATTCATACATTGAACTCAACTCGATCACATTCGGTATAGCATCAGTATCTTTTATCACCATCCGAAACTTAAAACAGCTCGTGAAAGACGAAAGCGCCAATCACCCGTTCAAAGCCGAAATTCTAATTAGAGATTTGTACATAAATAACTTTATCACGAACATCTAACCTATTCAATCGCGCCGATATATCTTCGCGAAAGAGTTACGAAACATCATATTCTGTCGGAAATCGCGAGAACGAACCAGAGAGCATGTTTTTGCAGTTCTTAATTATACGCGACTATTGAAAACTATAACACAGTGCAGAGGATGGATTGACCCTTTGAGTACAGAATACTTTCTCGCGCAGTATGGATCTCGTCTGCGGTAAATAACACATTATGATATAGAAGACCATCTAGTTGATATTTCGTTGTCTATCCTGCATTGAATGAAACATTTTTTATTTTCAATATATATTGTTTACTCACCTGCTAGAATTTAAAATCACTGTAATTTGATAATTATAATATATTTGGATATTCACAACCAGAAATTTAAACGAATCATAAAAAGGATTATAGAATCATGGAAAGGCTTCAATATATATTTTTACGAAATTAACATTTAACACATTGATATTTAAGAAAATAATAGTCAAACTAATAACTCATTTGTATACGATAAATCTCAAACAATTATCAACACATAATCCGATGTCATATTTTTTACGTTCATATGGTGCACCATTCCTTCTTTGCCGTCTTCTACAGACAACACAATAGAAATGATTGCCGAAAATATACGTTCGACTATAGCACTCAAAGGGTTAAGATGCACTCGTATCGGAGAGAAGATTTAACCGTGGAAATAATAGGACATGTATTAAAATTAGTCCAAGACGAACAAATTCGCGCCGAAAGAAAAAGATTAACCGATTCGGGGGGAGCGGTTATCGATGAAGTAGACTTGATTCCAGTTGGGAACCGATTAAGAAACACGAAATTAACTTTCCAGAAGAAACGTCTAACATCTTTACCATTTCGCAACCTCATGACCAATCTCATCATTCAAAATACCCACACCGATATTCGGACCACCATTTATACAATATGATAACGATATTGATTTCAACGAAACAAGCTATACATTAAAAGATTTGTAGACTTTGATCAACTCGGTTGAATGCAAACGAAAATATGCAACTTCATAATAGGTAGGAGATATACCTGACATATCAATTCTCCGTTTTTCTCCCAGCCCGGATGGCTGCGGGAACCATCTTTTATCTATCAAACACCATCCCAAATAAGTCGCATAAGAACTTTGTTCACTCATGAAGAATTAATTACACGAACGATTGAAATCAAAACAATATTAAACTTACAACCTCAACATTTCCATAACACTAACTCCAACATATTTTTTAGTGGCAAACCATTTCCGATGATACTTAAAGCTAGACGACGTGGGAATGTCCTGGATGCACACTCTACAACCGATAAGGAGACTCAAATCGAAACCGTGAAAATCGTACGAGAAAACAATCAAGCGCAGCGATTGTTTATATTTTATTCAATAATTTTAAATGTACTCTGTTGTATATGTTAACTGCAAACCTCGACACCTCAGATAAATTCATAACTATCATTCTTGTACGTACAAGACGATCAGATCGCCTGGCCAGTGATATACAATTATATCAAACAATCTACGACCAAACTTTGTAAATTTTAACGTAAGACATCACGATACACTTATCCGAGTAAGAATTTTATTGATCGGTACCCTCTCAACGGGAGGAGTATGTACGATCGGAACCGATCGTAACCAAAAATCCATAGTAACTAAAAATCGATAGTTACTATGCGCCCACTAATCGACAGAGAGTTACTAGTAACTAGCGTTCATAACCCCCAGCACTCGACCGTCGAGTGAGTGCACCCTGCAGGGCTCATTACAAAAGACATTCGGTCTACTCTAACGCTGGACGCCTACGAGAACACTTGGAAACAAGATACCCGGAGACAACAAGCGAGAGGAGTATTAGAGAGGCAAAGAATTCATCTGTTAAGACGAATACGTCTTACAGATATACCCGGTGATAGACGTAGAGGTGGTAACCCGGTAGTAGACGTAGAGGCGACAATTAACGGTGAGAAATATAATTTCCATTTCTTTCAACGAGATTAACCATCAGAGTTAATCGTGACGAGAAGTTGATCACGGACTATGTCGTGATCCATCGTCGTCATTGTATTTGATACCAACCAGGGTTTTTTGCCGCAAGGCTTTTTCCCTGACGAGCCAATAAAGCATTGCACGTATTGGCTCAACCAAGTGTTTTATTTTATTTAATTCACCCTTTCACCTTCCTCATAATTAGCTTAATCCAATCGTCGGAGAACTCCATGTTGGAGGAATTTTGGCAAATACAAGCAGACTACAATACTTGCTGTGATATGAGGTGTGTTTTGGAGCCATCGTAGAACTTCTTACGCAGTGAGTCAAAAAATTTAAAGTCCCTCCGGTGCTCAATCATGCCGAGGATGAAAGGTCCTAATCGGCACGAGTTACTGGTTGTAATTATTTCAATAAATCAGTGACGAGCACATGAGTAATTCCTTTCTAGGAATTACTTATGAAAATTGTAAATTATATTGTATCGTATTGTATGTTTTATTAGTTCAGGATAGGTTTTCTTGTCTCATCGATTAAAATCATTTAATTAACAGTGCAATTAATTAATGCATTTTCTATTTTATTACGAGTTTTGTTCGTGGTTAGTAGTGGTGAAACCGAGCATTTATTTACTCGTTTTTGTCCAGAAAAGCATGTAATAAATGTCTTACATGCATTGTTTCGTACTTAGTTTATCTAATCGCGATTAATTTTAATATATCTATACTTCGATATTATAAATAAATGAGCAAGAAGACAAACTCATTCGCGACGAATAGATTCTAGCAGTTAAGTGGTGGCTCAAAGCCCAGTTCTTTTATTAGAACAGCCAACTTAATGAAAGGAGTCGTCCGAGGTTGTTTATATATATTTATTTTTCTCTTTTAAAATTCTTAAATATTAAAAAATTAAATTTAACAATTTTTGTATAATCAAAAAGTCAAATCCAAATGGCTTGTAGAGTCTTAGTCCGCTTAAATGAAATAAAATGTTTTTATGTGTTCATATATATATGTTAATCATGTTTTTTAGATCAGGATTTTCAGCTTTTAATGTACTAATCTCCCGTTTCTCCCCCCCTATACTTTCTGCGTTCTCATTTATGCGTGTGTCCAGGTGCTACTCGTATGTGTGAGAAATGGTTAGTATAGGTTTAGTTTTAAGTTTTTCCCCTATTGGCGGCTGTCATTGTGCTAGTGGTTGCACGATGTACTTTACACTTTTATGAGCGTATTAGGTAGTGTGTACTGTACATCGTTTCGTGATACTTTTTAATTAATGCATCTTTCAATACTCGGAGTATAACTTGTAGAATCATTTATGGTATGAAAAATACACGAATATTTGTACTTTTATTATTTATATTAAATTTTTCTACTTTTTTTGCAATATATAAAATCGTTTTGAATAGTAGTATTTGTGGAAGCTTTGATATACTAGTATATACTAGTATTTTTAATCTAGTCATATTTGCAATAATCATTAGCCTTGGCAGTCGATTACAGCATTGGTACGTACTCCCATAAGTTTAGAAAACACGCGTTTGAACTAGGGTGTCGGAGGTGCCCCGGGACATGCTCTCTAGTTTAGGCTTCTGCACCCTGGTGGTACGTGAGAGAATCGTGGAGTGAGTGGGTGGGTATGTATGTATGTTTGCTTATTTTAGATATTGCCAATAGATTGGCAGGTAGCATACTTAGGTGTGAATGTTTATTTAATTTGTAAGTAGGTAGAGACCGGAGAAGTCGCCCGATTGTAATTTCCACTCAGGAGTAGACAATTTCTTCTCCGGATATTATACAAAGTTCCAGCAACCTTTAGATTCATTTATTCATTTAAATATTTCTTTTATTTTTTCCATATATTGCTTATGATCTGTACCGCGATATTTAAATCAGTATCGCACGATTCAAAAGTCTTTGCGTTTTCTTAAAAATTAATTTTTATTCAAAAAAGTGAAGATAGCTAAATACGTTGGATACTTACTTAATATTAAGTATATTAACGCTTTGCTCTTTAGTAATTCCTACTGAATACTTCATTTGTTATATATGTATAGTAAATACAAAGTAGAGTAAAGATAAAAGATAAAAGTGAGCGAGTAAAAAAGTAAGACCATAAGATGTATGACAAAATTTCTGCTTATTTTGATATTATTTAATTTTTTCAATGCAAAGTGTTAATAATAGGTTCATCGATTAGATCAAATATCTGTTTAGGCATTCGAGTAAATGTAATTGTATGATTTGTGAATTTCTTTCGGCTGCGATTGTTTACGAAATGTATCGTAAAATACGCTTAGAAAAAGCCTTACAGCAGCGTTTAGGGCATGAAGAAAGAAGAGGCATTATACCGAAGAGGCCCCACTTAATTGTTGCTGAAGAGGGCAACTACATAAACTATTGAGTTATTTTCAAAGGTTCAACAGCAAATTAGAACTTTTCAAGAATGCTCTCTAGTCATATTTTATATTTTATTATATTACATTCTTGCTCGTCATTAATTTGCAGTTGTAATTGGAGATGATGGACCATTCCATCTCCTTGGGACACCAAATTTGTGTCTCTATCGTCTTAAAGATGCATATGTGTTTAGTTAGAGTCAGAAATATTACAATGTTTGTATTATTCAATTTTAAAACTTAAATAACGTTCGGTAAATATTACAGTAATTTCTCTTTTCTTGTTTCATCTTTAAAATTTTTTATTGTGATCGTATTTTATTAAATTTGCAATTTTTCTTTTCTATAAGTTTTTCGTAATAATTATTAGATATTATTTTTTTTAATAACTTGATATTTGTACTTTTCCTCTTTTTTTTTTGTATATACTTTATATAAATGTAAAATCACGCGTTTAAATTTAATTTCATTGCAACGATAAATAGAGATTTGATCAAAATAAATAGAGAATTCAATTGAAAAGTGTATCTGCGAATTGGACGATTTATATGTCAGGCTACTGTATCACTTGATTATATGATTAATATAGTTTTCTTCTTGTTACAGGTGATCATCGTTGGATTTAACATTAGACCATTTGATTTTCTTCTATTTGATCGCCTTGAATGGTGACCTTTTAAAATATACGTTTAAATGCATTTCTGAAGGCACACACATGTTTATACATTAAAAATTAAATATAATTATTTCAATTTCTTTTACAATACAACTATATACTATATATATATATTATCATATACTATCAGAAAATACTGTGTTCTTTGATAATATTGAACCGTCATCGCGTAAAGTACCCACTATCGCTTTCTGGTGGTCCCGATAGTAACAAAAATGAAACTCGGTAGATAAAAAAGGGGGACTTGTAAGCTTCTATTAGTTCTTAATTATTTTTTAAGACAAAATTAAAAACTATATTTTTGAAGTCATATAAGTATGTTTATTAGAAAAAAAGGAACACTTTTTTTAACCTATATGATGGGTATGTTCTGATATAAAAACGAAATAGAACACGGGCGCCTTCTTATTTTTATATCCCATTTGTATACAAGGAGTTCGTGTTCCTTGTATAGTCTCCATGGTTGTTACTTTGGAAATCAACTTTAAATATATCCCCTGCAGGTATACCAACTTTACTTTTATTTTTTTCAAAGTGCGCTTGCACCTTGAATTTGTGGTTGTGCATGTGTATAACATATAACCTCTTTATGATGTTTCCACATTTGTAATTATTAATAACTAATTAAATGATTAATTAATAAAGTTAGAAGTTATGGATTTTAAATAAACATTTTATTAGCAATTTAGCGCACTTATTCATTTTTTTTGCTGTGGTCATCTGCGTTGCTTTACTAAGAAATAAAAAGAAACATTTTCACATTTTCAATTATCAATAACTAATTAAATAAGTAATTAAAAGAGTTAGTAATTATAGATTTTGAATTAGCAAATAGCTAGCAATTAAATGCATATATTCATTTTTTTCAATTCTTGAGGTTCCATGCCAATTCTTTTGCGCTTCTCACAACACATGCTTGGATCTGAATCAGAATGTCATAGTAACTTTCCTAAAATTGAAAATCTACGCAAATGTATTGCTCAATACATTCTATTTTAAAATTAGTTTAATCTATCAACGCTATATCATTGAAAAATTCGCACATGCTTAATCATAAGAATTATTTCAAAAAGTTTCCTAATTTTAACATAATTTCTCGTGATAAGATTATATTTAATATAAATTATACATTTTATCAATATTTTCATATCACTTAAATAAAATTCGTGGATATTTAAAAAATGCATTCTAGAATTTATCTAAGATTCATTTAGAAATGCTATTTTTACTCTAAACCTAATTCTATTAGAAAATCGGTCGGTATTTCAGTCTGAGCTTGAAACTAATCTTAACCGAATTAAATTGAATTTCAACTTTTTAACAAGAAATTAAATGATATAAGTACATTCGAATATTGAGAAAAATATTGTTTAAATTATTACATTGTTAGAGAATATAAATGTTCACAAATTTAATTTACTTTTCAATCAATACATACCGCATTAAATAATTATTAGTATTAACAATAAATAAATAAAAACACATTTTTTTTTAATATATAGATGGTGTGAAAATGACAAAATTGACTTTTAGTCGAGATTTACATTAGTTAGCTAATCTTCTAAGTTTCACATTTCATAGGATTACAAAATAACATCTGATGTAGAGTTAATTAGATAAAAAGTTACTAATAAACTTTATGTCTAGATTTCAGAAACACAAATAATAAGCTAGTATTAAATTTTGCAACGTTTTAGTTGTCTATCTTAAAATTACATACACGCATTATATTTCATTTTATCATAACTGTAACAGCGATAATATTTGTATGCATAGTCAAACCAGAATCTCTATATTATACTAACTAATGTTCTTATTTCTAATTGAACAATCAATTATTTCTATCAATAAGAAAAACATATAAATTCATTTAAATTTATATAAGTTTACACGAAAGAGAAATAAAAATATAAGTAATAAAAAATAAAATTATAATAGTTATTCTTAATAATTACTATGTTATCTTGCAAATAAATAATATTTAACAAAATTATAGATTTTTTCTATCTGCTGATAGACCTTTTTACAATGACCAATTCATTTGGTATCAATCAATAATCTTACAGTCACTGAAGAATACTAGTAACAAAACAAGTTCAAAAAAAATTCAAATAAACTTTAGTCACGTTAAAGATAAAATAAAAAATGGAATAATAATGACTCTAATTATTCTATAACGTTAATCTATAAATAGACATTTTTAAAAGTCTAAGAACGTTGTTTATCAGATGATAAACTTTACGATGATCGACTCCTTTGGCATTAAACAAAATAATTCTAACAATAAGCATACTCCTGCGGCCGCTGGAAGAATAAAAGGGGGAGAAACGAGTAACGGAAGTTCTCAATGCAGTGGTTTGCAACCATTTTCTTTTTTACCATCTAAAACAAAAAAAAAGAACATTATTAACATGTTGACTGATATGCTTTACCATGGAGGCCACAATTATAAGATATAAGATAGAAAACAATATAAAAAGTTGGCGTCATGATTGATCACGTAGCTTCTATCGAAAAAACAAACGGGTAATCAACAACGTGATAGTCAACATGTTATATTAATTGTAAAACATAAACGGAAAATGTCTTTTACAAAAATAAATGTCTATGTTTATATTTTACCATACGACCGATAAGATTACAAAATTCAAAAAACGTATAAAACAATCTGACTTATTAGTATATTAAATAAAATTAATTACACTTTTTACAGACTGCAGTGAAATTAATTTAAAGTAATTATTTAAAAAAGGATATAAAAAAATGAAATAATAAAGAAGAATTAACGATAAATTTGATCGACGGCAGGAAGATAAAAGGTTGTGCATCACTGGGCGCTCGTAACGGACTACTAAGCATAAGCGTAGGAATATGAAATTTGAACAATGATTGTTACATTTTACATCGACGATCATGAAATTAAGTCTCTATACCAATGTCAGCAATGGGTGTCCCCAAGAAGAGACTTTATCGTTGAAACGTTTTAACACGCAGTATTTCTAATCCCTTCAGCGTATGTGCTTCACGCGAGATTCACGAGAAATTCGTAATAAATCGTGACACGTCCGGGCAAACACCGGAAGATCACGATGTTTCTTTTTATTATCGATTCTTTGCATTTGCTTCGTCGTAGAAAATATCATCGTTCGAATGATCGTCAAAGAAATATTATGTTTACAATAATTTTATAAAAATTTAAACCTACAAATATATTTACAGTGAAATGTTTATAGTGATTCAAAATAAAGAGAAATATATTTTTATTTATTAATAATAATTATTTTAGTGCGATGGAAATTCTCGTGAAATAAGAATAAATAAATAAATAAGTGAAGTGCACATCGTGAGGGATGAACAAAGATGAATGAAAAATTTATGTGTTCTTATCGGAAGTGATACATACGCTTGATACAATAGTATTATTTTTAATGCTACGCAGCGTTCAAAATTTATGATCGATTTTCGTTAAATTCTATCGAATAATATACGTTTTCTGTTCGACGTTAAAATAAATCGCTATTCTATTTGTAATATTTATCAGTTACATTCGTGCCAATAAAATTATTCCTACGCGAATATCAAATATATGTAAATATATGTGGTACGTATTTCTTAAGAAGTAGATACCGGAAGTCCCTCCTGAGAAAATCAATACCGTGAATGCAGGTGCACACGAATGTCGCATTATCTGCCGTTTCGGCGCGGGAAAATATTTTCTTATGAAAATATCGATAGAATATTGTTCGTAACGAGTCTGCTATAAATTAAAACAAAAATAAATGTAACTTTTTATTTAATATTCTTGTTAAAACTAAACAATGTTTATCTTATCGTCGATAGTTATTTATTTTTTCAAATCAAACGAATATACGATAGGAACGAATGTAATCGAAATTAAACGATAACGATTTCTCGTTTTTCCTTTTTTATTGACAAACGTGTGAACTTCGATCGAGATTTATCTATATTTATTTTCATAGAAAATAATCTAACGAACGTACTAAGAAAATAAATAATAATCGACGAGAAAGAGAGTGCGTAGTGCGATATTTCGAATAGAAGAAGAAATGTAACTGACGAGTAGTGGGAAAGAAACGCGTTCCTGCCTCTTGAAGGGAAGTTTCAGCGATGACTAATGAAGTTAGCTGAAGTTGGTCGAAGGTAGTTGTTCTCCCCCACCGATACTTTCCCCCACCGTAGAACTCGTGTAGAACCACATGTGCGAAGAACACGCGCTCATTTCGTTCGTATATTGTACATACGTTTGGAAAGAGGTATGCTCACAAGAATTCGAACCTTTGAGTGGGTCGTAACTAAACGACGTTGTTCTTGGAAGACCCCGTAATTCGATCAATTCGCCGTTATATTGCATCATATTATTTTTTCAAATAAATTTTACATAACAAAAGAAGAAAAAAATAAAGAAAGAAAAGAAATATTTCGAAAAGAAAAGGAACATGCCGGACAAGGTAGCACCAGCCGAGAGGCAAGTGATCGTGCTTCATACTTCGAAAAAAAATATATCCGAAGATAATGACGACGAGGACAGTGGTGTTAAATTAAAAAAAGAATTAGGATTACTCGATGGGGTTGCTATTATCGTTGGTATAATCGTTGGCGCTGGTATATTTGTTTCACCGAAAGGAGTTCTTATCAACAGTGGTAGTGTCGGGCAAGCTTTGATTGTTTGGATATTTTCCGGTTTACTTTCACTAATAGGTGCTCTCTGTTATGCGGAATTAGGTAAGTTTAATGATTTGATTTGATGGCATTATTTATTTTCTTATTTATTTAACTTATATTCCTTTAAAAAACTCGCACATATTGTATATGTCAAGACATTTACACGTGGCCGCAAAAAAACATCGACTCTGCTGCAGTCTAATCGCGTTGCTATGACGCGAATCTGATGTCTGTTGCAATGAACTTTAGAGTTCTTGATATATATATTCATAGCTTTGAATTATTCAAAAACCTAGTTTTTCCTCCAATTTATAATATAATTCAAGAGATACTACTTTACCAAAAATAATATTCTTCGTTATTTTAACGTATTCTAAAAAAACAAAATTGATTTATTGAAACGATAATCGTATCAATTTCGGTTCAATTAACTCGAACTAATTTCTTTCGTAATTATTTATGTAATAATTAAGGAACATTATTTTTATCTTTTACCAATTTTTCTAATTTTTAAACCTACCTTTTTGTTAAATAAGTTTTCTCATAACATAAATAATAGATGTCAAAAAGGAAATAAGAATGACAATTTACATAAAGATAAAGTTTCAAAGGTAAATTTTAAAGCCATATCGGTTATCTTATTTATGTTATGGGCCATTAGTCAGTGATAGAACCGTAGACTCTTGCATCATCTTGCTGCAGGTTTTTGACTACTATAGTTCCTGTAAAAAAATAACGTAATAAGAAATATTTCGATCTATAGTAACTGACCAACAAAAAAATATAATAATTGAATAATAATATTTTTTATATATACAATTATCGTCTATATATTTAAATGTAATTAAATTAATTATTATTATTAATAGTTCATTGCAGGAATTTCAGATACACATATACATATTTAAATATATAGATCGAATAATTTATAAATGGCGCTTTTTCGTTTTTCTATCGATATAGGTCGATCATATTATTCTATCTCATGTCAGTTATGTTAGCTAAGAAAGATAAGATATAGAAATATTTTTTTTCGAAAATTTAAATGTAAAATCTAAAGATTTGTTTTATCTATTTAGTTTTGGACGATACTCTAATTATTTAAAAAATAATCAACAAACTCTGTGATAAATTATAGATCGAAATAATTTCAATAATAAAATAAAATAATTTAAATTTAAAACTTTGGTCTTTTCTTTTCTTTTTTGTCTTTTACATAAAAATCTTTTCAACAACAATTTTGTAAAAATGAAAACTAGGAAATATTCGTTGTAATATGATAGACTTATTCGTTTAATGGAAAAATAACTGTAGTTATAATTCAAATAATTACGGACTAACGTTTCAAGTGTTTCAGCAAATACAATAATCACACTTGTCGTTTTTTCATTTTTCATTTCATTTCATTTAAAATTACACATTTATACACGCACGTGTTATATACTTACATATATCCATATGTATAATATTTATATATATGTGGAGATAAATACTTGGTTGTATAAGTACCATTTCTCTATCACGTTAGAATTATTTTCTCTTTTTCTTTTTTGTTACAGGTACGATGATACCAAAATCTGGTGGTGATTATGCCTATATTAGTGATGCTTTTGGGCCATTACCAGCGTTTCTTTACCTTTGGGTTGCATTATTTATTCTCGTTCCAACGGGAAACGCTATAACTGCGCTTACATTTGCACAATATATTTTACAACCTGCTTGGCCGGATTGTAAACCATCTTACGAAGCTGTAAGATTACTTGCGGCAGTTGTTACGTGTAAGATATAATTACAAATTTTATTAAAATGATGACAACGTCGTTGCAATCATCATTATCAGCAACAGTAATAAGTCTAATTAAAGGATTTCAACAGGAACCAAAGAATAATATGTTTTGTTCTTATCATCTTTAGGCTTGTTAACTGCAATTAATTGTTACAATGTTAAATGGGCGACAAGGGTCCAGGATATATTTACTGGTACCAAAATCTTTGCTTTGATCATCATTATGGTCGCTGGTTTCTGGTGGCTTTGTACCGGTCATACAGATAATTTTCGTCAACCAATGGCTGGAACTAATACGCAACCTGGTTATATTGCGCTTGCTATTTATTCGGGATTATTTTCTTACTCTGGTTGGAATTATCTTAATTTTGTTACGGAAGAATTGAAAGAGCCTTACAAGTAAATATATATAAAATATTTTTCTTTTACAATAATAAAATTATTAGAAAAATATTGTTGAAACGTTGCAACGTTGCAACGTTGTAATGATATTAATCATATATGTTTAATATCTATATTATTTATATATTTACTTGAATAATATTGTTTACAGAAATCTTCCACGAGCAATATGCATATCTCTCCCATTGGTGACAGTGATTTATGTTTTGGCAAACGTCGCTTATTTTGTTGTATTGACGCAAGATGAGATACTTGCATCTAATGCAGTCGCTGTTGTAAGTTTCTTTTGTTTACATTTATGTATAATATGATTTATCAATCAATTAATTCATTTAATATTATTTTTATTTGTTCGTTCCGCAGACATTTGGTAATAAATTATTAGGAGTAATGTCATGGATCATGCCCTTTTTCGTAGCGTGCTCGACGTTCGGTGCATTGAACGGTGCCATTTTTGCTTCCTCAAGATTATTTTTCGTTGGTGCGCGTAATGGTCATTTGCCTGCTGCCATAGCATTAATTAATGTACAAAATCTAACTCCAATGCCTTCCCTCATATTTCTGGTAAGTATTTTCTTTTTTCTTTTTTCTTTAATTAAAATTTAAAAATAACTTCATACTATTGTTATACAAAAAATACCCACATTATTAATTTCTATTATTTATGAAAATTAAATAATATTAATGAATGGTAATAATAACAATAATAATAATAATAAAATAATAATAATAATAATAATAATAATAATAATAATAATACTCTCATTAATATAACTTGTAAGTAATATGTAAGATATTCGAGATTTGAACTACCGTCTTGTTTTGCGGCGCACGCTAATTGAGAGTAATAAATTGGATCTTTCATGTCGCTGACCGTCTCTTTGATAATAAACAGCGGAAGTATCCCTTTCGTCTTTGTTCCTTCGTTTGTGTGTGAGAACGTTATTTGACCTGAATGACCTAGAGGTCAACTCCAACATTTCAATACTACACTGATACAAGTCAAAGTGCATATTTAAACTAATACAATATTGAACCCTTGATAAATTTAATATCATTACTTGTTAATTAATATTTCTATCGTTTAATTTGCTCATCTTATGCAATTACAATAAAAATTGTTAATTAATATTAGCGAGATAATTAATTAAAAATGATAACAATTATTAAATT
This sequence comes from Polistes fuscatus, assembly GCF_010416935.1. Lineage (NCBI taxonomy): Eukaryota > Metazoa > Arthropoda > Insecta > Hymenoptera > Vespidae > Polistes > Polistes fuscatus. The sequence continues at coordinate 1,256,349 of NW_025112997.1, read as the reverse complement.
AAGGTAACAATTGATAAGCAACACACCTGTAGACATTAGAAGAGAACAATTTTTCTGCACTTGAGCGCGAACTCCCAATTTAAACGTTAAACTGTAATTTCCGTTTCTAGAGCATTATCACCCTGGCACTTCTGATCATAGAGGATGTCTATGTACTGATCAATTATGTTAGCTTCGTTGAAGCACTGTTCACCACGCTCTCAGTATCTGGCCTCTTGTGGCTACGTTACAAAAGACCCGATCTTCATAGGCCAATAAAGGTATTTCATTAGTTAATTAATTAAATTTTGTTCTCTTTAATTTACTATATCCTTTTTTAATTCATTTACAAATTAATTCTCAATATACGATTAATTATTAAGGTTTCTTTCTAATCGAATTTACAATGTTTCTAACTGGAAATATCTATCATCTATCATTTTCTGTTTTCAACAATCTGTTTGGTAATAAATTATTATTATTTTGTAAAGATATTCCAGGTAAAAACATTTAAATAGTTTTATTTAACATAAGGTACTACTAATACGAAACTCGTTATAACAGATATTATTCGTGAAGTGATATACAATTTTACGAGTTTTTGTGTATGTTATTTCTTAATTTTTTTTCTTTTTGTTTTGTCTTTTTCATTTGTTTAGGTATCTATAGCATTACCCGTAATATTCTTCATTATTTGTACATTTTTGGTTATTCTTCCTTGCTACGTTTCGCCATGGGAAGTAGGAGTAGGAATAATTATCATATTTTCTGGAATTCCTGTATATTGGATTTTTATATATTGGAAAAACAAACCTACATGGCTAGTATCAGCGTCGCGTAAGTATTTTCACTCAATTAATTTCAAATTACTTGTTTGTATACATATTAAAATTAAAATTAATTATTAAATTACAGATAATTTTAATATGTTCTGCGCAAAACTTTTCCTCTGCGTACAAGAAAAAAATGATTAAGAACTTGTGTGATGTTTTGTACACAATACAACTGATAAGCGTATATTTATGAACGATATGAAAAGTGATCTAAATTAGCAATAATTCTTTTTGAAATATGTAACAATGAATAGTTATAAAAGTTCCTCTCTTGGCCATAATAATTAATAACGTGTGAACTAGGATGAATGATAGTGAATGTATGAAGTTAAATCGTGAAAATGTTATATTATATAAATAGATTTTTGTAACCAATTATTCGATTAATTATCGAAACATTTTTTCTACAAAATTATCTATGTATATATATTTATATATAGAATGTTAAAATATTCTCGAAATACTGCCAAGTTCGTAAAATTTAGAAATATTTTTTGAGGCCAAGCATTTAATTTAAAATTAGAAAAGTAAAAGCAAAGATAATAAAAATTAAATTAATTGAATGAATATAAATTGTATGATATGATGAATGCGAAACGATTATTTTGATATATCGGATTTGTATAATTTTAAATGCAAAATTATTCTTTCTTGTGCATTACTTAATGTATTTTGGAATACTTTGCATATAGATTTTAATAACGCATGGAAATATTAAATTTTTCGATAAGTTCATGTAATTTTTTTTCTAAATAAATAAATGGTAAAAACTGCATGAACTTATCGGACAATCTACTATATTTAATATTTCAATAGATGATACATTTTTGCTTGATCATATATATATAATTGTACATATAACAATGAATTAGAATAATTGAATGATCTATTCTTTTACTATATAATAATTAATTAAGATATATATAGAGACACACTTTATATACTAAATAATAACAATTGTAAATATTACATCATGTATATCAGCCTTCGCAAGTCAATTATGTTTCTCTAATTATATTTAATATGTATTTCATATATATATGTATATATGAATGAAACAATTGGTATAAATAATCAAAGGAATGCGTAAACGTAATTTTTTAAATATTTCTTATTTGTTTTTTTCTTTTATATATTTTACTTATATTTTTAAATATAATTCCATTGTAATATACATAATTGAGAACGAATTTAAAATAAAATAAGTTTTTTCCAACACCGTTGGTTTTTTATTTTTTTTTTTTCGTTAATATTAATAAAGTGTAACATTTTCGACATTAGTTTTTGTAAATGTTAACCTACGTCTACGATAAGTAACGATAAAGACGAACTTGTATAAAATGTGTTATTTTCTTTTCTTTCTATATATTACATTAAAATTCATTCAGAATCATCTTTTTTTTATTTTAAATGTATGTATTAGAATTTATATATTTAGTAATCTTCATAATTCATTGATATTTTTCTCATTAATTTAATTTCTTATTCTTTTTTTGTTTAATTTTTGTTCTTCTTTATTATATTATAACAAATTGCACGTGATAATTATATATTTCCAAAAATGGCAAATTTATTGAATTTTTCTATGAAAATTCATTTTTCTTGGCACATATATTACTGTACATATTTATATAATCGTTTTGTTCCAACCAAACGTTTACTTGAAAAATTTATAGTGATATAATATATCCCGAAAAATTCTTTTTATTTTTACTATCATTCATTTTTAAAGAAGTTGAAACAATTTTTTCAAAGATTTATAATATGTATATATATATATATATATGTATGTATACATGTATGTGTATATATATATATGTATGTATACATGTATATATGTATATATATGTATGTATATATATAACAAAATTTTCTGTAATCTATGGATGCAGTATCAACAACAAAATCTATAAATACACATATTATCATTTATAATATTTTCTTAATAATATTCTTTTTAAATATTGGAAGAAATCGAAGATGAAAGTTTAATTCAAAGATTTCATTTAAATATAAATATTGTTTTAAATTGAGAGATTACGCAGAAAATGAATTAGAAACTTTTCTCTCTAATTATTTGCTACCGACATAGATATAGGAAAAAAAAACAATTAAAAAAAGACATATCAACGAATAACACATTATACATAATTATTATTTTCTTTTTTTTTTCTTTATATATATATATATTTTGTTTCAAATATATTTGTACGATCATTCTCTATAACTAAGAGACACATAAATAGAGAAATCCAAATGTAAAAACGAGATGATGATATTTAATAAGACTTGTACACGAAGAACATCGTACGTTTCCTCTAATTTCGTGTGAGAAAATATATATATAATATATTATCCGATAAATGTATATAAGTGCGTATATTCTTTTATCATACGATAAACATCATAATCATAATACGCTAGATGGATTTTTCAATCATGATCCAGCACGATAATAATTAAATACAACATTATACGATATTTCTTTTGCTAATGTTAAATGTTATTTACAAAAGATGCACCACCCTATTAACAAATTTTTATTCTCTTTTTTAAAAAAATAAATAAATAAATAAATAATTGTGCATCAAATATTTTGTCTATTATTTCAAACCAAAAATAAATAAATAAATAAATAAATAAAGAAATAAAAATTATCCTCCTCCACTAAATTTCGTCAACTTCATCTCCTACATAATATTTTCTCGAAAATATTTAAGCTCGAGAATTTTAAAATTGCGACTCATATATATAATATAGAAGAATTATTAGATAAATATAATAATTTCAACGTAAGAACGTTGACAAAGAGGATCGACTAAATGATTAAGATGATATTGATCAATCTGGATCATTAAGATCAGCCTTCCGCAAGAGGAGGCGTAACCCAACCATATTTCTCATGCGTTTTAACAAGATTTCGAAATGATTCTTCTGCAGATCGTCGATTAAATTCTTTGTTGGTCTTTAGTTTTCTTGCAACACGTCCCTACAAAAATTCAATTTATATTTAACATGTTCAACAAACATATATTTATAAAAATAATAAAAATAAATTAACACTTACAGAGAGAGAGAGAGAATAATAGAAAATTCAGAAAGAGAGTCGTGAAAATAAATGTACCAAGTCAAAAAATTATATATAAGTAATAATAGAGTCAAATAAATTATATAATCAATTTCAACGTGTTTAAAAAATTAATCAAAAAAAATCTCCAAAAAAACGAAATGAAATAATACCATGTATCTTATCAAGATATTAAAAGTTAAGTGCACGCACGCACGCACGCACGCACGCACACACACACACACACACACACACACACACACACGCGCGCGCGCGCGCGCGCGTGTGTGTGGTAAAGTGATACGTGGATTATTTTCTCACCTGTCCTTTAACGATACTAGCGGCGAACTGTGTGATAACAGCTTCGATAGTATATGCACTAGCCCATCCTCTAGGTGTTAAAAGTTCCATACAAATAGCCCCACCTTCCATGACAAATCCTTTCTCGATTCTCGGTGAGATAACTCTCATAAATGGTGGCGCGAAAGGAAAATTTTCTGGAAATACTACGTGAAGAAGTATATAAGGTATCTCGAGTTCTCGCATGTCGGCAGCTAACTCGCTTTCTGGATCGATTTTGTGAAGTCTCACGTGCCACTCAAAAAGATTGTCATTTACAAGCTCCGCGGTAAAAGTTGCATCTCGGCGGTGTTGGGTTTTTTGAATGTCGCTCAGTTCTTTCATCAAACGACGTAATCTTACTCCTTTTTCAGGAATTCCCATGTTACCCTAAAAATTTATTAATTAATTAATTATTTAATAATCATTAAATAATATATTTTTTCAATCAATTTTAAAATCTTCAATTAACACTTGCAATATAAAATGGATTATCTGTACAAAAGTAAAACACTCTGAAATATGTATAACAAAATAAAGTAAATATTCTTAGCTTCCTAAAAAGACTCTTAATCTTCACTCCTAATTCAAATATTTATATTATATTTGAATTAAAATGAATACCTGTGAGGAACTGGATGACTTCTTTGTTTTGAAAAAGCAACTACCATGTGCGGTATGACTGGTGCCTGGATTTTCAGGCATGGAACCATCAGACGGTGTAACAGCATCAGGCCGATGATGATGATGATGATGACGACCGAGTAATCGTCTCGAAGGTGAATTGGTTGTACCATCATTTCCACCTTCCTGTTCAGCAACAAGCTTCTCCGAAGATCGGAATAATTTTCGAAAAGCAGCAACTACTTTCTCTTTCGATCTCGTAGACATGATTCGCGCGTCACCGCGTTCTTCTTCGAATCCTTGAAATTTATTATCTCTATCTATCGTTGATTTAAAATATCTTATCCGATAATGGTCCTAAAAACAAATCTAAACTGATACAACAAATATATCACAACAAAGTAAAAATCTTTAAAACAATATTAGAAACAAAATAATTCAAAATTCTGTCAGAAATTGTAATTTAAAATCCGAGAATTAGTCGGAAATTAATATTTTTAATAAAATATAATTAACAGAATGACTCCTGCTTAAATTAATTAATTGTAAAGATGACTGTATACGTTAATTAGAAAACATCTGTCTAAAATAATAAAAATCTATTATGAGATACAATGATAATAAAATTAATTTCTAATTGTAAGATAAAAAATATCAAAAAAAGTAATTACCGTTTTCGATAATATTATCTTCGTGGAACATGATGTGCGTAACAATTGGTATCTATTTTCTTGCTCACTAAAAATCCATTTTTTCAAATGAATCGCCGGTGAAATTTGTCAAACAACATCTCTTCTTTGTAACGTTGGAATTACTCACTCACTCACTTTGTTCTCCCTATATGAAAGAGAGAAAGAGAAAAGATGAAAGAAAGAAATAAAGAAAGAAAGTGTGTAAGAGATGTAGATTATGCGGAGTAGTAAATAACGCTAACGTATAGGAATGATACTGACTGTCATGTATGTAAGTTGTATATATGTATGTATGTGACATACGTGATACAGCGCAGTCTCCACCCTCATTGAACAGAGTAGGACGCCTTGTTGAGATACGGATGAATGCTTGAAAGGGTTGACATAGTCGGTAATGCTGCTTCGTGCCAAAAGAAACGCCTTGACACCGACGACTCCCAATATCGATCCGCTTCGAGCGCACCTTCCCCTGTAAACAACGAAAAAACAATTGAAATATTTATTCGTTTTGTTATACATTCATTTGATTTTTTTATTTGTATGTGATACGTAAATCTTTTTTTAAATTTATTTATTGTGCATGCATGCATATATGTGTGTGTGTGTGTGCGCGCGCGCGCGTGCGTATGCGTGTACACACATATATATAGTTCGTTGTATGCAATACTTATTTTATAAAAATGATTATAAAACAAACGATTATTTTTTTTAAATTAATTAGTTACTTTCACAATGCTATTAATATAATTTTGTTGAATGTATATACGAATATATGTGTTTAATATTAAACATTGTTATCTTTATTATGTTTTACTATTTAGTTTTCCACGGCACTACAATATACGAGTTTAAATATCGATTAGAGAATAAAAATGTTAGAATGTAATTAATTAGATAAACGAATACAATAAAGCATGATATATACTGTATCCATGCCCATTTAAATTCTTCCCACAAATTAGGTTGGTAATATAGTAAATGATCTTTATAATGTAATTCTCCTTGAATCGTTATCATATCTTCTTTGGAAAATCCTGATTGAGTAATTACATGGCTATTGGTAATCTCAGCTGAAACTAAGTAATTAAATTACAAAAATAAAACAAATTAGTCGAAATAGTTTTGTAATTTTTAATATTAAAATTGAAATATTATGCTTACACTTTTTATTAACGTTTTGAGATACCAATTGCAACAATGATCGGTCTGTTAATTCAATGCTATGATTATATATCTCGTACAAATGATCGCTGTGAATTATGCTTCTCTGCTTCAATTCCAAATCTGCGATAAAATGAATCTTCTGTTCGTCTTGGTTCAACGTATGATCAAATATTGCAAACGATTGAATGGAGCTTTCGAAGAGTTGCTATTGAAGATAAAATAATATTTATCGGAAACATTGATATATAATTAAATATATATAACTCGATCAATGTCTTACTTTCAGATTAAAATCAAAAAATAAAAAGAGCTTAATATTTTTGATAGGTGAATCCGTATAAAATTGTGCTTCGAATTTTAATATATCTTTTTTCCCATCATTATTGGTATCTATTTCTCGTACCTTGGCAAAAAAACAATTATATATATCCTACCATAATTATAAATATGTGATACAGTGGGTACAAACAAATTGGACACTGAACAGTTCACAGGATATATATAAGAAGAAAAAGTACTGTGTCTTAAATTTATGTGGTTGATCGATTAATGAAGAGATTGGTTAGCAAACATCATCTTTGAATAGATTATGTTCGTTAACTGATCACCCACATCACAAAAATATATGAATTTATAAAAATATTATTAAAAGAAACCTTTATAATTAAACAATCATCGGAAATCTTATTTTCTTTGTAGCTAGTAAAGGTAGAACAAACTATTGGAGCCATTTCTATGCCTCTCTCCATTAATAATAAATATTTGTATTGAAAAGATACATCTGGCATTTCTGAATTAATTTTTGTTTTTATCCAAAATCCTAAAAATATACTAATTGTGATATATTTTCCAATGTTGATATTACAATCAAATAAAAATAACAATAAATATTAATACCTCCTGCATTAAACATTAAAAATAATGGAGTAATTATTGACATTATAACAAATAATAACACAATCAGAGAACTTAAAGAACATATTCTAGCTTTATATTTATAATAAATAGAACTTGAAAATATTTCAATCGCAGTCATGTCTAGGTACGTAGTTTATTCTGTTAATGTTTATTCGTTGCTTTGGTAACAACCATTAATGTGAGTTCAGTCATTACATGACAGACGCCGCCATCTTATATTATGAATACCTAAAGTCAACTTAATAACTTTATTACTAGGAATTTAAAACAAAACTTTAATTATTATTAATTTTCAATGATATTAATTTATATATATATATATATATATATATATATATATATATATAAATTTATTAATTTTAATATATTTTTAATAATTACATTAACTCAATTTGTTCTTTCGCAAAAAATATAGTTTTTATTTTTCATTATTATTATTATTATTCAAATAATTATTTAATGGTTTAAATATATTTGCATAATTGAAAAGAAATGTATTTAAACAGAATTATCGATTTAGTTTGATTAATATCATTGAAAAACTTAATCGCGAATAAGTCGATATATACTGGCGGGAAATTTAAATGACGGTTAGTTCGATAAAATTTTCTTAGATCGTATATGAGTGCATGACGTGTCATGGCACCTTTCGAGGTCTAATGTTCTTTGCGATATAACGTTCCATGCTATTAACAAACGTGTGTAACAGAGTTACAGGACGAAAATTGTTATGAAGTTATGTGACTAATCATCTGATGTAGTATACAATATACGTTTTTAGTAGACAATAGATACTTTACATTAAAAGTTTACGAATAATGGCGAGAATATTATCGATATGGGTATTGTGTACGCTCCTATGCGTAGTTAATGATATATCAGCATTTTATTTGCCCGGTTTAGCACCAGTCAATTTTTGTAAAAGCGGAGATTCTTCGAAAAATTGTAAGGTATAAGAACTTGCATTTATTTATCCTATTAATCGTATTAATAACAATATTAAACATTTTTTTTTTAGAATATTTGGTTAAGATCATCAATTTGCGTTTCAAAATTCTACTTTATTTTAATGTTAAATATCTTATCTTTTTGATAGATAGAATGATATTTCCTGGTATTTGTAATGCTTATGTGATAATAGAAATAAATTTAAATAAATAATATGTATATTCCAGAGATTTGTTTTATCAATTAATACTATTGTCATTTTTTTCAATTATAACAATAATAATATTCTAAAATATTTGTTCTTTCTTTCAGTCTGAAATTCAATTATATGTTAATCGTCTAAATACCGAAAAATATGTCATACCTTACGAATACAATCGGTAAGTAAAATAAAGTCATTTTATTTTTAATTAAATTTTTTAAATATTATACAGGGTGTCTGAGGTTTTTCCAGCCTCTATACAACTTTTTATTGAAGCTTTAGATGATTTATGTTTGTATAACATTTTTTCTTATTTTTGTGCAAAGAATACACTGACACTGTTTGATCGGAAAGACATCAGACATTCTGTATATTACTGTCAACTATTTAAATAAATTTCAAAACAATCTCTTTTTTATTTATATCCTATCATTTTAATAATAATAAAATTGTCTTCATTTAGTTTTGACTTTTGTACTGCGGAAAAAAAAGAATCACCGGTTGAAAATTTAGGGCAAGTTGTATTCGGAGAACGAATTCGTCCTTCTCCATACAAGGTAAACTAATAACTTCAATTATTTTTTATATTACAATAAATATAATATTTGATATAATATATAAATATATATATATTTTTTTTTTCTAGTTGGAATTCTTAAGACAAGAAACATGTAAAGTTGCTTGCACAAAAACGTATAAAGGAAAAGAGGAAGCTTCAGAACAAAAGTTGCAATTTCTTAGAAAAGGAATTGCGCTTAATTATCAACATCATTGGATCATCGGTAAATAATCCGATAAGTTCATTATTATTAATATTATTATACTTATAATCTGTTATTCTTACTTTGATTTTTTGTTTGATAGATAATATGCCAGTCACGTGGTGTTATCAAATACAAGATGAAAAGCAATATTGTAGTACTGGTTTTCCAATGGGCTGTTTTACACGGGAACCTCTTTCAGCACAGGATACCTGCAGCATTAATGTATGCATTATTAAATATAATAACATTCCAAAACATTTCTTTGGTAATTTTTATAGTACTTTAATACTTTAATATTTTGGATAATTCTGTTATTAGGGTTTATATAGCAAAACAGGAAAAGCATACTTTATATTCAACCACGTCGATCTTAACATAACATATCACAGTGGAGTCAAAGAAGAATGGGGAACGAGTTTCAAAGAGAATGGTGGTCGCATTATCTGTAAGCATTTAATAATATCTTTGTTAATATAGTACAGTATAATGTTAACGAAAAATAATTTTGTTATCGTAAATAAAAATGAAATATTTTAATTTTCTTTATAGCCGTAAAAGTAACTCCTCGTAGTATCAAACATACCAGTAACAACCCAAATTGTGATAGCAAAACATCTCCTATGGAAATACCCGAAGATCTTCCTGCTGGTAAAACATTGGATATAACATATACGTATTCCGTAAGATTTTCGGTAAGTTTTCTTAATTACATTTATTATAGTGAAAAGAAAAAAAAATAATAATACTAAGCGATTATTAATTATGTTATTACTATTTTTTGTATAATGATAAAATTACAGCAAGATAATACAATCAAATGGTCATCCAGATGGGATTATATATTGGAATCAATGCCACATACAAATATACAGTGGTTCAGTATCTTGAATTCATTAATTATTGTCCTATTCTTATCTGGAATGGTGGCAATGATTATGTTCCGCACATTGCACAAGGATATCGTGAGATATAATCAGGTATACACGCATACATACAACATTGTTACAATAAGATACACTAGAACAATGTATCTTTAAGTTTTTCAAATATTATTATTGGCTTTGCGTTAATATGATTGTTACGATTCACTTCCCTGGTAAACCTTCACTTTGTTTTACTTCTTATTTTGTCTATTTTTCTTTCTTTTTAATTTAAAAATGTTTTTAAAATGAAGAGTTATTCCAAGATAATATTTTTGTACAACATTATGATATCTTTACGTTTATGTTACGATAATGCAGGCCTACTTCCAGATAGAGTCAGGAGAGGATGCCCAGGAAGAATTTGGATGGAAACTCGTACACGGTGATGTCTTCCGACCGCCACGTAAAGGAATGTTACTTTCAGTATTACTTGGATCTGGTATACAAGTATTTTTCATGACCCTTGTCACGCTAGGTGAGAAAAATGATATATAATTTAATATAACATTAAATTACTTTAAAATGTTCGTTCATATTATTTTGAAATATACAAAATAATACTATTTTTCAATTCCTTTGCTTTTATAAAAATTATAACGAGCTATTGTATTGTTCCAATTGATTACAGCGTTTGCTTGTTTGGGTTTTTTGTCTCCTGCTAATAGAGGAGCATTAATGACGTGTGCAATGGTATTGTATGTATGCCTTGGAACAACAGCTGGTTATACATCTGCTAGAATTTATAAGAGTTTCGGCGGTGAAAAATGGAAATCCAATGTATTGCTTACGTCAATGCTGAGTCCTGGGTAAAATAATGATACTATATCCGTAAAAACATAATGTCTTACATAAACATTTTATAATTGATTTATAAAATGATATATGTGGAGTCTTCATATTCTGCTATTCTAACTTATATTTAATAATTCCTTTATAATATTCTACCTCTTTTATATATTTCTTTTCATATATTTTTCCTTTATTATTATTTCAGGATTGTCTTCGGTTTATTTTTTATAATGAACTTAATATTTTGGGTAAAAGGAAGTTCAGCAGCTGTACCATTTAGTACTCTTATCGCCCTTTTAGCATTATGGTTTGGTGTATCAGTTCCATTAACATTTATCGGAGCTTACTTTGGATTTAAGAAAAGGGTAAATGCATATACATGTGTACATTGTATGTAAATTTAAAAATTCAAACAAATATATGTTACTTAATGAATAATTTATTATTCCAGTCATTGGAACATCCAGTAAGAACTAATCAAATACCAAGACAAATACCAGAACAAAGTTTTTATACGCAACCAATACCTGGTGTAATAATGGGCGGTGTATTACCTTTTGGGTGTATATTTATTCAATTATTTTTCATTCTTAACTCGCTTTGGTAATTAATATTATACAACTATATTTTATTATTTAATTAATTATCCAAATAATATAATTCGTGTAAAATATTTATATATTTTTTTTTCAGGTCTAGCCAAGTATATTACATGTTCGGATTTCTTTTCCTAGTATTTTTAATACTTGTGATTACGTGTTCTGAAACTACAATCTTATTGTGTTATTTTCATCTTTGTGCAGAGGTAATATTATTGAAAAGTTTATTTTTATTTTTTCATCTTTAATATTTTTATCTACTATATAATAAAAATTGTATTTATTTATATAGGATTATCATTGGTGGTGGCGCAGCTTTTTAACGTCAGGATTTACAGCCTTTTACTTGTTAATTTATTGCGTACATTTTTTCATGACAAAATTAGATATCGAAGATGCCACATCCACGTTCCTTTATTTTGGATATACTCTAATTATGGTCTATCTATTCTTCCTTCTAACAGGTAAATAATATTTATTAAAAATATATATATATATATTATTATTATTATTATTATTATTATTATTATTATTATTATTATTATTATTATTATTATTATACAATAAGAAAAAATGATTGAATATTTTAATAATGAGAATAATAACATTTAAATGTTATAGGTTCAATTGGTTTCTTTGCTTGCTTTTGGTTTGTGCGTAAAATCTACAGTGTGGTAAAAGTTGACTAATTAGACAGTTAAATAACCAAAAGTATAAATATTAAAAAATAACCGTGGTACAACAAGATGAAAGGAATGAGTAAAAAAAAATGTTCGATAGTACAATGATCATTTGTTATATGCGTATATATAACTTATGTTCAATTTATTCTCGAATCCTTTTAATTCAAATATTATTGTGAAAAATAATAACATATTTTCTTTTTAACAATAATATTTGATTAAAGATTTAAAACTTTTGAACAATTTCATAAGATAATCCTAGTTAGCTGTGAAACTATTCGAAGAATAATAAACATCGACTATCGATCATTCTTAAGAAATTTTATACGATTAATATTTGGATGCGAGCAAACTTGCTGCACGCACACCGCGCTCTGTATGGGCGTACGGAAATAATAATATATTATTACGATGATATTGTATTTAAAAATTATATTTTTGTTTCTTTTTTTTTTTAATGTCATATTAATTAATTTATCCAAACATTTATTGCCTGCGAAGAGAACGTTCATCTACAAATATTTGGCCTACAGAAAACTAAGAAACAAAGTTTAAATATATAGGTACCACCGTTCCGTGAAAAAAAACACATTGTACTCTTCAATTTATTATAATATTAATATCATTAGAATGATTTTTATTTTAGTTGCTATAAATATCAACAAACAAAATATAATATTAATTTTACTTAAATATTTAACTTTGAAGAGAGAAACATCTTATTTTAGTTTCAAAAATAAGATGAAAAATATTCATATTTTTCTAAATTTCAATCCCAAGTTTAACGTTAAAAATATTGGAAAAGTTGTTTTAATTACAAAAAAAAAAGTAAGAAAAATTGTAAACGATTAATTTAATTGACGTATTATAAAATCGTGATCAATGAAAATTTATTTCTAATTAACAGTATTTTTAATTTGAAAATATTTTCTTAGCGTAATCGATATGCACATTGTAACAACAATTTTGTAAATTAAAAAGCCATTTAAATATTAGTATTAATGATGTTATTGATATGAATAAAGATATCAAATAAGTTTATGTACATATTCCGTTGAAACCGGACAAAATAACAAATGAACTTTTTTGATGTTAATAGCAGTAGAAGAAGCATATAATAAATATACGTGAATACATACATACGTGTGTATTATATATATTTAAATATATGTTTTTAAATTAAAGTAAAAAAAAAGAAAAAAATGGAATTAATTAATAATTAAAAAAAGCAAATGTATGACTTTCTGAACACATGTATATTTTGTAAAGTATTACTTGTTTATATTTTCATCTACAGGTAAATAACAATCTCCCAATTGGTATACTGTAAAAAGTAAGCGGTAAACGTACTTCATATCCTACCGTGTTTTACATTTATTGATAATTTTACACATGTCATATTTATGGAATATTGAATATTATTATTATTAATATTATATATATACAACGTGTGTGTGTGTTCTTCCTGCACGACTATCCAGGAGCAGGTAGATAAACAACACTAGCGTATTTTCACGATCTCTATTATCACATTTTAGAGTGATAGGGTCATAATTTTCTTTTTATCCATTAACTTTCGAGTTTAAAGTTAAGGCGAACAAAAATATTCGATATTAAGAAAAGAAATTCTTTTTTCTTTTGTTTTATTTTGTTACACATGTCTTGCATCTGCTTTTCCCACATTCACATATTTCAAATGATTTTCATTGTTGTGATTAGTTTATTGCTATTCGCGCTTTGCTTAAACGGTTGACTAAAGTTTCATTTCGTTTCATAGTAAAAGAGAAAACGAATAACTCAATTCAACATTACGCTTTCACTAATACAATGTCCTTTTCCTTACTCGACCGATAGAGTTATTTATTTGTTTACTCTCTTTCTCTCTCCCTTTCCCTCTCTTTCTTTTTTTCTCTTTTCTTCTTTTTTTTTTTATTTTCTCTCAAACGTTTCCCACGTTGTAAGTGTATGCATACATTAACTCGTGATGTACGATACATCATCGAGTAAATAACAGAGTTTTTTTTTTTTTTTAATCGCAGCGTAATTTTTTATAGACGATGCAAATTTTGCAGAGAAAATTGATGTAGTGCCTGTCCCGTACAGATGATCAAAACACAGTGCGCCACACCCTATTGAATTTGTTCTATTGTTACCGCCACTCTGTCGAATAGTTAATGTTGTTGACCTGTAAGAAGTAAGGTTTAATGCTCAAAGCGTGAGGGTGGTGGTCAGAGAACGGAGGAAATGATGATGGAGCGTCACCATGCAAAAGGAAAAATTTTTCCGCACTGTCCGTAAAAAGTTAATCATCAAAAATGAACAATTATTAATCATCCTTGGCTAACTAGAAAAAAAAAAAAATAATAAAAATAGAATATACAAACAGAAAAGAAACCAAGATTTATACATACATACATATATACATACATATATATATATATATATATATATATATATATATATGTAGCAAAAGTTTGTTTTCAATTACAAAATTTAACAAATATTAAAACCCTAACCGCGGAATAAAAGCATCATATCAATAGAGATATAAATATTTTGGAAACAAATAAAACAGAACGTGAAACTTAATCAAACAAAAGCGACAGAATAAAGAATGTTAAATAATTGATGAATATGTCAATTGTCAGATGTTGCAACAAAAAAAAAAGAAAAGATTTATTTTTTTTCTTCTCTCTGTCGATAATTGCGAATAGGTTTTTTTCTCCGCGTGTAAGAAGAATCCGTCTGAGTCTGTTATTTTGTTGTTGTTTACGTCAGGAAAAAGGTACGTTTATCGGAAGTGGCGATCTGCAAATTTTCTATTTTCTTGGACTACGACGACGACGGCTGTCTCTGCTTCTTTCAGTACGTCTCATCTCTTCTAGTCTGCGTGCGTGCTCTGCCATATGCTGTCTTCGCATTTCTTCCTTTACTACTATCTGCGTTCATAGAATATGAACACACAATATTATAACATTGAATTAAAACTATTAATTTAAGGTTCTTCTGTATTAACGGTTAAATTGTATTTTTTCTTTTTTTATATATAGTCAAATTAATAATTGTTCAAGAAAAAACTAAAGGAAAAAAGAGAGAGAGAGAGAAGGAGGGGGAGAGAGGGAGAAAGAGAATGACAGAAAACATTGACATTGACGTTACTAAAATGTAAAATTTTTACTTGTTAAATTATAAGGAGATTTTATATTAGAAGAACCTTATTCTCTGGTAACTTTTATTATTTCATTTGATAATTTCAATAAATAAATAAATAAATAGAAAAATGCCCATTTTAATGTATAAAAAATAAAAAATTTACCTGTTCGTTCGTAAGTGGTAGCCAATATATGCACGGTGTTGCTTTAGTTTTTCTAAAAAGATCGTCTAAAAGTTTAGCCGGAGGTGGATCGTCTTCCTTTTTTTTGAATTTTCTTGCAGGAGCTGGAAGATGTGCTTCCAATGCCGGACTCCGACTTCTTCTTCTTTTCTTATCTTGTTCTTTCTTGTCACGTTCTTTTTCTTTGACGTGTTGTTGACCATCCTCCTTACCTAAATCCCATTCTCTAACAACGACGACCTGGATTCAAAATAGTTTATGTATTATTATCATTTATATTTATTTTAATAATTCGGTAAATACCTTAGCCGAGTTAGTTCTTTCCTCGCGATTCCAATCTTGTTGCCAGGATTCTGTCGTCAATAGCTGTTCCGTCTTACGGGAAACAGGTTGATCTTTAGATGATTCTCTTGCCATTTCCATATCATCCTTGGTGGCGTATTCAACGTGTAGTCTTTTCGGATTTGACACAGGCCAAGAAATACCATGCAATGCTTGCCTTGTTTCAAATGCTTGATCTTCATTAGCATACTAAACAAAAATGATAATAATAAATATTTAAAAAATAAATATATATATTTATATATGTACAAATTCAAATAAAATGATATTTGAGAGAACATAAGAATATTAAATTTTTTATCTAATTTTACATTAAAATAACTTATAACAAACCTCAACGAAACATTTGGATTTAATTCTGTCCATCCAGAATCCATTTTCAACAATAGTACCGGTACGTGAAAGTAATTCTTTTATTTGATTCAATGTAAATGGACGAACCAAATTTTTGATCAAAAGAATATTTGTAGGCTTCGTCGCTGGTGGACTAGGTGATTTCACGTGCGAAGGTTCTTTCATAATAGAAATCTTCCGCCTTGCTGCTATTAAATTACAAAATATAAAAGACAATCAATTAATCATTTAAAACAATATATATGAGAGATTTTGTTATTAAATAATTATATAAATTATTTCTAAAAATAAGCATGATTGTATATACCTATATGATTTTCAATTTGTAAATCCCCTTTTTTCGCAGCACCATTCTTCTGTGCAAGAATATCTTTAGATTTTGGATCATTAATATCCTCGTCAAACCATTTTCCATTTCCCTTTTGATCTCTTTCATCGTCGTCATCCTTCGATAAACGTACTTCATTGATGGATAATGGTTTTGCTCCTGGCACTAATGCCTATTAAACGCAAATAATATTAACAAAATTATTATCTACAATTTATATATGTTATATTAAAAATTTTATAATAGTTGATATTACCTTAAGGGAATCTGTTGAGATAGAAAAAGAAGGCACCGAATCTGTAGATAACGCCGTTCCCCATCTCCGTTTTCTTGGTACGGATTTAAACTCATTATCTTCGTTACTATGATTTTCCTAGAGGAAAAAAGAAAATTTATATTATTTAGATCCAGATTTGATTTAAAAGTAAAATTGATAATATATCACAGAATCATATTATACCTTCTGATTATTAGACTCGCTATTAGCATTTGGATCGGTATCCTCACTTTTTGCATCAGTTTTGTCAACTAATATTCGTGACGTACTAAAAAATAACATATTTAAATATAAGATTATTAATCAATTGTATTAAATAATAAATTATCTTATTTATGGAAAAATATATAATAGAATAATATTTACAATGATCTTTTCAAATTAACTTTAGCAGGTTTCTGAGTTGATGCCTGAACGTTAGTCGAGGGAACGTGGTCCTGCTTTTCGGTTTCATTCTGAGCTTTTGTTGATTTGTTTATTTCGGAATGTTCAACTTCTATATTTAAATTGTTTAATGAAGGATTAGATTTAGATTCTGGAGATGTTGGTTGATCTTTTTCCTTAGATTCATCCGTTGTTGTATTAGATTTCTTATCACGAGTAAACGATTGTTCAAATTTATTATCGACAGGCTGTTCATCTTCGGAATCAGGCGTTTCAGAATTAGAAGAATCTCTATATTTATTTCTATGCTTTCTACGACTAGCACGCAATGCTGTTCTATTGCTACTGCAATCTATTTTAGTATGTTTCTCATCATTAGACTCAGACGACGAATCTGATTTCTGAATTTTTTCTTTGTCGTCATGTTCTTCGTCATCGGTATTAGTATGCATTTCTTTGGATGCATTTTCCGAGCTCGTTTCTTTCTCAAATACTTCTGTTGATTTCTGGTCAGTTGTTTCTTCAGGTTGGTCTTCCTTAGGAATATCAGGGACTAGTTCCTCTGATACACGATCGCCGTTAGAAGAATTAGTAGTAGCTGGAGTGGTTGTACTAGTTGGCTTACTGGGCTCGCTATGAAGATTTTGGTTGGAACAACTAGCCTCATTTGAATCACCTTGTTGATCTATGTTTGGTTTATCGTCAGACAAGTTGGCTGAAGTGGTTTCAGGCAGGAGCTCCTTGCTATCACTTACCTCTTCGTTGGAGTCCTGACCTGGGTATGAAGAGGAGGGATCATACGGCTGTTCAATGCCACTGGACATTCTTGTACAAGATACCAGCTGCTCGTCTGCCGAGTCAACCTCCCCTGCACCTCCCTCACCACTTTCTTGCCACTTGTTAGACTTTTTCCTACTCAACGATGCTTCAGATGATGCCTCCGATATATTCCTCTGTCTGCATAACTTCAATTTTTGTATTTCCCCAGGAGATGCGTCAGCTCTTGCCACTTTCCATACAGAATCACCATTATTCTCCTCCTCTGCCTCAGGTGATTGCACTTTTATGTTTCCTTCCGTGGAAGATACTTTCTCTTCATGGCTATCCGATACCTGCTCTAATTCTTTATTTTGAATACGCGTCTGTACTGGAGACTTTTCATTTTCATTAATACAACTGGGAACAACTGTAGTAGCTGCTTCTATGTTATCTTTCTCAGGTGATGTTGATGGTGAACGTTTTCCACGCCTGCGAGTTGATTTTCTTGTCGGTTTTTCTACTTTTTTTTCTGGTGTCGCTTTAGCTTTATTTCTTTCACTCTTGCGCCTCATGCCTAAAATATATTAATACATATATTATTATACAAGAATAAATGTATATAATGCATGTACATATCGATTTTTACATCCTTACTTTATATTACAAAAGTTTATTCATATATTACAACTTCAAACAATACACATCAATTAATTATATGTAAAACAATAATGCATAAATTTTAAGTTAAATTAAAATATTATGTCACGGAAGGTCATATATTCATTTTTGTTATTAAATCTTAGTCATTCCATAAATAATGTTTAACATGAACACCAACATATCAATTTTAATATGATAAATAGAAGAAATAATATTAATGCATTGCATGTTATACCATAATATATAAAATTAATTAGAATTTTTCTAATGCCTTACATTATTGAAATAATAATAATAATGATGGTATAAGAAAAATGTATTCATACTTTTTTTCAAATCTCACCTTTTATAATGTAGAAATTGAATAAGATTTTTTACGCAACGAAAATAGTTTTTTTCTCCGTGCAAAAGAAAAAAAATTTCATAGCATAATTTTACGAAAAATTAATCGACGATAGTCGTCCCTATCAAATATTAGACAACGGGTTTGCATTTAAATGATTAGCGTTAGCAAGCGAGGGCAGTTTGTGGTTATCTAAGAATTAGCGGGAGCATTTTTGGATACTGGTAGGCAATCAAAACTTACTCATAAGTGTATCCCGTCCGCGGGTAATGCTTCTGCGAAAATTTAAAGTCCCTTTCAAGAACTTCACTGAATATAAATATTACGCTTCAACAGAAACAACGATCCCAATGACGCTATTAACATTCGGTCGAGCTACCGTACTCGCTCGATTAACCATAAACTTTATTAATTACATAAAATAGAAACTTCATGTTAAATTTTTTACGTTTTGGAGTGACCTCGTCGGAAATTATTGGTACTGTTATTGCCAATAATGTGACGTCACGTGATTCTTACGGTCGGTAAAAAGTTACCGACTAAGAAATACATGTAATACTCATATGATAATAATTATTATGTATAATTTATATGTTTTTATAAAATATTATTATATATAAATATTTTCTACAGTATAATTCAATAAAAATATTTTGCAATCACACAGAGAATAACTATTGAAATTTATGTTTATTTTCATACTTCTGAAATATTTTATATAAAAATAATTTTTGTGCCATCTCTATTTTCGCATAATATTATTGGAGAATAAATAATAAAAAGATAATTATATATATTTATTTCTCTTCGCGCGTTAATTAAATCTTTTGTAACGTTAATATATATATTCAGCTAGAAAAAAAAAAAATATCGAAAAAATATACATACGTAATATATAATATTAATAACAGTATATAACTTTAGTAATATGTTTTACAATATATTTTTTTTAGATGAATTTAAAATTAATTTCTTACTCGTTAAACTATTCTGCTTTGTCTGTAAAGTAATATTAAATCTGCAACTTGAGAATTGCAAACTCTGTAAATTTGAAAAGTACTTTGGTCAGCACTTACACACCACGTTTATATATATATATCAATGTTTCTCAAACTATGTACATGAGTTCAACATCTTGATGTCATGGCTTTCTCTATTAAATAAGAAATGAATCCTTTTAGATTTGTTAATGTAAATTTTGAAAATAAAATAGAAATAAGAAATAAAGAAATATTTGTATCTACAAAAAAAAATTACTGAATATTTTTACCAAACATATAAAGTTTAAGAAACACTGGTCTATACTTTAATATTATGTCACTTGTAAATATTAAGTATAAATGTATCTTCACGCTAAATCCTATATTTACAAATACTTATAGAGTGAAACAGAAAACAAAACGAGCAAGGACGTCACATATGCGTTTATGCATAAAGATGATGCCACAGCAGATGCATGATCATTATCTTTCCTTTTATCAGGTTGTGAGAGACAAACATCCTCGCATTCTTTATCCTCGCAAATATCACAAAGCGATGCTACTCGTGGCTCATAAAATGCTCGTGCTCTTCTCGCTAATGTATTTAAACAAAAATTATATTAATATATCAATAATATATGTAATTAATAAAAACTTATAGAAAAACTTACATGAATCATAATAATCGTAAATAGATACAGGTACTGGTTTTTGTTTAGCTACTTTATGTGTTCTATACGCAGATACGGTAGGACAATACTCGTGAACGACCATCTGTAACATTGTATTAGATTTTAATAATAAAAACAATAAAAGAAAAATATAAGTAATATCTATATATATAATAAAAAAGATATAAATTATTTTTTTTAGTATAATAAAATGCAAACCTTATCGAAATACAAGACAACCATTGTATCACCATTCTTAGTTTCTACTCGTTTAACATTTTGTGAAACTTCAAGACTAGGTAGGGAATCCCTATCAACTGTAAAACCTGATGGCAAACTTATTTCCATAACAGCCATATTACTTTCATTAGCTTCCCTCGTTGGTACAAACCTATGATATATAAAATATTCATATATTAATATAAAAACAATTTCTTTAGTTTATTAGTAATAAATAAATGATTACATACCCAGAACAAATAGATAGTTGCAAATGATTAGCATTAGAGTTTCGATCTACCTGAGGGTCTAAAGTAAATAATGGCCAAGCACCAGCTACGTTCAAATTATATTCGTATGATACTTGAATTATGGCGAATCCATTACCATTTGCAGTGATGTTAACAAAACGAGTTTTCTTTGGAAGCTATACATATCAATTTATAATAAATAATTCAAAAAGATAATTATATATTTTTCTTATTTATAAAAAATATTAAAAACTTACAATTTGTTTTTGAAGTATCATAGCATTGCGAGAATTTATACTCAATTGACTTTGTTCTCCTTCGTAGAGTAACGATATCAAAACAGAATTGTCTTTTGCCATTAATCTTGCACCTAATTGCGCTAATGCGTATATACCAATAACGGTGTCCTAAAATTAAAATAAAGTCTTGCATTAAGAACTCTTTAAATAGTCTCTTTATTTTATTAAAAATAAAATATAAATAAACATACTTGTGTAGATGCAAAACCACCTTCTGAATTTCTTTGTTTAACCAACCATTTCATTATGGAGATAGAATCAGCAATTAAATGTCTTCGCAAGTATGTAAGTAAAGCATAAGATGTCATTTCTACATCTACAGAACGAGGTAATAAAGAATGCCATGGATTTTTGTCATCTTTTGCAATTGGTTTACTCCACCATTTTATATCATTTTCTGTCAATGCTTTAGATTGTAACGCGTAAAATGCGTTAGTCTCGTATGGATGTTTGGCCAAATTCAATACGTAGGTGCATATACTTAATGCATATGGATCGTCTAATCCATCCATGTTTCGTACAATATAATCTACACCTCTATTTATATTATTTCTGTATTTTTCTGTCGCTTCCTAAAATCATATTTTTAAATATTCATTAAAAAAGAAGAAATAATATTATATTTTTATTAAAAATATACTTACTGGATTTTCGAGGAATGAGATAAGTGTAAATGCTGTTAATGCGAGACCTTTAGCAGCTCCACCTTGCATATCACGATGACTGATTCTTCCTACTTCAGGAAAACTACCATTTTCAGCTTGATTATTGGACAACCATTGTAAAGCCTCGTCTATTACTTTATCGTCGATAGTTATATAATCTTTTGCTTGCTGGAATGATTTAGCTACAAATGCAGTAAGCCTGAAGAAAAAATAAAATGAAGATAATATTCAATCTTCGTATATCACAAAAAGTACAAATTATTATTTATTTTACCATGTACTTCCACTAGGATCGGACATGCCAAATGCACTGAACGATCCATCATTGTGTTTATATGTCAATTCTTGTTGATAACCAATTTCTAAATATTTCAATGCTTTAGCTTGTATTGCTTGTTTCAATTGGTTTGTATTCTACAAATAAATAACTTCTAAATTAAAGATTCAAATTTATAGAAATAAAAAGAAAAGAAATTTCATTTAAATTACCTTCAAATAATCTAATACAACAATATTCGGCACAAAGTTCAACATATTTTGTTCGCCGCATCCAAATGGCATTTTAATCAAATTTGCCAAATTAGGTATACTAGGACCCAAGATATCACCTAAAAAATTAATATTTCTAAATTTACAATTACAATAAACAAATAAAAAATTTTTAATAAATCACTTAAATAAATAATATAAAAGATTATTATTATTACCTACTGCTGAGATCACAATGTGTTCTGAATCCGGCACTATATTTCTAGGCATTTCAATTGTGATATTTGTTTGCATGCTTTTTTCACTTCTCAAATCTATAAATATTGCCTTATTCGCATATTGCGTTTCACCCTCAGACTTTTAAAATATGAAGAGTAAATTATACAAACATAAAATATACATATATATATATTATTTATTTATTAATAAAAAAAAAGTTACCTTTACGAGTAATTTGTGTTCAACACTATCCCCTGCTAATGAACTATGCGCTGTAGCCTTGATCGTTATATATCCTAATTCTCTTGGAATAATCATAAACGATACGCTTGAACCAGTATTAGCCTTAATTTCTACTTTTTTCTTGCGATATAATTCCAATTCTATAAAAATAAAAAATACATTAGTAATATGATATCGTTTAATTAATTAAATAAAGACAAAATTTATAATAATGAACTTACTAGGCGTGTCGTGAACCTCATTTGAAATTTCTGCAAATTCAAATTGTCCGGCATTTTCTAACAATACATCGGCTACCACATTTTTATTAAAGTAATTAAATACCACAATTTGTATTGCCACGATCTCTCCTCTTATCACGGAATAAGGCAAATCCATAGAAATGAAGAAGGGTCTAAAAACTTTTAGCTAAAATAATATTCGTCATATTAATTAAATATATATATTAAATTAATGTATTTTTAATAATATAGCAGAATATATAAATAATATATAAAAACCTTTCTTGGTTCATTGATGAGACCTAATCCATGTACATCACTTAAAGAGAATGCTGAAACTACCCACGATGTAATAGAGTCTGGTACAGTGCGTCGAAATTCGGTTTCTCCTTTGATCCTAAAAATGAGAAAGAAACCTTTATTTACTTTTATAATAATTTAATATTTGAAATATCCTAAAGAGTAATTACGTAATCTGTGATAAGTTTATGTTGCGTGTGAAATGTTACAAATTTTTATTGGTATGAGATACTTGTGTATATTTTTATCTGATAATGAGATATAATAGCTCTAATTACAACATTGAGACAGTGGCATAACTACAAATAAATTTAAGCGGCTTTCGGTTTCTTTAGTCCTGCATTTTTTTACATATACATAAAAGACGACACGATTTACTATGTATGTGTATGTATGCATATAACATAACGGAATAATATTATTTACAGAAAAATATGTACGTATGTTTATAAAATATACAAACAAACAAAAATATGTCTCATAAGCATGCAGAAGGAAGTATAGAAGATACAAATAAATACCCTGAAGAAAAATTTGTGAAAAGCCAAGTGTTTAAGATGTCATGCATAAGGAATACACGGGGCTTATTCCAAACAGGAGGTGGAATGCGAGAGAAGGCATAAGGACCTGCCAATGGTGGCCTTGTTGCTAATCTGAGCGTTACGGGTGGACCAAGATCTGGTCGAAGCGTAGACGCTCCATGAGATGACCCTTCAAGCCTACCTTCCCAATTTCCTGGGTGTCCTGTAATTTAACTATATGTATTTAAGATGACTATATAACAGATAAATGTATCGAATAATACTATGTTCATATGAAATGGTACATCTAGTCATCGGCTGTAAAATAATTTCAATATAAATAAATCCTATATATAAATAAATAAAAAAATAAGAATTTTTAATATTTGTAATCTATAACATTTAATACAAAAAAAATCATATGTTTTAACAAATATTAAATCT
Organism: Polistes fuscatus; assembly: GCF_010416935.1. Lineage (NCBI taxonomy): Eukaryota > Metazoa > Arthropoda > Insecta > Hymenoptera > Vespidae > Polistes > Polistes fuscatus. The sequence goes on along the minus strand of NW_025112997.1, from coordinate 1,231,522 downwards.
GTTAAAAACAATATTTGTAATCACAGAACATATGCATTTATAAAATATGTTATATATGTACATTTGTTATAACGAAGAATGTTACTTACAGCAACCCAAAAACTGATTAGTGAATTAGCGCAAACGATTAATGATAATTAACAGTTTGAGTTCCAAGTAACGCAAAGTAGCATGTTATTGAAATGTAATATGCAATTCATACATTGTCAACTCACTTGACATATGTCGAACGATTTTTCTAAAGGAGTCTTTAGAAAAAAGACAACCCCTGATACAACCCTGAGACTCAAACGGTTAAAGAAAATTGTTAATAAAAATAGGTTCGTCACTGTGAGGCATTATGAAGCAAGTTTTATTCTCGCATACTAGCACTGATCATAACTAATGAAAAAATTAATGATTAAGATTGTTATAGATGAAAGAAATAAAATGATATTTGATATATGTTGCAAAACTGTATATACGATGTTAACTAAATTAAAATTAAAAAATGAGTACGTGTGTGTGTGTGTGATAATTAATTAATTAATTGGCATTACCCAGCATCAACTGCTTCCCAAAGCCAAGTTTCAGGGAAGTTCTTACGAACAGTGACCTTCTTAGTTGAAAATATATCTTGGTTGAATTGCACGCTTGCAGCAGAAGGAGTAGAAAGAAGAGCAGGAACAGCTACATCCAGTGCTGCCATGCTAGCTCTGTAGTATACTATGCACATATAAGCATTGTTAAATAATTAGGATTAATGTAATAAATAAGCATAATAACGAATATTCAGCACACTAGATTTAAGGATTATACTAATGAATATTATCATTACTTCAAGTTGTATTAAAGATAAGTGTAATCCAACTATACTACATTAAATATATATAGCTAATATTACAGATATAATTATGTTAAATAAATACAGAAATTATTACTTCATTTAGTTACGTAAGATTAAATAAATATACTTACTTGGCAATAGATATTCAAAAAGATATCCATTAGTAAGAATGGCTGCACCAGTTTCCTGATTAACAAATTTAATATTATTCAATTAAACAATTTTTCTATCATACTTATTTTTATAAATTTCTATTCTTATACATTTTATAACCGATATTTACCCTAAATACATCGTTGGCTGTACCTGATCCTGGTCTCCAGAATGAACGATAAAGGTCGAAATCTGAATAAGGAGATTCTTCTATTGTATCGTATGATTTTAATTCTTTTTCCACTTTTTCCTGTAAAAAATATATTCAATATATATATTTGTGTATATATTTTCATTTATTGTTCATTGAATATTTTACGTACATAAGATATATCGTTTCCTGATTTTAATAGAAAAGAACGCTGATCGACACCCAATAATCCAACGTATGAATTTGGTTTAGAGCTAATCGTCAAGCTAACATCCTTTCCTGGTTCGACTTCTTCTTCCGGTGAAATTTTGATGTCGACCTTCATTCCAATATAAAATTAATATTTTATTATTATATTATTAATCATAATAATATTAATAATGAAAGACTATATATATATATTTACATAATTTTGTAGCGCTCCTTCTAGTTCCACGTCTAATGCATCTGCAATAACTTCACCATCGTCTCGAATGTAATAAACGATTACATGTGCTGTTGGTGCCATAACGTATGTAGCCAAAAATCTATAATTAATATATCATTATTATTATTATTATTATTATTATTATTATTATTATTATTATTATTATTATTATTATTATTTATTATTATTATTATTATTATTATTATTATTATTATTATTATTATTATTATTATTATTATTATTATTATTATTATTATTATTATTATTATTATTATTATTATTATTATTATTATTACGAATGAGGAATTATTTTGAAAAAAGCTTGCACATGAATATTTTACGATAACTTACTTAAATTTGATACTGTGTTTATCTTGTCCATGTACAGAACCAGCATCTAAGATATCACCACGACCAAGCACTTCATAGCTTAAATATTTAAGCGGAGTTGTGGAATTAACTTCGATCTCAACATCATGATTTACAGTAGGATTTTCTGTTTTTAAAATGGCTTGTATGTATTGATTACTACGCGACATGGCTTGATTGGTACTGGAAAACCACTCGTGCAAATTTAAATATTGTGCCTAAGAAAGTAATTGAAATCAATCGTTTATTAATAGTTATTAATTATAAATTCATAAAATTGTTTATATGATCAATCATCGTACCTCGATATTAAGTGGAACAGAAATATCATCTTTAGCAATGGGTGGATAAAAATCTAATTGTATCATGCCATTTTTGTCTAAGAAACGTGTAACATTGGAAAAAGCTGATTGATTATAAGTGTATCCATAAGCTATTAAAACAGGATTTTTTGTATCTTGAACAGGAGCCCCATCGTGATAAGCCAATTTAATCTGAAAATAAAATTATGATATATAAATAATTATATTGAATCTATTATAATATAAATAATTATACTTACGAATGCTGTGTATTTTAATCCCGGTTTATAATACTCAGATGTTTTGATTAATTCCATAGTATATTTATGTTTATGCAACGTTATCTCGACTGAAACGTTCTGCCTTCTACCAGTTAATTCTTCTTCAACTGTGGCTTCAATTCTAATAGGCCTTTCGTTCTCATCTGTAAGCCTATATTATTAAATAATATAAGAAAACATTTATTATCATACATAAAATATTTATTTTAAACATTTATAACATTTCTCTTTTAATATACCTGAGCTCAGTAATAATATTAAAATCAACAGTAGCTTTTCCATCAATGGGTACTATTTTTCTGACAGGTTGCTGGAAAATTGGTTGAATAACTCCTGAGAAAATATTTGGAAAAGCTGTTATAGTAGCTTCTCCTTTGACAGGCTTTCCATAAGTATATCTAAGGAATATATATATATATATATATATATATATATTATGATATGTAATTTATCTTTTAATTCATTTATTTAATTTGATTATTATATACAATATTTAATTCCTTACTTTGCGCGAACTGTAGCAGTAACCTTTGACTCTTTAAATGTAGAATGTTTAGGCGCATCTATGGTTACTTCAAATTTAGGAAGCACATACTCGGCGACTTCAAATTCTTTATCAAACATTTGATCATTGACATTAACCACAATCTTCCAAGTTCCTAAAACTGGAGACATAGATAATTCGAGTTCCCCGGTAAAAACTCCGCGTGTTATTTGCGGTCGTTGCCATTGTTTAATACGATTATTAGCTCCATCCTATTACAATTATTAATACAATTTATATTCAAACATTTTTTTATCTAATTATTTTCATTTATTAATAAGTATACTTACTATGATATGAATATCAACTTGACGTGTAAGACTCGGTCTCAATCTAGAATCTAATATAAGACAACGGAACATAACTTTATTTCCAGGCTTGTATATCGCCCGATCTGTTTGTATGAAAACAGAATAACTTTTATGGACATATTGTATTTCGGTAGAATTAGCAAATTGAATGCCAGTCAGGCCACGTGCAAAAAGTGTGTAGTGTCCTGGAGAAGTATCTCCGATCTGTAAACATAAGAATAAACAATTAAAATAATCAATAATACTTTATACAGTATGTTTTTTATGAAAATTATAATTTTTAATTATACCTCTAATCTGACAATTCTTGTAGAATATGGTTCTACAACAACAGTTTGAGATACATTGAAATGATCTCCATTGTTAAGATTACCAGACAATTCGATGTACACGTTTGAAGGTGTTGAGACACCGATGGTGCTTACGGTAACATGGTATTCTGAATCAGGGCGTACAATTTTTGGTGCAATGATAGCATAATACCTTTAAAAACAAACATAAAATATTAACATTGTATATGAGCATAAAATGATTAAGTAAGAGAGAGTCACGATATGTAAATTTTATTAAATAACCTGTTGCTTTTGTACCGATCAAACTATAAACACTAACTTACGGTTTCTTTTTCTGATTATGTGAATCCAAATAGGAGAATGTAGTAAAAATAAAATACATTGAAACTACAGCAATAAATATACAAAGAGTGTAAAAGGAAAGATTGGTTAATTTAGAATTTAATTTATAATACATTATTTTATTTTCAGACATAATATTGATTAAGAAAATATAATGAAAAATATGCGCAATACTCGACAGATATTACTCCTGTTACGACATTAAGCTATTATCAATTAAAAATCAAGATAAATAGTCACGAACGTAGGTTTATATTATTACTGCGTATGATAGATTAACAAAAATGGCGTCTGATGGAATTCTCGTCGGTATTCGCGGGGATTACCCTTTTTTAAAAATTTTTATTCTTACGGTTCAGCTATCGCATTGGTCACTATTCCAAATAGAAATAAGCTGCATAAACAAAACCAGTCCATTATATTATTGAAATATTTCACATCTGAAACACACACGTACAAAAATTTATATTAAATATAATTATTACGGATATTAATTATAGTCTGTGTGTAATTCGTTTAAAACATGTACATATATATACAATATATACAATAATATAGAAAATTATTCGTTATGTCATATTTCAAGATAATCAATTATGATCATGTGCGCACACACGTAATGCATGTGATTTTTTTTCAATTATCTCTCATTATTACGAGATTGAATATTTCCAAGAATGATTGCATAATCTTTATAAGTTTCTAAATAAACTTCATTATATCACGATCATAAATTGTTAATGAATAATATTTCTAATATTAACAATGATTTACGTGATTAAACGTTGAACACAAAATGATCTTTATAACGATAAAAAACTCAATGAATTATTTAAATAATTTAAGTAATTTACATTAGTATTTTGCAATTAGGAAGTAACGAGTTCTTCAATGCAAAAAAGAAACATAATAAAATAAAAAACCGCTGTCTATCGTGTGACACTTTCGTTGGTGTCCAGTAAGACATTTCAGAATACGCGCTTTCCCTTAAACATGCATACAAACCACATATCACATAGAAAAGAAGAGAGAGAGAAAGAGAGCTTATATACCAGATTAAATTATAAACGTAGTCTATTATCTGAATAAATTGTTGTCTACTTGTCCTCGATAATTTCTAAACACAACAATAAATGTTCTTATAAAAATCGTATATTTCTAATACAATCTTCTTAATTATCAATTAAATAAATATTACAAATATATCATAAAACAAATACAGTATTGTATTCATTGATTTACAAAGAAATAATAATAAATGAAAATAAAAATAGGACAAAACCATTAAAAATTTCTGACAAAAAGGAAAAGTAGCTCGATCAAACAACTTGTTGCTCTGATGACCAAATAAAAACAAATATTAATTACAATTACCACTTCTTTATGAACATTTATATCCCAACAATAATTATAATGAGTTATAAAGAAAAAAAGAAATAAGATAATCTAGAATCTTCTAAAATCAGGTTACAAAAACAAGAGTTTAGCTTCACGCAAGACTACCAAAGACCTAGTTTATACCATCGAGATCATTCCCGGCGCTGAACCATGAATCCTTTCGGAGGACGTCATTTCGTTTTAAATAAATAGAATGACTCACCAGCCGTCGATGTAGTGCCTTTAAGAACGCTACCTTTATAAAAGGTGTTATAGGTATGCTACCGATCTTACGATTCTTCGACTTATTTTCTATACAATTTGTAATAATATATCGATGTTAAACAATTTTTTATTACAAGGTTGAAATAAAAATGAAAAGATACAGATATATATATTTTCAAGAGCAAATGACAACAATGTTTTTTAAGACATTTGGTTCAATTGCCATCTCAAACGACGGCTGAATGTATACTAACGAATACTACCAATCATGGACGCAAGAAACCGGACGATCTGGCTTTCCCTTCCATTTCTTTCTCTCTCTTTCTTTCTCTCTCTCTCTCTCTTTTTATTATTTGTCTGTCTTTCATTATTTCTCTCTCTCTCTCTCTTTTTCTTCGTATTTCTCACTCTTTCCTCTTTCAACAGCCAAGTCTTTACCGTTAGAGGAAGAACGACTGGGTCCACACTACCATCATCATCATCATCATCATCATCATCATCATCATCATCATCATCATCATCATCATCATCATCATCATCATTGCATTTAAGTTTCTTGTATTTTCCCATTATACGCCATTTCTATTTTAACAAAAGAGATAATGTAAGTTATTAAATCAATCATTTATTTATCTTTTCTTAGTTTCGAACTTACGTCATTAATAATTATTCATTTCGGAGAATATCTTTGTCGGCGAAGTAGGCTGATGCTGCGCATCTGCATCCACAAATGAAGGTCATCCTCGTCCTCCTCATCTTTCTCCTCTTGTCCATTATTTTTCTGCATAAACACGTTTTTAAGACGTCAATGGGTTTCCTATTTTAACATTTTTTTTTATTCTTCACCTTCGTTGGGTTAAAAAAAGGATGCGGTTACTGGAAAAAATAATTCAATTAATTAATTATTTATAAATTTTTTTGTTACATAATAGAGATTTTAATTAATTATACAATCTGGTTGAGAGAAGAACATCGATTATTTTGTTATTTAAAATATCTGGTATTTAGATATAAAAATATACTGCAAAATAAGAAACATGAATGACATGATTTTTATGGTGATTTTAATGCATGTATATGCGTTTATTCGTATCACTAAATTTATACGAATGCATTTAAATTTGCATAGATTTATGTATATATCAATATTATTATTATTCAATTATATGAGGAAATAATAGAAAATGTAAATAATTTAAAATATACGAGAGAATCGTTAGAAATTAAAAGGCACGACTTTAATGAAACACGTAAAAATATACAACAATCAGTACGATAGTACTTGCGTTACATAGTTTACAATTAAATTTCAATATATCGCAAATATTATCGATCCAGGTCTCACCACATTAAGGTTACTGCATGAGAGATCGAGAAAAAATAAATATTTTTCATTATTATTTAAATTATAATTAATTCTAATTCGCAATAAGAACAAATTTACAATAACTACGAAATGTACGTGAATCGAGATATCAAATTTAAAATTATTTAATCATTACCGTTTATTTTATGTGACTTAATTTTGTAAACAAATGTATTATTGCTTAAATAATAATTTAATATATTAAAAGGAAGAGTAATTATAGTCATATTTTATTATTATCCTAAATTATTTGCTATCTAATATTTAAACAAATGCACTTTTATTCGAATATAATTAATATTTTTAATATTTTAATTATATTTTTTCTATCTTTAATTTTTTTTTTAATTTGTATTCTCTAAATTTTGCATTTATTAATTAATACTATTTACTTTTTTTTAAATGATATGTATAAATCTTGCAATATATATATGGTTAATAGAAAATGGAGGGGATTATCCCCACCATAAGTGTACGATACATACTACCATTCATTCAATTGTATAATGTACTACTTGGTAGTATATTTTTTAAAGTGAATAATTCACTTTTTAAGTAATAATTATTATAAAAGATTACAATTAATTAAATCTAAAATGGCAAAAAATGGTAGAGATTTGGCATTATCTATGCTAAGAAGTTTACCTCGAGTAGGATTGTCAAATCTTCGACCTAACCCCGGTTCAAGAAAGCCTGTAAGAAATGTGTTTTGTTATTTTAATTTAATATTTATTACTATCTGTATATTAGATTTAATAAAAGTAATAGTTTTACGATTTTAAATATTTTTTTGTTATTATTAAAATCAAATATATGTTAAATATAACTAGTTTATATAACCTTAAAAATTGTATATTATGTGATTGTTGAAATATATGAAATTATATATATTTTAGTTTTGATTTATTTATATTATTTTTAGTCAAAAAGAGGTAGGGGTCAACACGGAGGAGATAAACATGGTGCAGGAAACAAAGGTTCTGGTCAAAGACAAAATTATATGAGACCTGGATTTGAAACCGGGAATAATCCATTTTATCTTAGATTTCCAAAAGAGCCTTATTATAAAGGACATCAGTAAGTACGATGTTGATTATTGTCACAAATGTATAACACATCTCAATGAAAATTAGTGTATTACAAATATGTAACATTAATAATGATTATAATAAGATTTATTTTAATTGGTAATTATATATTTAGAACACAAAGAGAATTATGCATTTGTTTGTGGTTACAGCTTAAGAAGACAATATCCACCACTTTCTTTGAAAGAGCTACAAATGTTCATAGATACTAATAGGATAGATTCCAGTAAACCAATCGACCTGGCAACTATAATAAATACAGGATTATATAACTTTAAAATTGATTGGAAACATGCTGGAGTACATTTAACGGATGAGGTAATCAAATTTATTATATTAACATGTTAAGAGCACAGAGTCTCTTTTACTTACATGGCCTGAATAGAAAGTATACTGCCAGTCACTAGTAACTAATTTAACGTGTTCAGAAAAATTATTACTGTTCGAAGGAGAGAAATATTAAAAAGCGTACTTTTTTAAGGGCTCAAATATATTCAAGGCAAAAGTTAACATAGAAGTGCAGTGGGCTAGCGAACCTGTGATTGCAGCAATTGAAAGAAATGGCGGCATTATCACTACGGCTTATTATGATCCAAATTGTTTATTCGCTTTAAACGATACTGAAAAGTTCCTTCGCAGAGGTATAGTTGTTTTTGATTGTTTAATTTTCTTTTTCTTTTTATGGCTATATAGCTTTATATATAATATAAAAAATCAAAAACATATATATATATATACATATATTATTTTAATAATATATTATTTGATAATAAGATATTTACTTAATTTATAGGCGATCCAATACCACGTAGATTATTACCACCTGCAGATTGTTTAGAATATTATTCGAGTGCTGCAACAAGGGGATATTTGGCGGATCCTGAAAAAATTTCTCAAGAACGTTTAATATTATCGCAAAAATATGGTTACATACTTCCAAAAATTGAAGATGATCCAGACTACAAAATGTTGACTGAACGTAAAGATCCACGACAATTATTTTATGGCCTTGAACCAGGTTGGGTTATTAGTCTTGTGGATAGAGTAATTCTTAAGCCAAAGGCGGAATATTTGAAAGAATTTTATGCTAGTTAAAATATTGTATATTTAATGATTATAAAAACGCCTTAAACCTTATATTAAATCATTTGATATATACATGTATATGTATATATATCTATATATATATAAAAGAAACTATATATACTCTTCGCATTTTTTACCTAATTATTTCAAAGTTAATGCTTCCCAAAGTTTATCTTTTTTCATAACATTTATAATTAAATCTTGAGAAACGGACCATAGTCTGCTTGCCAATGCGGAATCTACTGCTGCAGTCGAAGGATCGCAACGATAACAATTATTAAAATAAAGTCCCGTCGCTCCTTCTAATTCTGGTGCAGTTGCACAAAATATTGTTGTACTTGCCGCTTGTTGCTAAGTCAGAAACAAAAAAAAACAAAAAATGTATGAATTAATATGCAATCTACTTCAATTAGTAATCTCTTTGATTCAATAAAAAATTGTGAATATACCAGTGATTTGGTGAAAGGTCTCACTATGGCGAATAATAGTCGGAATATCCACGAATAACGAGATAAAGATGAAGAAACCATATTACCAGGATGACAACTGAATACACTTACTGCGGGCCATTGCTTAGATAATTCTTGAGCAAATAATATATTATAAAGTTTAGAGTCGTTGTACGCACTCATTGACCAATAATGATATTTAGGCGGGGACAAAGTTAAAGGATGAATATCTTCGACGTGTTGTATAGAAGAAAATCTATGAGTTAATAATAATATTTATTATATAAACAAAAAATTCGAACGTAATTAATCTATCAAAATTACCTATGTGATTCGCTGGAAACAATTACTATTCTTGCATTGTAACAACTACGAATGGGATGCTCCAACAAAAGTGTAAAATAAAATTGTGAAAGATGATTAACTTGGAATGTTCTTTCATAACCATCTTTTGTAAGTTCGTATGGAATCCCAAATACACCGGCATTCAATATTAAAATATGAAGAGTTCTAAAAATGTTATATTAATTAAAATAATATTATAACATTTATACATTTATTTAATAAAATATTACCTATATTTTTGTTTGAACTTTTCTGCGGCATTACGTACGCTTTGCAACGACCCTAAATCTAATTCTAAGATTTCACAATTAACATTTTCTTTTTCTTGTTTGATTTTTTTCACTGCCTCTTCGCCCGCGTTAACATTTCTGCAGGCAAGTATAACATGACAGCCATGTAAAGCTAATGATCTAGCTGTTTCAAAACCTAAAAATTAATGAATGTTTACTATTTCATATATAAATAAAAATAAAATAACAAATACATTTATATATAAATATACATTAATTACCTATTCCCGTATTAGCACCAGTGATAAGTGCTAATTTATTACGTAAATCACGACCGTATAAAACAGAAAGGGCTGTACTACTTCCATCGAATCTTTGTCGTACTGGTTGTGAACTCTCTCTGTATTCGGTAGCAAAAGCTAATCGAGGATCGGTGTAAGTAGTAGTACGATTCATGTGATCAATGAAGAGAACTTTACCATCGTCAGAAATACATCTTTCCCATCCAGAAGGTAATTCTAAAAAAAAAGTAATAATACATTAATTTGTTATTACTTAAAATGAATGAATTTAAATCTGTATAATATTAACTATAAATAAATACCTCCTTCTACAATTTTCTTGCGTTCAGTTCTAGGATGCGTCCACTGTGTACCTTTTGTATAATGACTATAAAAAACAGTAATTATTTTCAATGATAATTAAAATGTATGAAATTAATGAACTAACCATAAAAGTGCTAGTATTACAAAATAATATTAATAATAAACCACAAATATTTACTTGACATAATAAACGTTTCCATCAACAGTAGCTCTTTCTTCCCACCCAGGAGGTAATTCGTCCTCGCTATCAGAATCATTAAGAACATTTACCATTTTGACATTACAAAGCAAATTTCTTATTATCAATTAAAACAACAAATTTCCTTATCAAACGCTAGGGAAATTTGTATTTTAAAATTTAGCGGGTTGTCAAACTTCCTAGCCGCCATATTTAAATTACTATATGACATTTGATCAGAAAATAACCAATCGTTAATGCTGATCTTTAAAAACCCCAGTACTGTACATTAAAAATATAAATTAAATAATAATCTATTATTGTGTGTGTACAGAGTCAATAATATACTATAATACAATTTTCTCAATCAAAGGTTTGAATATTGAAAATTTTAATGAATCAGAGAATTACATTTTTTTTCTAAAATTAGACTAATTCATAAATTCCATGTTTATATGAAATTATAGTAATTCAAATATGTGTAATAAATGAATATAATGAAATTATGTTGCATTATAAAGATATTTGCTTTTATTTTTTTTTTAATAGGAAATTTAAAGACCCAATCACACATTTATTTTTGTTTCTATTTGAAGATAACTTCTCTCTTATTCATATAGATGATGCACAAGTGCATATACATATAATACACGCCACACGCACACATATATATGTTTGGTAAAGTAAATGCGCAAGTTAGCCTTTTCTTAGAAGAAACCTCTGAGTATAAAATTCTGCTAACTTTTATTGACATATTTAGATTAATCGACGATTTTAGGTAATGAATCATTAAATTTCATGAAGATGGAGTTTATATCCTTGATGAATTTTCTCTTAAATATTCGATATACAATTGGGGATAGAAAATCATAAAATGGTAAGTGTCAATTTAATATCAGTTCAAAGAATATGTATACTATTAAACTGATAACAAAATTTTCTTTTTTTCTGCTTTATATTATTTTACTTGAATTTCTTATTTAATTGTTACATTAATCAAATTGTTACATTAATTAAATTTACCTTCCGTGCTATATCAATTCTTTTTAATCTTTAATCTCTATGTATAATAGAATTTATGCTGCTTAGATAGCAATGTAAATATTTGGAAAGCTAGTGACAGTTAAGATTTTTTATATCGCTTGTCTTACTACTTTTAATTATATTATTTGTTATTATTTTAATTATTTCTGTCGTTGTATTACTTGTTTGATATTTATTTATGTAAAATGTTGTTTTAGGGTGCAAACATATCACAATTAGAAAGAGATATCGGGTCTGATCAGTTTCCACCAAATGAACATTATTTTGGTTTAGTTAATGTAAGTAAAAATTATCCTAATAAAATTTCAATATTATTGCCAATACATTTCTTAATTTATCGATTAATTATATAAGATTATTTCTTTCTAGTTCGGTAATACTTGCTACAGTAATTCGGTATTGCAAGCTTTATATTTCTGCAGGCCATTTAGAGAAAAAGTTTTAGAATACAAAGCTAGAAATAAGAGAACCAAGGAGACATTGTTAACATGTTTAGCTGATCTATTTCATAATATTGCAACGCAAAAGAAAAAAGTTGGTTCCATTGCCCCTAAAAAATTTATCGCTAGGTTAAGAAAAGAAAAAGGTTTGTTTGTTGCATCTTTTCATTTCATCTAAGACTAAATTAATTATTAAAATTATTACTTTCTTTTTTTTCACAGAGGAATTTGATAATTATATGCAACAAGATGCCCACGAATTTTTAAACTTTCTTATTAATCATATAAATGAGATTATTCTGGGTAAGTATTTCAATTATATTATTTTCTTTCCTTTGCAAAATATATTTATATATATTTCTTATTTTTAGCAGAAAGAAGTCAAACCAAACAGACAGGAGGAAAGGGTGCGGGCGATGCTGGGTCTCCACCAGAACCAACATGGGTCCATGAGATATTTCAAGGGATATTGACTTCTGAAACGCGCTGCCTTAATTGTGAGACTGTTTCTAGCAAAGATGAGGATTTTTTTGATCTGCAAGTTGACGTAGACCAAAATACTTCTATAACATACTGCCTGCGCTGCTTCTCTAATACAGAAACACTTTGTAGTGATAATAAATTTAAATGTGATCATTGTAGTAGCTATCAGGAAGCTCAGGTATACTTTTGATCTAATATTTTTTTATCATTTAAAAAAGCTTTTTATATTAAATTAGATAATCATTGATCAAAATATTAAAAAAAATTATTCAATTAAATTAATATATTATTTGTTGCTTTGTCCTTTAGAAACGAATGAGAGTTAAGAAACTTCCCATGATCTTAGCATTACATTTGAAAAGATTTAAATACGTGGAACAGTATAACCGACATATTAAAGTATCTCACAGGGTAGTTTTTCCATTGGAATTGCGGCTTTTTAACACTGTAAATATCACCAAGAATTTGTTATACATAATACTTTTCTCTATCTGTGAATATTTTATAAAAACAAAATTTATTTTGTTGCAGAGCGATGATGCTGTCAATCCTGATCGCTTATATGATTTAGTTGCGGTTGTGATACATTGTGGAAGTGGTCCGAACAGAGGCCACTATATTTCTATAGTAAAAAGTCATGGATTTTGGCTGCTTTTTGATGATGACATGGTTGATGTAAGATGTAGATTTATACGCAAAAATTATTTTGATATCTTAAATATTTTAGTAAAAAAAAAAAGGGAAATAATGTTGTTAATTGGATATTATTTTTCAGAAAATTGATGCATCAACTATAGAGGATTTCTATGGGCTCACATCAGATATACAAAAGAGTTCAGAAACTGGATATATTTTGTTTTATCAATCAAGGGATTGTAGTTAAAAATTATTCAACATAAGAAAAAAAAAGAATTTAAATTATGTTAAAAATAGTCATTATCATTTAAAATTAATGTAACTCTCTAAATTAATTTCTGCAACGTTCTAATTGTACAGTCGAAAAAAAGAGAGAAAAAGATTTTATCTTTTAAATTTAATTATGTATATGAATCTTTCTTCTTTTTTATTAAAACAAAAATTCCAACGCTTAACTATTTAATCTAAGAATTGGTTTCCTAAGTAAACAAGAAAAAAAAAGAAAAGAAAAAGCAAAGAAACGTTTATTATTTGTTATATGAATGTTATTATACTATGTTATTTGAGAAGAAGTATTAACTAATCTTATATAAAATATAAGTGAGAATTAAAGAACTTTATGAGCATAAATTGAATTTATTCATTCATATGAACCCATTCGCTATCAATGTCATATATTTGCAATGTGCAGATTTCTATTTAAATTAGAATAGAAAAAATAAATTATATCTATGAGGAGTACAAAACAATAGAGATAATTAGTACTTTATAAGATATTTATTGCAACACTTAAGCAATAAATTCGTAAGGAATAGGTGCTAATAAGATGGGTGCTTCGCGTCCTGAAACAATATGAGCTTTTGATGGTTCGGCTGGTTGTCTTTTAAGTTGAACTTGGACTTTGTTTTCTTTGGCTTCTTTCCTAAGCCTTTCGTTTTCCTTAACACGCTTAAGGAAATCTTCTCTACATTTGGAATGAGTAAGATGTTCAATGCGTACATTGATACGCTTGGCAATGATGCGTCCACGCACCCTCTTGTTAACAATAACTCCAAGTGCGTGAGGTGTTACATTGAATACGCGTCCTGTCTTGCCATGATAAACTTTATATGGCATACCCTTCTGAACTGCTCCGTTACCCTTGATATCAACTATGTCACCAACTTTATAGACTTTCATGTACGTCGACAGAGGAATAGTTCCATGTTTACGGAATTTGCGGGAAAACAAATCCCGAGTACCACGACGATAACCTTTTGAATTAGTCATGGTTTAAGACTGAAAAAATGTATCATAATTATTATATATATACAGAAAAATTCTCTTGCATGTCACAAAATGCAGCTGTTTCATATTCAACGTAACACTTTTCATATGACTGAATTATACTTTCATACGAAGTACCATAAACGATTATAAGCAATAATTAACACATATAAAGATTTAAACGATAAAAATATTACATTAAAAGTTTTTCATAAATTTTCACTATTACAAGTTTCGTCAAAACACGTGGTCACTTTTTAAAAGTCGACGGATTATCTGCATTTCGATATTGCTAATAAAAATATGTATGATGTAATAATATGGAAAAAGAAAGATATTTTATTTTTCGCATAAATGTTATTAATACGTTTATATAATTAAAATATTAAATTATTATTTTTGAATACTAACCTCTACAGAGACAGTTAATGGCCGATACAAGCTAGAAAGAAAGATATTCGAAATTCCTTTATTTAAGATGGCGCAGATGGCGCTAACACTGTGGCCGTCACGCCAAAGCTTGGCGCCACCGGCACTCTTACCGTCACGCCTCTAGTGACGAAACAAAAGAATTAAGAAAACACCAAGTATATGAACAACCGCTACTATTCGCTCTCTTCCGTTCCAACCACCGAGCGAGATACACGCGTTTTACTAGCAGCGACCAAAAGACTGAACACTAGTTACTACTTCCGTTTCTCTTTATTACATTTTGTTAAGTTTAAAATATATATTTTGTAAATCCTTTTTGATACGTTTAAAATATAAAAATATTCTAATAATATTTTACCCTAGTGAATTAATTATTATTGCATATCGACGAACACGCTACAACACTTTCTGAATCTTCATTTTGTAATGGATAACCTATTAGAAATAATAAACTTTCCCTTTGACCAATCACACGATTTTCAAATCATTACCGCTAAGACTCATCTAAGACTGGATTAGTTGAAACGTATGTATATTCTTTATGACCAATCACAATTATCAAATTATCATTGCTAAAATTGGATTGGCTAAAACGCGTGTTACTGTTTCTGACCAATTACAATTCTGAAATTTATTAACACTTAAAATGAAAACATTCAAAATCTATACAATGCTAACAATATAAAAATTTTAAAAATGAAATAATAGTTTGGCCAGCCTGTATGTTAGTCCGCGCTATTTGTAATTTTTCACGTGGTTATTCTAACCTAGTTAATAATTATTTTCAAAATACTTAGTAGTATTGTATAATTATTAATAGTTAAGTAATGGATTATAAAGATGACTTTGACATTTTTGTGGGTGGCAAATCAGGAGTATTCAAAGGTTAATTTTAATGCAATGGCTTCCAATGAAATTAAAAATTACTCTTTTCAATTAAATTGTTTTTAAAATATAAAATGAACTCGTTGTAGGAATTAAAATTGGACAGAAGGAATGTGTGCAGAAAAATTTAAAAAGTTTTATATCAATTGGCTATAATGATGAGATTACAACAGCGAATTGGAGTGATGACGAAGAACGAGATATACTCATAGCTTATGGTACAAAAGAAACAAGAAGGTATTGAATACATTACATTAAAAAAATTATCCTTTTTTTAACTGACACTAATAAACATGTTTAATATGTTATAGTGTTAGCATTTATGATACCGAAAACATGTCATTTAAAAGCACATTTGTTTGCGATGTTGGCAAAGGAAGTATAAATAGTATATCAAATTACAATGGGTAAATAATTATGATTATTTTTATAATACTTATTATGTTCTTATTATAAAAACCACCTTTGAATTATCGAATACATATTCAATATTTATTAGGTCAATTTTGACTGCAATTCATTCTGGCGAAATAAAAATATGGAATTTTAACAATCAAGACAAAGTAATATTAAATGCCGGTGATAATTTACATAGAATGTGTCATTCTAATATAAATAAGAATATAATAGCAACCGGTGGCAAAGAAAATGGATTAAAATTGTTTGATTTGGAGAAACAAAAACAAATTTTTCACGAAAAGAATGTACCGCATGATTTCTTAAATCTGAGAGTACCTATTTGGATTTCAGACATTGCTTTTCTTCACGACTCGCATAGAGTAGTCACTGTTAGCAGATTTGGACATGTATGACTTTTTAGTTTCTATGAATATTTCTTGATCTAAATTAAATACTTGTATAAATTTATAAAATATATTTTAGATACGTTTGTATGATCCTGACGCGCAAAGGAGACCAGTTTTAAATTTAGAAATAAAAGATGAACCCCTGACTGCTGTGACTGTACCTTATAAAGAAATGTAAGAATTTGTATAATACATAAACATATATATATACATAAAATTATATTATATTATTTTATAATATAAATATATTTACACATTATATATATATACTGTAGGCAAGTCATGGTAGGGTCAGGTAAAGGAATAATGAAACTTATTGATTTACGTAAACCTGGAAAGATACTTCATACGTATAAGGGCCTGGTTGGTAGCATAACTGGATTAGCTTCTAGTAAAGCTGGACCGTATGTAGTCAGTACTTCTATGGACAGATATTTGAGAGTGCATCATATCGACACAAGACAAATGCTTAAAAAGGTAATTTCATGAATATAAATGAATATAAAGATATCATGAGCGTATATCGACATACATTATTCTGTGTTAAATATTATTTTGTTCTTATAGGTTTATCTGACTTCAAAATTAACATGTTTAGTATTGAGATCAACATTTTCTCCAGAAACACAGATCGACAATTCTGATAAAGTTCAAAATAATAATGGCATTAATAACAATGACAATGAAGTTATCTATTTAGATAATAAATCAGAGGATTTAAATGGCGATGCAGAATACGATGCATTGTTTAATAAAATGGAAGTTATTACATCTAAACAGAATAAAACGACAAACTTGTGTTACAAAGGAAAGAAACGTTCTAAAAGTGCTTCTTCCATAAATCACCCAGTAAGTAATTTTCTATTATTATATATATAGGGTATTCATGGTGTTCCTCGTCCTGTATTTTTAACATTATTATTATTATTATTTATACAAATGTTTCTGAAAGTTCTTATATATTTAATTTGTTAATATTTACTTTTATAGGAGGAATCAAAAACGTCTAGGATATTGGAACCTTCAAGTACTATTTTAAAAAGTAAAAAATTAAAGAAAAGAATAAAAAGTTAATATCCACAATAATAAATAACAAATTGTATATAATCGTCAAAACTTATTGAACCTAAATGCACTTTTTTCATACATCATAAATACGTTTCCTCATTTTTCGTAAACGTTAATTTACAAGGATTGGAAATTTAGATAAGAATAAAAGTAAACGATATAAATATATTATATATATATCATAGTATATTCTATCGCTGAGCACTTTATAAGTTACATGTGTGTGAGAGAGCCAAGGATCATGCGCTAATCACTTTGCTCAGGTTACATAATATTTTAAGATGCAATCACGATAACTAACTACAACACAAGTTTTTTTTTTGTGGTGTATCATACAATTCATTATTAATATCTCAATAAATTACATTTTGGTTTTTTTTTTTTGCAATGCAAGTACTGCCACGTCCAAAATCTTCATCTTCATTTATTTTCAATGTTTCTCTTACCGAATTAGATCTAATTTCTTTTATTTTCATTTCTCCATAATATAAATTTGTTGCTTTTCGCTTGTCCAAGTAAAATATTACAGCGAATTTTAAAAAATTATGATACAGTATAATATAATATGTATGCGAATCAATCAATCAATCTCTCTCTCTTTCTCTCTCTCTTGCTCTCTTTCTTTCTAATTAAATTTTTATTTCATATATAGAAGTTTGTTTAAGGAAAGCGCGAACGTGACTGCTTGCAAATTTGCAGTAGTATATATTTTGTACTAAAAAGATTTAGATTAACTACTACGGCACGTTTAAAACTACGCGGATGTATAGTTTGTTTCTCATGTACAAAAAACTCCATCATCATCGTTATCATCAATCCGTTCTCTCATAATTTTTATCGCAATACTTCAATTGTAATTGCTATATCTTTCTCTCTCTCTCTCTCTCTCTCTATCTCTCAAATTTTCTTCTTTTTCAAATTGCTGTTGTTGTTGCTGTTATTATTAATGGAATATTTAATCTTACATGGATAAACATATACAGGAATATAATTTCACTAAATTATAGGCACTGGCTCTTCACTATCAATTATAGCGACTTCTTTTACCATTATTTTAAATAGATAAAAAGAGGAACGTTAGTGCCAAAAATAGAAATGAATATTAACAAACAGGCCATTTATATACATGATTCTTTTTTTTCCTCCTTCTTTTTAAGTGTTTTACGCATATGTACAAATGTTCTTTTTTTTCGATAGAAGGCTTTCTCTACGTACAATTATTATTTAGCTTCTTTTTTTATTATTTTTGCGTTTGCTTGTATACTATAGATTAAGTGAAATGAAAATAATGCCTTTTCCAAAAGAATACATTTTTGTTTCTCACAAAATTAATCGTTGACAAGATTTTTATTTGTTTCCCTTTCTTTTTTCCTCTTAGTATATATTAGTACATTTAACAAATTTCATTTTTTTTTAATGCGTTGTGTTAGCATCTATAATAATATGTGTGCCTAGAATTTAATTCAACAAGATCTCTACGTACGTATTTTTATTTCAAGAGAATTCTTCATCTATATAATAAGATTTTTTTAATATTTAGAACACTATTCATTTTTTCTTATTAGAGGTAAATGTTTTCAATGAGATAATTGATTTTATAAGTATTTCACAGAATTATGTGTTTGGGTTGTTAATCTTTTTTTTTTATAAAGAGTAAATTATAAAATAAAAAAAATTTATGTTACAGAAGCAAAAAATTTTGTCATGAAGCCATACCATAAAAAAGAAACAATATAACAATAAAAATAATAATACAACTCAAGTTAATTTTGTGTCTCTCATACGTTCTGGTGTATTTAGAGTATATTAAATATTAAAAGTATCATTAATGAGAGAGAGAAGCAAATCAATGATTATCAATAATTCTTAAAAAACTGTACGATAAATATGGTCAACATGTGTGCGAATTAAAAAAAGAAAATAAATCGCAAGGGAAAAAAAATCATATTGGTCAAACATCATTTCAAAATTATGTTTACATATTATCACTATACTCTTATTATATACTTTTGTTACTTTTTTTGTTTTTATATTAAAAAAAAAAATAATTATAAGCAAGTAGAGGTCACTGTGTATATGTGTGTATATATATATGCGCATATATATATAATAATATTATTAATAATAATAAAAGAAATTTCCTATTAATTTATAAAATACATACAAGGTAATTCGAAGAAGCAGTGGCAATACGAAGATAATTATAATTATAATTATAATTATAATTATAATAAAAATAATAATAATAATAATAATATAATAATAAAAATAATAATAAATTACAATGTATACTTTTCTTTTTAATACAGTTATAAGAGAATGATTTTCGGTGTTGGTGCTTAAATTCTTCTTACTATCTTTTGCGTTGTTTTTTTTTATTAAGTTCATATAATATACGTAGTCGACTGTGATTCTCGATTCTTGCAAATATGTTCCATAACGAACATGAAGCCTCTCTCGTTATAATTCAAATCAATTTTACCGGCCAATAAAAACTACAAATTTTTATATCATTTGCTGGCAATATATCTTTTCATTTTTCTTTTTATAGCATTACGCGTTACACAATATGTCGTTATTGCCTATTTAATTAGATTGTTTAAAAAACTGTTCATAAACCTCTCTATGAAATTGTTAGCTTTAATAAGTCAATCAATGGCAATAAGCATCGTAAAAGCGAACGCCCATGTTCATTTAATGTTATTATATATTTATTGATATTAATTATCTTCTGTCATTTATTATAGAAGCTTTTGATAGAATAAGAAATTAAAAAAGAAATTTGAATAATCTTTCCTTTTCTCTTCTTGCGAAAGAATATAAAGTTTAAGAAAAAGCGAAATAAAATATAGATGATAATTATGGCTTATTTCACTATTCGTTTTATCACAATGCTTGTAAAACATCCCTAGTAATGACTTTTTAAAAGGGCACGGAGAATTCATATCCTGAGCGCAAACAATGGCTCATCATTAACTATTTTTTCTTTAACGACAAGCTCGAACTTTAAAATCTCTCTGTTACAAAAGATTGCAACGTTAGAAAACTTAATCTTAAACATTTTTATACATTGTAAGAGCATGTCTTCTCACTGTACATCTTCGCACATCTATAGTGATAGGTCCACGTAGGTCGTGATTCTTGACTGGTGTTTTATCTTCTGTTTTTTAAACTTACAAATTTTAACCATAAGGACAACAACGATCAATATTGTATATTCACGAGCTAAAAAATCATGAGCGCTAATAAAAGTACTCTATATATAACATCATGTCCTTTTCTTTCTCTGTATCTCCCTTTTTCTCTGTTATACGCGATAATAAATTTATACGATTCAATTCTTTCCATTACATTCTTCTTTGTCATAATGCAATAAGACAATGTTCTATGATTGAAGCAATAATACCTATATGCTTCACACATTTTCACTGTTACAGTGAATTATTAGATGTTTCATTCTCCTCCTGATACGGTTACTTCTCGCCAAGAAGGCTCTTGTGATGGTTTAACAATAGTCGACGAAGGCTCAGTAATATCTAAAGCTGCTGGACTGGAGGGTGGTGTAGGTGTTGAGGGTCCGTCTCTCGTGTTGCTATTCCCTGTTACATTTTGTTCCGTTTCAGGTTCGCCATCAACGCTCGTAGTTGTTTCAGCCTGAGAATCTGTAACTTTGGATGTTACTGATTCTTGTGTTCTCAACGATGAACCATCTTTAGTACTGATACTATCCTCACCTATAATGAAATCGTTAATTGTTCATTAATGTTTACATTTATAAGTAGACAACTAATTATTTTGTTAAGAGTTTTCTAATAAAGATCAAACTGTTAGTGATAAAGCAAATAAACAAATTCTACTTACCGCAAGGCCTGAGAACCAAATAATATAAGAGGTCAGATAGAGAAATTATACCAATTACTTTATCATCATCGTCTATCACTACAAGTCTGTGAACCTAAAAAGATACGAAATGATTTGATAAGAAAAATTGCACATTTACTTATATTCTTTCTTTATCATTATTATTATATATTTTCTTTAATTACCTCTGCTCTCACAATTCTTTCCATAACAATAAACAACGTCTCGTCTAATTTACAACTTTGAACACCTTCAAACCATTCGTTCCTGTGTTCATTAGCAGCTCGCAAAGATACGTCTAAATTATTATATGTTTTTTCAGCTGCTAGGTTCTGCATAGAAGAAGAAAAAGGAATAAATAAATTGTGATTATTTAAGAGTAAAATAATTAAAAATAAATTAATCAAAGAAAATAACTTACGATAACATCGAACTTGGAATAAATATTAACTAGTTTTCCTTCTGCATCGATGACTGGTAATGCAGACACCCTCCTTTCGACAAATTTCTTGAGAGCTAAAATTATGCTAGTTTCTTCCGTAGCTGTTTCTATATCATTAAAAGTTCCTATCCTAAGTTCTCTAAGCGTTTTATTAGTAAAGGATGGTTTTGGTAATTCATGAATCTGTGAATTAAAAAGAATTCATTAATAAATTAAATTTCATTAAATCTCATATATTCAGTCTCAATTAAATATGCAAGTTTTCATTGTAACAACTTACATAAAGGAACAAAAACCTTAATATTCGTTTATGTGTTAAAATATAAAGCACATTGCCAGTATCAGGATCAATAACTGGTAAACGATGAATCCTGTTTTGTATTAAAGTTCTGATAGCTTCGTACAAAGATGCATCAGGAGCGATGCTAACCAATGGATGAACTTGATCCTTTAATACCTCTGAATTAATAAAATACAATTAATATAAATAACATAAGAAAGGATATTTACTTCTCCAAGTAAAGAATATTTACTTCTCCAAGTATCTAATTCGTGTTCCTCCAACTCATCCATTGTAACAGACGGACTTGTATAATACATTTGAAGAATTTTTATAAAATCTGTTATGGTCAACATGCCAACAAATTCTTGCCTTGAACTATCCCACAAGGGCGCAGCTCTCACTCCTAAAAAGTAATTAAAAACAAAATTCAATATACATTCCAACATGTAAATAAACATTATATCACTTTTTAATCGCTCACCATTGTATACAAGAGCGAAGAAGGCTTTTTTCA
The DNA here is from genome assembly GCF_010416935.1 of Polistes fuscatus. NCBI lineage: Eukaryota > Metazoa > Arthropoda > Insecta > Hymenoptera > Vespidae > Polistes > Polistes fuscatus. The sequence goes on along the minus strand of NW_025112997.1, from coordinate 1,208,414 downwards.
CAAGAAGATGTGTGTCGAATACAACTAATTTAGCACTGGTCGGTATTAAATCGTAACACTTGTGAAACTTGAAAAACTTGACGAATATCTGCGACTCGTCTTCTTCTAAAAATTATGAACGAACAAAAAAACGAAAAAATACAATAACGTTAATACAAAAACACTTCATTATGTTATATCAGAAAACATGTAAACGTCGCAAAGAATCATAAAGGAATCACCATTAATACATCAGAGAAGAAGATATCATGATGATCGCACCTTTGGAAAGAATCCAAGCAAGTTCATCTTCAAGGGGTGGATTTTCAAGTTCGAACTCTTTGATAAGGTCCTTGGAATAAACAGGATCATCTTCCTGACTCCACCAACTTGATACAACGTGTCTTAAAGCGGCACGAACGCTTTCAGAATTGGAATAATAATGTAGAGCTAACATTATTCTTATTATTATCTATTGCCATCGTTTGGATAATTAAATGGATAATAAGACAAATAATATTTCCCCAAACTACAAACATTAGCGGTTCGAGTGATCATCAATATTATTAACTGATCAAAGTTTCCTTTATTCAACCGAAGCACGTAGTTCGATACGATGAATAGCATTTTCGAATAAGCCGGAAGACGTATCCGGTGATAGTGCGATGATATCGATTATGGTAATGATGATGGTGACAATAATAAGGATTCATTCAAATGCTAATATCATCATTGATCATGAATTGAAGATTAAAATATTAAGAAGATGAACGAGACGATTCTTACATATCTACGCGTCAGTGTCGATCATTAAACGATCTATTCTTAAATTAACTTGTATTCTAATATTGAGGTGGATATAGTTGTTGCAAGTGGGAGAAGAAGAAGAACCACGTCAAATCTTAACAATATAACAATATAACAACAAAAACAACAACAACAACAACGCCGATGTCGCTACTAATCGTTCGCCCTGGCCTTTATAATTCTCCTTCCAATTCGCGAGGTTTATCTTTAACCTCTCCCACCAATTTCCTCACCTTCTGCTTTACTCTACAAACACTTGCGATCGTATATATAAATATACGCACGATTGATTTTCAATTCTGTTTCTTTCTACTGAAAAAAGCGCCAAATAAAAAAATTAAATATGTAATAACAAAAAAGAAATTCTTCACTTTTTTGTTTAATTACATACATCCAACCCTGATGTAACAATGCTTGCAAGAAAGAAAAAAAAAATAAAGAAAAGAAGAATGTTCATCATCGATGACGACGTAATTAATTAATTGAACGAGCAAAGCGTTCGAGTGTAAAATCAATCACTCCTGCAGCATCGATAACAATAATAACTTCTTGATTATAAACGGACCGTATATTAACGGTAGTGTATCTCAACGTTGATATGACAATTACACGTCCAGTTTTATCAGAAGTAATTCCTTAACAACAGGAATTAACAGATTAAGCCAACACGAGTAGCAATTGTCTTTGAATAAAGAATGTACAGTCTTCTTTTTTGTCACTTTTTCTAAAAAAGAAAAAAGCAAAGGAAACACCCCTATCTCAACAAAAGAGACTCCTCCGCTTTCTCCACCACCACCCTCTTTCACTTCTACTTCCTAAACTGCCACGAACTTGGTCAGCTTCATTGCTGATGGAGCAAGTAACTGATTCGCTCAGCGTGAAACGGAGTTACAATATTCTCTCGGTTCGTACGTGGTACACATGTATATACGTGTGTTCTGTTAAAGAGTCTTCGTCGCATCATTCGTGCCAAGAATAACTCGAACTTGCCAAGAAAAAAAATCTGACTGCGTTTAGTGGTTTACATTAGAGAGACCTAACAAATGCGAACCAGCAACAGTAGCAGTAACAAACAGCAACCACCCTTGAATTCCTATTTGCCTGTTTGCCTATTTCAGAAAGCTCTTTCGTTTTTCTTTCTTTGGGATTGATACAGTAAAAAGTTAACACAACAAACTTTTTCCATATTTTCTTTCCAGGTGCATTTTCTAAAAAATTTACAACTATGTTAGCGCAACTTTATAATTCTTTGCGATGCAACTAACTTTCCAGCAAACTCTGAACTTTGAACTTGGTAAGAATAGCTGAATATAAACTTACCGAGATCCGAGAGGGAAACCTTTTCCAAGAACGGATCCACGACTGGTAACTGTGTAAAATATAAAAAAAAAATAATAAAAAAATGGATCAAATAATTGCTGCTTAAATTAACTCGAGACAAAGGTGAGAAAGGAGAGTCTCATCCTTTTATAGTACAGTAAACTTACCCCTCGTGCATCTCTGAAGAGTATGGCAGCGTGAACTGGATCAAGACACGCATCTGATGCTCTGTGAGGTATAACTGGGGTTCCTAACGATAATCTTCTCGGTCCAGGATCTAATGAACTTCTTCTAAGTGCACCTACATCAAATGAGATCAAATCAAATTAAATGAAATTCAAAAATCATCATTGAAGCTATTAAATCTAATTCAATCGAAATAAATAATATGAATGATCGAAAAAAAAAAAGTATTAAGTAAGACATTTTGATGATCCATCAAAGTTCAATTAAAGAAGAAGATGATGGATGATGAGGATTTGTTCGAGCATTTATCGTGCATTTTTATCAGGCATTTTAATCAGGCATTTTTATCGAGCATTTTCATCGATCTCTCGAGACGATCTAAAATCGCTAAAAAAGAAACTTACTAAAATATTAAAAGGATTATTCATTCGCGCGAAGATAGATCTTCCTCTCTGGTTACCTTGCCTCAATATACTCTCGTAGATTCGATAAGTTGTTTCGCAGTCGATTTCACGATGATGATTATTAGCTGCTGTAGCTTGACGAGCACCACCATCGAGACTCTGACTTCTATTACGAAATTCGTCCTCCCTTTTTTTTGGCGCTTCCTGGCATTCGCTTTGTCTTCTTATATGACCGAGTCTTCTACCAAAATGTCTAATCATATCTTGTATACCATGATGATGATTATGATGAGAATGATGATGTTTGTCATGTTCACCGGTCGGACTTGGCGAAGCTGGCGAACTTCTTCCACTTCCGGTTTGTTGTTGTTGCTGATGAAAGTAATTGTGAATAGGTGGATGAAGCTGATTATGATTGTGATGTTGATAATGTTGTTGATGATGATGAAAATGGTGTTGTTGTTGTTGTTGCTGATGATGCTGATGATAATAATAATGATGATTCAGTCTGGTTTGATGATTGTGACTCCCATGAATGGTATGATAAACCGGTTGATTATGATGCAGGGGATGATGATGATCCAAAAGCAAACTATTATAATTAGAAGTACGATGCGACAACCGATAGGTCGAACTGACTGACCCACGTGATATCGCGTTCTCCTGAAGGTATAATTTATTACTGATATTATTGTCTCCTCGATTCAAAAGTTCATGCAAAATTTTGGTATCTTGTTGACGAGCATCGAAAGATGAATTGGACGAAGACGATGAATTTTTGGAATCCTGCCGATTGCTTCGTGCATTTTCATTATTGTTGTTGGAATTGTGGTGAGATAACAGATGACTTAATCCATGCATCTTGAATTTTTTGACTTTTAATCTATTTTCCTTTATTAATTTATATTTTTCTTATGTAAACTTGTTTACTTCTTAATCTTCTCGACAAAATAATAATAATCTTCTTCTCCTCATTATAATCTTCGTTAGTTTCAACGATGAGATGTTTAATTAAACTGTGAATAATTATAAATAATAATAATAATAATAGTAGTAATAATAATAATCATCATTTCTCATTCTTTTATTGCTTTAAAGGTCTTCGAAAATGGAAACGTTTTGATTTTCATTATTTTTTTTAATTGTTCTACGATCCATTCTCCTTATTGATTTATTTCCTCCAATTATACATGCACTCACATATGTATGTATGTGTATATATACATTTTGGCAAGAAATTAAAGTGATCTTTTAGAAACGAAATCACCAACAGCCAAGAATTTTCTACTTTATTATATTTAGTTAGAGAAATAATATTTTCTAATCAATCTTTAAATAGATTGATAGTCATATTGAGAATAATATTAATATAATCTTGTTTACGAGTATTCGCAATAATAATACTAATAATACCAATGACGTTATAATTACTACGATGATAATAGATTAAAAGATTATTACGTACTTAAAGGATTATTAATTAAGATATAACATTATCCCCTATTAATTTCCAAGTTTCTAATTTGAGTTAGAATTCATTGGATTGGAAACATTATAAAATTGAGCTATAAAATTGAGACAGGAAAATTGTAGTCAAGATATGCCAATCATTAAATCATCTTTTTACAAGGACAAATTAGTCAATCAACGAATTATTACCAAATGTAAGATTCTCTTTCTCTCTCTCTCTTTCCTTTATTCATTTTATAAAAGCTTCAATATAGATTATCTTCGATATCGATTAGTATACATATAGATTGAATAATACGAGAAGAAACGCTGATCGTTCATATTACATATAAGATGTAAGCAAACATATAGGATGATTCAAAAGTTCTCAAAAGAAACCAGTTCTCAAAACATTTAAAAAAATAAATAAATTTTTTTTATTCAAAACTATAATATACACAGCATCTTAATTAAATTTTAGAAGCTAGATTTATTGTTTTCTTATTTAAAGACCAAAAAATATGTTTAACTCGGAACATCTAGAAGTTGGATTACTTAATTTTTAAAATTAAAGACAATAAAAAAAAAGTTATAAAAGAATTTATGTCCCAGGTAAGAAACTTTTGATTCATCCTGTATATATGTTTGCATATGCATATATGCATGCATGTATGTGTGTATATAAGAAAAGGGTGAAGCTAAGAGAGAGAAAGAGACAGAGATAGATTGATCTTGACCGAGAAACCTTGGCTCGTTAATTCAGCATGAGTTCAGCAATTTCATGAAGAGAGTACGAGTCTCGTTCTAGTTCTACACCAAGTACTACTACTACTCTCCTTAACTATTTTCAAATGTTTGTTATTTAAATTTAAGTGAAATTCATTTACATATACAATTTAATAAATTGGAATAAATGGAAAAATAGTTTGGTTTGTTAAATAAGTAATTTACAGTTGGGATTATGAAAGAGATTTGCTCGTTGATCTATACAAACGCAATTGAATTGCATAAATATATTAAATATTCTATTAAGATTATGCATTTGGGAATCAAATAAAAAGAGAGAAAAAGAAAGAGAGAGCTTCTACGTTTTATAACTTGGAAACTTCCCAATTTTTCGACAAGTGGGTCGCCGAAAATGTATATTTTTGGGTCATACGAGATGAGAACTAGGATATTCTCTGTATCGATCCTCTTTTGCCAGACTTTCGAATCGAACTTTTGGATTACTAATGTGGATCTAATTTTATTTCTTTAACCATCGTTTCTCATTCGAATTGCATAATACTACGTGTATTTGTATACAATATTAATAAAAATAATCATAAATATATTGAAATAATAATTATTAATAATAATATATGTGAATGGGTTGAAAAGTTATGAATCTAACAAATTCTTTTTTGGTCAAACTCGCTTCACTTAAAAAAAGAAAGAGGTTTTTTTTGTCGAAGCTTAAAACTTTTCAAAATCCGTTCTCGTATATTATATTTAATATATTTGAATAATTATTATAAAACATATTTATTAAAAATGAAATATATAAATTAAAATAAAATAAATGTAGAAAAGAAATATAGTGAAAAGATTTTTAAAAATGATGATACTTCATACTATTATCTATAATAAATATACAAATAAATCTTATCCAGATTAGAGTAAGAAACAGATTGAAATGTCTAATATTATCACAGATTAAAGTTAAACAAAAAAAAATTCTAGGTAAATCTAAAAGATAATGCGAAGTTCTAATCATTGACGATAAGAATCGAAAGATCGATTCTTAAACTTTAAAAAGATAAATCACAAGAGAACATTAGAAATGTGCTATTAAAATCTAATAGAACACGCAGTCAAGAGGAAGATAAAGAAGAAGAAGAAAATCTAAGGATAGAAAAAATATATCGTTTGTTATATATTATATTTAAGTTTCCAATGTTATTTTTTGAAAATTCAAAGAGAAAAAGAAAGAATGAAAGAGAAAGAGGAAGTAATACTACTGTTAAAACTTGTATTATATCAATACTAAAAATAGTACGAACAGTATCGAAGAAAGAGAACATTGACACGTGAATAAAATGTCAGAGTTAATCAAGTATTTGCTATGAAAACATAACGTATGATATATACACACACCATACATATATCTGTTACTTTTTTAAAGTAAATTTTAACACATCAGCACAGTTGGATCTTTCAAGGACACTAGTCTTAAGAGGATGATCGCATTTCTTTTTTATCTTCTTTCTCTACCTCTTTTATTCTTTAATAGAAAATGTATGTATAAAATGCGTAAACTTATTTACTACGTTTACGATCCTCGTATAAAGTTTATAACATCAAAGATATGAACAAAGGAGGATTATCATTTAAAATATTTAAAATAAAAAACATAGAAAATGGCTTGAGAAATTGTGTGCTTCAACATAAAAAAAAACACTTTTATTGTTATTATATATATAAAATAAAAGTGAATCTGAACGAAATAAAAGTTGTATCTATGTTAGGATCAAAACTTTTCAAGCCACCCACGTGTATTCCATATATATATATATAAAATAAGCTGTAAATAAAGTTAATAGATAAAGGCCGTTTTTACTTTTTGTGTACAGCAATGAATACGGGATCTTAATTATAAAAATAAATGACTCTTCTAAGAAACTTTTGACCCACCCGGTATATGTAAAGATACACATAACATACACACATAAGTGCAATAACTGCAGTAAAGTATTTCAGCTTGTACATTATTTTACATAAGTATACTGCAGACTTGTTAAATGCAGGTGAGGATGCAACAAAACTGCTGTTCGCTATTCTAAGAAACATATGTGTGTATGCGTGTGTTTATGCTATCTCACAAATGTAACGAGATCGTAATTGCATCATCTACATTTTTTTTCCTTATTTTATCTCCGTTAAAATATATATATATATTGTTTGCTTGTAATCCTTTTAATGAATAAGTTATTAAAGAAACGAAGAATTAGCTAATTTGGATAGATAATAAATTCTAAATAAAAAGAAGAAAAAAATTATTTAAAATAAAAATTCATAAAAAAAACGTTGTTTTCATGGCCGAACACACTTCTTCATGATATATCGAGAGTATTACTTTACAAGAGAATCAGATTTCTTTTTCGTTACTAAATTTGTTAACGTGAGCACATAACTTTTTGAGTTATGCGAAATTCGTGACAACTAGTATACATATACATACGTATATACCATATGACGTAACCTAAAAAAGATCATAAAATAAAATACATAATGACATAAAAAAATGAGGTTAAACATTATTCTTTTCCATATTTTTGTTATCTCAGAAGAACTAATTATCAATAATAACGAATTAACTAATTGAACAAAACATGAACGATGATTCTTCTATTCATGATTTCCTTCTTCATTTTTCATCTTAACAAAATAATAATAATAATAATAATAATAATAATAATAATAATAATAATAATAATAGAGAATAAGTTGCATAATAAGGGTCATAATTTCATAAAGGTGAATACTCATTTAGGTCATGTCGTTATGATGGAATCATGTGGATGCGTCAGCGACAAAAAACTATAACTGCAGCAGCAGGAAGGAAGGATTAACTTGAAGAATAATAATAAGGTTCTTCTCGTGTTATGCCGTATTTCTTACTCGTTTCGCATATGCGTCGTATTCCGTTTTCAAGGATAAGGAAAGAGAGAAAAAAGAAAGAAAGAAAGAAAGAGGTAAGAAAAAAAGAAAAAGAAGAGGAAGAAGAAGAACGCGTACAATTTTGAATTCTAGCGAAGTCTAAAAACAGCGCGTCAAAGGACTATTTTCATTCGCTACAATGCGACGTTCGCTCATTGGTCAAGGTCGCACGAGATATGACAACCAATTGTGTATCTTCTTCCTTGTTTACCATTCAAATGAGAAATAAAATGTTAAAAAAGTTACATTTACAAAAAAAAAATAAAAAAAAAAAAAATAAAGAAAGATTAATCACGGACATGGATCTATCTTGTTAATTGATTTTAATAGTTACTAAAAAAGATGCATGTGTTTCAATCGATTATGGTTTATGCTCAACGAACTACGTAGAATTTGAAATGACCTAGAAAAGGAGTGAACCTTCTCTCTCTCTCTCTCTCTCTCTCTCTCTCTCTCTCTTTCCCTTTCTTTTTCTTTCTTTCTCTCTCTTTCTTTGTTCCTCAATAGAACGTTGATTATAAGAACATTTGAGCAGATGTTAAATAAGAATATTTAATGTCTATGGGTATACATAGATGGTGTGCGTGTTGGATGTGCGTGTGTGTGTGTCGCGTGTGGTAAAAGAGAGAAAGAGACGGAGATAAAAAACATGTAAGACGTGACAGAAAGGAAAGAAAAATAGGATTAACGTTGCAGCATCTTTGTTTGAGAGAAAGAGAAAGAGAGAGAGAGAGAGAGAACGCAACCTATTAGATTCCCCACAATTACTAAGGATGCATAAAATGAATGAAAGAAAATAATTTAATTCTTAGATCGTAGAAAAATGATGTGCTAAGGTTATGTCATAGTTTTTCATGAGAAAAAAAACCATTGATTATTAATTTAAACCATGGGGCTATATTATTTGTTTCGATAGTTTTTAAAATTACTTTTCAAAAACGTTACGATTCTCGAAGACCATTGAATAATTGACATTAATTTGAATTCGACTTACGTTTCCAAAAATTGTGACGCAAAGTTGTACAACACGAGAACTATCAATAAGAACGTAGATATTTGCCTTAAGTAAACGTTCAAATTTTCAAGATTTCCAGCGTTGAAATAAAAAAAGAAAAAGAAATGAATTTTCTTGTTTTTCGTAGAAAATTAATTTCACAAATTAACCTCACAAATTTCACTTAAGAAACACAATACGCATTATCGAAAATGAAAGTGTCGGGTCTGTCTATGTTGTGATGAGCTTACTGAAACAGCACCTTAAATTCTCTTCCCGCAACTTCGGCTTTTCGACGAAAACGCACGAACTCGTTTTCACTTTCGATACATACACTTTTATTCAGCTATTCTCAATCGAACCCTCCTTCTTCTACGTTCAAATATATTGCAAGAAATACGTTTCGAAACTACGTGAAACAATGTGCGTTCCTAAGTAGTAAACAAAGGAAAAAGAAAAAAGTAAATAAAAATAAAAATTAAAAAAAAAAAACAAATAATGAGATTAATTACTGAAAAAATAAATGAAGAGAACTCGGTTAATATACGGTGCACACAAGCAAACACTTTTTAACGAATCACAATGATGAAGAAAGCGCCACCGACAGACTCTCAACCAAACGAATCCCGATTATATACAACCAAGTTAGAAAATCGCGCGCTCGTGACTAGAAAGAATTTAAAGAGAGAGAAAGAGAGAGAAAAAAACTCGTTCGATTTCTCCTCTCGTCCCTCTTTATGCACCATTACTTTCTATCCCTACTTTTCCCGCATTACCGTCGAATCTTTCGCTTAAAATATGGCGCATTTTTTAAATTGACCAATCGCGCGCTTATGACTCAAGTCAATCATTAATATACAGCGCATAGTCTGAAACAAACCAATCAGAAGTGTACGCAGGTAGTGCCACCAAGCGGAATCTTTTGAAAACATTTTGAAAAATTTAATCGATCCACGTGATTTTTGAAACCACAAAAGCGCGTTAAACTATGTATAATACACATAAATTTCCATATTTTTCACTATTTTCTATTCATTTTTTATCGATACTAATAATGATAATGCTCGATAAATTTAAATGCATGTGTAAACAAATTTGAATATGTACATATGTATCAATCGTCATTAGTGTTATCATCGTAGACGTATCGTATACATGCAACAATATCTTAGACTGTAAAGTTAAACGTATAAATATGTATATAAACGTGTAAGTGTATATATATGCTAAGAAGATTATTCGATGCTATTTTCTTCATTGCTTTTTTTTTTAATTTTTAAAAAGTTAAATGCAAATTACTCACTTTGCGCAGCTACCTGTGCTTGATGATGTTGAGCTGCTGTCCTCTGTAGCAAAAAGAAAAAAAGGAAAGCTATTAAAAATTCTATCAATTCATCATCAAACTAATAATGACAAGAAAAAATTATAATTGTAGATAAATATGCAATCGAGGTTTGAAATAAAAACAGAGTGTTATTTTTATCATTGAAAATAACAACAACAAAATTATAAGGATAAAACTATAGGAAATATGGTACATTTTGCAAGATTAGACGAATGCCAGAAGCTTCTAGGGTCTTCGAATCCAAAGAGCGACTTCTAGGTTTTGGGGTAAAATAATCATCTCTTTTGCCACTTTTAATCCATCGAAAATAGGATGACATATTGAATTCTCTTATATAAGTTTTTTCAAACTATCAATGAGAAGTCTTGTTTAAGTTTTCTTGTCAGGAGACTGATCTAAATTAATACATTCCTTGTATTACAAAAACAGATACAGCATTATTAAACTAATATCTTGTTCTATTAATTCACTAATTAAAAGAAAGAAAAAAAAAGGAACGAGGAAAAACATTAACAAAAAGAAGAAAAGTCAAAGTTTACACAGAACATGTTATAGAATACCTAATATAAAAAACACGAGCGGCGTGTTATCGTAGTACGTAAAAGGAAAACAAATTTAACAAATTTTGGCCTTTCAAACAAAAATATGTCATAATGCGCGCGCATCCACTCACACACGCACCGCGTATACATGAATTTTATCACTGATAAAAGCGCGTACATACAGGCGTGAGGAACATTTGTTTCTGCAGTTTACATTAAATTTACATAAATTAAGTGTCATCGATTAAAAGAGTACAAGAAAAAAGAGATAAAAAAATTAACTTTTAATTTTCATTTTTCTTTTTTTTTTTGAATACCATCATAGAGAGAGATTATTTATATCTCGTATTAAGATAACAATTTATTTATGATTTCCGAAGATATTTAATCTTATTAATAAGCAATATATGCATATGTGTATTTATTTTTTAAACGAAATAGATAAATTGTTCTCAGTTCTTTTCTCATTGAAAGGAAGAATCTAAGTAATTCCAAACGTGTCCCAACTTATACGCGATCAACTAAAGAATATCGAGTCATCGGATGACCTTTCACCTCGAGTGAAACGTGTAGAATAACACGACTTATGCGTATTTTACGTTGCCTAACTCGTTAACTAATGTTTATCTTTTTTCCTTTTTAACATTAACAGAAAACCTTTGGTTGCAAAATACTACCTACTGCAAGTTTTCACATTGAAATAAATGCACACGAGATTATAATTGCTCTTTTAACGTAATATTACATCGTAATTATATCAATAAAAAAATCTTAAACAGCAATATAAATAGAATGTAAATAGAAAAAAATATAAGAGAATTCAAATGTAAAATTTATTGAATAAAGTTCGATGAGATTTTGCACTTGAGATTCGTCTTGATTCGGATTTATTTAGAACGCGATGATTTTAAACGGTTTCTTTTTCTTTTCTTTTATACATATATAAAAATAATTTTATAATTAACACCCGTTTTTTTATACTTTAACGCGAAACGATAATAAACAAATAATTAAGAAAGAAAAGAAAAAATATATATGTATGCATAATTATAATAAATCACTGAACACATTACAACGGATTATGGCAATAATGCAAATACATATTTTGCAATTCGCGAACACTACTATTTTACAAAATCTCGGTAACTCCCAAGCAGTAAAGTATGACGACCGTGTACTGAGTGTAAAATGCGTGTTGTACTCTCTCCGTTTCAGTTCCCACTACGCATCGCTAAAACGAACGTGATACAAGCGCGACTTTACTCCCACCAAATGACGTCCTCGCTAGTATGTACATACATATGTACATATATATATATATATATATATATATATGTATGCTTATGCCACGTATTCTTTCACAGACACCTAACTAATCGAGTTTATTTAAACAGTGTTTATCCAACGAATAAACGTAGGGGAAACCGTTACGAGAGAAAAAGATATCTCATTTTGCAGGCATCACGATATTTTGTTGACCATAAAACTCCTAAGATAAATTTCATTTTTGATAAAAAAAAAAAAAACATTTGTATATCCAAATTTATATATAAGAATATTATAACATATTTATATATTTGTGTATGTCTATTGCATTTTAAATAATAATAATAATAGTAATATATATCTATAACTCACTGCTTTTCTTTTATCCTCAGCACTAAGAGCACTGTGGCTTCTGTGTCTAATCAGATCCATAACTTTGCTTACAGGATTCCTACTACTTTCAGATCCTGCTCTTGGTCTACTACTTTGTTCTTTGGATTCTCTAGATTCTCTGGCATCTTTATGGTGTTCTTTTTCGGTGTGTACATCACCCGATGAACTTCCATGTGATCCTCTGTGAAGAGAATGCTATAAACAAGAGAAAATGCATTTCAATTAATACAACCATATAATATTGATGAGTATATTACTACTAAATAAAAATTAATTATCAAGCTAAATTTATATTTCATAACATTAAAGCACAATTTTGATATAATCCCTCTCATTCTATTTCAATTTTTATCAACATAAATAAACTTTGGATGTACCTGCACTGCACTCTTCATATTGGCAATAAGACTAGGTTTTCTTTTACTGGCATCAGACTTGCTCCTCGGTCTGAAGGCATCGAAAAGAGCAGGCTTTCTTGTAGGACTAGCTGTGTCATCAACTGTACCACCACCACCGCTTCTTCTACGTTCTGCACTGTTACTACGACTGTTACTACGACTAGTAGATCCTGAACGTGTACCCGAAGCCTTTCTACCACCCTTGCTCGAGCTGGATGAGCTGGATGCCGAAGGTTCAGGAGGTTGTTGAGGAAGTGGAGTAGATTTTCCTGACCCTGGTGCACTTCCAGGTGCTGGTTTCCTGATAGGTCTTGAATGAGAACCCCAGGTACCTAAACGCAAATATAATTTATTAGTACATGAAGTATATTTTATGCAAGTATCTTAAAAATGTATGACAAATAATAAAAATTATTTTTTAATACACTATTTTTAATATTTAAGATTGTAAAATATATTGTTAATTAATAGAAATTTACCTGCTCTAGGCCTATGGCCTTGTTCATGAGAACCTTGATTATTATCAGCATCTTCGGTAACTATAGTTGGTAATGGCTGTGAACCAAGTTCCTAAAAGCAAAAAAGAGTATTATCTAAATACAGTAATAAGACTTACAAGACTTGTTAGTGAACACTTTGGAACACTTAATCGATTTACATCTATTATATAGAAGTATATAGTTTTTCAGCATATTCCGTAGTAATCTTCTACTTGAGAACCCATTGTCATATTCTGTTTAGGACATAGTAACTCATACTTATTAAACACCCACACTGTAGAGATTAAATCCTTCAAATTCTAATATATAATTTGTAAAGTCTTTGTAGTCGGCGGAAGTTTGATCTAAAAGATCTCAACATCATGATGTCACTGTGTTAAGTATCTTGCAAACAGTATTAATATATTATATATACACAATATACATATATATATTGTTTGCAATATAAAGATAGTTCATCCTATGTTTCATTGAAATATTAAAGGATAGTGTCCCAAGTTATACCAACAGCAAAGAGATAAAAAAAAATGATTGTCTTTTATATGTAGCATTTGCTTGTTCAATGATCCCAGAAGTAATAAAAAATTTTACAAAGTAAAAATTTGTTTTTCTTTCGCAATACAATATAACAAATACATCTTCTTAAAATATTCAAATTAAATCAACATAACTTATGTTGTAATAATAATTAATCCTTATAAAAAAAGAAGAAAAAAAAAAGAAAAGAAAAGTCTCTGCAATATTTACAACTACCTTATAAGTTCCATATTCAGGGCAACGATCCAAATAAGGCACAAGTGAATATTTTCTGACTCTTCCTAAAGAAACTGATGACATAATAAACTAATTAAATAAAAAGTTTAAAAAAACAACGAAAAAGCAAGTATTACAAATTGCTAACTTATACCCGAATGGACTCATATAATAAGAATCATGTACCTATCAGAAGACACTGACGTTAACTGACAAAAACTGATATAAATTCACATAAGGAAAAAAAACGTAGAGGAATATCTATCTATTATCGTGAATTGAAATCTTCTCATCATTGGTCGACATCGATAACAATATTTTCACGGACAATCATGTAGTCATAACGCTCATTGCCTTATCAAAGTTCTTAGAGATTACGATTGCGAAGAGGCTATATATATCTCTGTTTTCTATTAAATAAACTATACAACGTTGATGCACTTATAATACTATGAAAATATAATCGCAAATTGATGTTCTAATTGTAAGAAAAATTAAATTTGTTTGATCTTCCTCTTCTTATTATTTTTCTTTTTCTTCTTATAGATAGAAAAACACTGAAAATGAAAATATCTAATCTCTATGTTTTTTCTTTTCTTCTACTTTTTTTTTCTCTATACAACAGGATAATTCTTTCATAAAAGACTAAGTTACGAATCTATACGCGTGACTTATCTATTATATACACGCGTGTATATGCGTGTATGTGTGTGTATGCAATGAAACTCATAAAAAAAGAGTGAAACTACGAGTAGTGTTAAGATGATAAATAAAATATTTGCGATTACAAGAATTGTCTAACTAGCGAATTAAAAGAAGAGAGAAAATTCCTATCTCATCACGTTAATGAATCTTTATAATGTCAATTGTAATCGAGACGAGGTCAAATATTTCAAAAATTTGAAGAGAATAGTTAATAAATCAATAGCGAAAAATCTACGATCGAATGAAAAATATTGCAAAGAGAAAGCAATGACTTGGGACACTATAAAGTAAAGAAAAAAAGAAAAAAAAAAAAGAAAAGAAACAATGTATAAGGGAATGCCATTCATCGTCAAAAGGATCTCCTATCTAATATCGAATAAAAAGTAAGAAACCTACATCTAAAACAATTATATTTTTTAATTATTAATTTCTTTCGCTCTACCATCGCATATAAAGAAATCATTTCTAATTCATAGTAAAAATGAGATGTAACGATCAGGATATTTATACACTAATGTGATGTTTTCGTCGTGTACATACATATACATATGATATAAAATAAATAAGTAAATGAATGAATAAACAAACAAATAAATAACTATAAAATATATTGCATGCCAATAATAATAATAATAATAATAATAATAATAATAATAATAATAATAATAATAATAATAATAATAATAATAATAATAATAATAATAATAATAATAATAATAATAATAATAATAATAATAATAATAATAATAAAAGCAATAATAATGATAATAATAATAACAAAGGAAAAGTGAATATATATATATATATATATATATATATATATGTCTCATTGGCATGGTAATGACATTGATTTAATTTCTATCGATTGCGAAGTTCTACGAATAACCTTCCCCTATGTTATAATTACGTAATCTCTCTCTAGTATCTGATGTGATTGTTGAGAAATATCAAAATAGGAGAATACATTATGCTTGATCGCCTAAGCCAAATACTACATACCAAAACAATGATTTTTTCTTCAACCAAACAAAATAGTAAGGGGTGTGCCGCTGTTGGTAGAACTTGGCGTAATGTTCTGAAATATAAAAGAGAGAATGTAACATATTTTCCGAGGCTTTACCTAACATATGAGTGAGAGAGAGAGAGAGAGAAAGAGAGAGAGAGAGACAAAGAGAAAAAAAAAGAAATAGAGAGAGAGAGAGAGAGACAGAAATTTTGTGTATTCAGTGTCAACAATGTTGAAAGTGCACCTAAGTAAATACAAAACGTATAACGAGAATCGCTAAAATGTTTTATGCTGCTTTACTCATAATGATAATTAAAATAATATTAACTATTTAAGTCGTAAGCAACGCGATTGCGCTTTGCAGATTTGTGGACAACCGACAGTGTATTAGGATTTTGCCAAAATTAGTGCACTTAACTTTACCAATGCTCATCAGTTGCATTAATAACAAAAAATATATAATAATTTTGCTTAAATCTTCTTCCAAATATAAACTAAGGCAAACGCTATCGCGCTGCTTGACGTTTTTCGAGAAGACTTTTCCAATAAGCTTCTGTTTTTTATTTAAAAGAGACATATATCGCTCTTTCAAACGTATTTCAACTTATTCCTAACATGAATGAATAACTTGGAATTAGAAATATAATCACGATGTGAATCGATGAGTGATAACTTTCTCGTTATTATTAATTATTTTTTTTGTAATTAACATCTACCTTCCGCCGAACACATACCGAACCTAATTCGTCGATCTGTACAATAATTAAAAACCGGCGATAATATCTGGGGATTGGGAAAGGGGTTTTTGCATAGTTATAAGAATTCATTCGAGATAAAAAAAACCACAAAAAAAAAAAGAAAGAAAAAAGAAGAATCATCGGGACTCACCTTTCTCTTCCTCTCTTGTATGAAGTCAACCCTACGCACCCATACTTCCTCGGTAGAATCGTAATCGAGAGTGCTAGAACTACTAGCTTGACTCTTCATTTCTATCAAGCTACTGTCAAAGAATCTTTTGTCCAAATGTGGACTTGGTAATGGACTAGTTCTCGAGAAGGTCATACTGCTAGAATAAGAAGGTGGATCAGTAGCAGGAAAAGTCATTCCTGGACCAGTAGTATGTCTTCTTCTAAGAGGTGGTTTTGTTGTTGAAGTTGGTGATGTTACAGTAGTCGTAACAGTTGACATGGTGAACCTAGAAGTTGTAACAGCTGTCGTAGTTGGAGTTGCTGTAGTCAATGTAGTCAATACAGTAGTCGTAGTAGTTGGCATAGTCGTAATCGTAGTCATTATCGTTGCCGATGAAGCTGACGTAATCGATGATGATGTCATTGATGCTGCTGTTGTCAGAGTCATCGTTGTCATTGACATTGTCGGGTTAATAGATGTTATCAATGCGGATTTAGTTTCGGATATACTCGAGGATTGATTCGATTTAAGATCGATTCTTTCCGAACTTGATCTTTCTGAAGATACTGGGCTTGAACCTTTCGAAGAGACGCTGGCTTCTCGAGTATTATCTTGAGACTCTTCATTCTTTGTTTCTTCCTTCTTACTGATAATTGTTTCTGCATTTTTACCTACAAAAAATATATTCATGTAATACAGATATGTAAATTGTGATATTATTTTTAAATATAGATATTTATGTATTACGTGTGGTTTATATTATTTTAATGGTTGTTTGGAAGAATAAGTCTATGTTACACGTTTCATCAAATTTTGTACATTATAACAACAATTAATAAATATTGAATTAAAATGTATTTTTTAAAATGTAATAAAGAGGTGTAATATGTTACATTAGTTGCTTCTTTAATTTCTACAGCAAGCAATGAATGGTTTCTATGTTTTCCTGTTAATTTGATTACATGCAACATACACCCACTCGTTTATTAATTTTGTTTGAATACTGAAAGAAAATGAGTCATGTTTTTTGTTTGTTCGCTTGTTTTTTTCCTACGATGACGACGATGATGATGACGATGCCGACGACGACGACAACGACGACGATGACGACGACGATGATGATGATGATAAAGAGTATAAGAAGAGATTTACAATTTTTGTTATCTATAAATAAATCACACCACGTAAAATCTACACACGTAGGATATAGTAGATCAGGCGTTGTGTTGCCTAAGTGGGGTGACTTTTTGCACTTGTAGGACGGCCGTTGCCAAACGAAACTAAACGAAGCTAAAAGACCAGAGTGGTGTAACGCTAATCTTAGCACTCGCAGTCGAACGAGCTCTCCTATCTCGTAATAGCAATCTTCTCCTCTCTCTCTCTCTCTCTCTCTCTTTCCCTTTCTTTCTTTCTTTAATGGCCGAACCTGAAATTTCGTAACTTCGTCTTTTAACTCGCTTTTCTCGTTTCAATCGAATTCCCTCTGTTAATATATATATACATAGGGAATTCTCTGAGACTTGAAAAATCTTAATGAATTAACGAGAAAGAGAGAGAAAGAGATAGAGGGATATATATATATATATATATATTACCATTAAACAAGATCGCGAGAATAGCAAGAATAAATAGTTGGAGGAAGAAAAGTAAGCTTAATTGGATAGCAGATAGAGATAATGTTGTACTTCGTAGAAAATAAGAATGTTGTGTTGCGCTTGTTGTACTTGTAAATCACGTGCTAGCATGAGATATAATTCTTGATCAACGAGAAAGAGCGAGAACGAGAGAGAGAGAGAGAGAGAGAGAAAGAAACATAGAGACAATTATATGAGAAAATGGAAACCAAGCAAGCAAGTAAAAAACCCACAACAACGACGACGACAGTGTATCTCTTCATTCTTACCTTCCTCCGTTTCATATTCATCTTCCTCTCTGCATTCAGACAATCTTCTACCCCAAGGATAAGGACTATGAGTTTGATTCCTTGATGGTAACCTATTGACATGAGAAAGAAAGTAATGATGAAAGAAACTATCGACCCCGTCAGAATCCTCCCCAGAGGATTGTAGCATATCCTTGAGGGCAGCCAATGAGGTAATAGTATTGTAATTAATAGCCGAAATGAGATCATCCTCGATGTCACTGTCGTCAGTAGTATCTTCGTTTTTATTAGTCATTGTTTCCATTAATTCGGTCGTTGTTACTGTTTCCTGATCGAGACTTTTACTAGGCTCGGTTTTTGGTGGTTCCGTTTTATCCTCTGAACTGGTTTCAGACTCGTCTTCGGACGTACAACTAGATGTACTCGTACTCGATGCTTCCTCCTCTTTTTTAGCCGTTTTCGTTGTTTCCTCGTCGTCAGATACCTTACAACAATTGATTTCTGAACTTTCCTCTTCCTCCTCGTTGTTGTCACACTTTTTTACTTGTTTATTATCTTCACAATCGTCCACATTCTTAGGCAAGATTTCCACGTCGGACGAAACAGACTTCTTCTTTCCTTCTGTTTCTACGCTCATATTGTCACGATTAACGGCGTTATTGTTCTTTTTTTTCTTCTTGTCGTTGACATCGCACGAATCCTTGTTACTTTTACTATTACTATTATCCTCCATCGAGAAACCTAATTATTGAAAAAGAAAGAAAATATACTCTTTATTAATGTACTTCTCGTTTAATCGAACTTATTATTATTTAGTTGGTATAGAAACATTTGATTTAAACGAACTGTTAATGTAATAGCAGAGCCAAGATCGTTTGCATCCTATCTACTTGTTTCACTAATGAAAAAGCCGACAAACACTTTGGCTTTCTTTCATGATACCTTACATTGGCTCGTGTGAGACTAGATATATATATATATGTATGGGTGTGTATTTATGCGTGTATTTGTAGTATGATATTGCGGAGAGTCTCAACTCCTCTCTAACTTACGAAGAATTTGTTTAGTCATCGCGCTTTGAGTGCGGTGCACGTATTGAGCATATACACTGGTGGTACATACTTATGTGAGGATTACAAAATCATACATCACGCGCCAAGTGGATCATCGGAAATCAATATGATATCGAGAAATGTTGTAGACGTTCGTACAGATCGCGTGTCACAGATGCTTCACAAGTTTTTTCATTAATCATCATGAAACATGAGAACGACTATCTGTGATATTCAATTGATTTTTTATATTTTTCATTTTTTTTTTTTTAGAATTTACCTTGTTCTAATTAGTATTAATAATCGATTAATGAAACGATTGAGATGTAATAACAAAAAATGATTTATTTGAACATTCTATTTGATTATAAAAATATAATAATAATGATGATGATGATGATGATGATAAAACTCACCTTAATAATGGAAGTCAGAGTAGTCAAGAAAGGCAGTCAGTATATACAAGCAGGAATTAATCTTCTAGAGTTGTTGAAAAGTAGAACGATCTTCTTTATAATTTTATATCAGCATCTCGTGTATCCCATTTGTAATGTATATATATTTATCACTGTAATTTTTGTCGATTAAAATAAACTCAGTATAAGAAATAAAATGGGAGATAAAATTTGTCGCACGCGCACGAATTTGAATTACGCGCCACAAAGTGTCGAACAAACAGGAAAGTCTTAACGAGTAATTAAAATATATACGTTATCTATCTAAAATTTATTTTATATTAAATAAGCAATCAATAGTAAAATTGGCATGTTGTATTCGGCGTTAAAAAAACAAAAACACGTTTTCTTATATTTTTTAATCCTTCCTTCCTTCTTTCTTTCTTTCTTTCTTTCTTTCTTCCTTCCTTTCTTCTTTTCTTCTTTCCTTTCTTTTTTTCTTTCTCTTTCGTCAAATGTAGAAAACTTGGATGAGAATAAAGAAAGAGAAAAGAAAAAAACAAAATTCAAAACGAAATCGCCTTTTCCAATAAAAATTCTTCAAAAAAGCGCAGATAACAAGAAGAATATTTGAAATAATATTGAGGTTAGATTAGATTTTCCTTGTGGTAAGAGACGTAAGAAAAAATAAGGTATCGTAGCCAATTAAGTAATACCATCACGAGTTTGATTCTTCCTTGGAAATTCAAACATCGATGTTAAAAACTCTTGCGATTTCACTTCCTTTTATCCTCGTTCTTTAAAAATCCTTCTTCCAGAGTTGAAAAATATTACAAAATGTAAACAGCTGTGCGCGCTCGTAGACGCTCGCTAGAGTTCGTAAACACTCGGAAATTTTCGTTGACGTTCGGAACGATGAAGAATATGGAGACTTAACGCTGTTATGGAGGGGAGATGACACTGTTACATTTTTTTATGGCAATTTGAAAATATTGCAATATTTCATTATTACAATCGAACACTTTTCTTCTTAGTTTTCTTCCTCTATTTTTTCTTCGTTTCGATGAACAATAAATAATCTTCTAAAATGTAATAAATTAGAAAAATACGTGTTAACGTTTCACGAGTAGTAATACATTGCTTCTTTTGATGAAACACTTTTAAACGTTATCGACCAATCGACCGTTGAGGTTTACGCGCGAATTTCTGTTGTGTCCTTTTTAAAAATAACAAAGAAATATTAAGAAAGCAGAGGAGAGGGAGCATACCGTTTTTCCGAATAAAAAAATGTAAGCGTACCACTACACCTTCTTCTTGTTTCTCTCTCTCACCACTCTTGTTAAATTACAAACTGCTGGCTGGACTACAACGATGGAAAAGACAGAAATAAAGTAAGAAAGAAAGAAAGAAAGAGAGATAAAAAGAGACAGAAAGAGAAACGACACATCTAAAGGGAATGTTACGATGCGGAAAAAAGGATCGATGCGTTTTCTTCTCTCCTTTCCCCTCTCTTGCACGTTCTTGGCGTTAGCCGGCACGTTGCCGGAACGACAAACGGCACGACCTTGAAGCTAAGCTGAGCGCATCCGTATCAACGCAATCGCGTACGTAACTCGAACGATCTGGCTCCTACACCGTTCTTTTTCACCAAAATCGAATTTACTGATTGTACATATGTATGCATATATATCTGTATATAGATATAGATATACAAAAAAGAAAGAAAGAAAAAAAGGGGGTAGTGAACGAAATGAAAAAGACTAGTAGGATGACTTAATTCCTATTTCTAATGCGCGATTATATTCTTCCACACTTTCAGGAATCACGTCCTTCAAACTGCACATAAAATGGTCGTTCGGGCCGGTCCAGCTTTTACCGCAAAACCGTAAGAAGAGATAAGCGAAACACACACATTTTCTTTCTTTAGATCGTTCTGATTTAATAATGATAAAACACGTGAGATAAAAAGAGAAAGAAAAATAAAGATATATAGATGTAGAGAAAGAAAAGTGTGTGTTATGGGTGAGTGAGAAAGAAAGAGAGAAAGAAAGAAAATGACAACAAGCACGTATTTTTCTTTTTAAGGAAATAAATAAACTACCACAAATGCGTACGAACGTATGTGTATGTAACGTGGCGATTGGATCGAAGAGAAGACGCTTCCGATTGACGTCTCTTCGATCCTTGTAGTAGCGCTGCCGAGAGCAGACTGATATACCTCTTCTTTATTCAGCTTCACGCGCGCTCTCATGTAACTATACACAACATATGCAATTGCGCTAAGGAAAACGCTGCACAATTTACCCCTTTAAAAATGTACGTAACTCCCTCACCGGCCGGTCGTTTAAATGCTCTGCTGCCGCTGCTTTGAGCTGTGGCCATTTGCTCGCGTTGATTTTATGGCTGGTTGTAGAATAGATACTTTCTTTTTCTTCATTTTTGTCTTTCTATTTACTATTCCGTAGTTTCTATCTTATTACGAGACTATGGCAAACTTTATATGAATTATTTGATTTAAATATTTTATTGATGATTTAAATTTTATAAGTTTTAAATATTTTGTTTGTCTTAATTTTAGGTTATGTACGTTTTCCTCAGTTATTTCCCAA
The DNA here is from genome assembly GCF_010416935.1 of Polistes fuscatus. Classification (NCBI taxonomy): domain Eukaryota; kingdom Metazoa; phylum Arthropoda; class Insecta; order Hymenoptera; family Vespidae; genus Polistes; species Polistes fuscatus. Next base: position 1,185,821 of record NW_025112997.1, on the reverse strand, counting down.
CGATTCGCTCTTTTGTAATAAAATGAGTCACGTCACGTTTTAATATTATTCTAAGTATCGTCATCGTAGGTTATTAGTCGTACGATTCCGTAACACGTGAATCCACGTGAATGCGTTCTCAATTTATACTCATACACGATACAGTTAACGCTGTGCTGAAATAGTTATTATGGAACTCGAGTCTAAGATTATAACTAAGAGCGTGAGAAAACAAAAGCGTGCATACTACAGGCTTATAAGGGATATGAATATTAAATGTTGCGACAAACCTACCAGAGTTAGTTCTTTTTTCTATCGTTTGATTAATATCATTTATCCTTACGCCTTTAAGTTTTTTTTTTTCAATAGAATATACTGATTTGCAACGCAGGCTTGTCCACCGGATTAGATAAAGAAATGCTGCAGAATATTGTTTCACCTGTAATATCTAATTGTGAATTTATCATGCCACTAGGACGTACTTATTGTTTCATTAAATGTTTATTAGAAACTGATGCTATTCAATTGTACAATAAAATACATGGACGCTTTAAATTGGATGGTCAAAATAAACCGCTGTATTTGACATATACTGAATCAGGTATATTACTTATTTATTCTTTTCGTTATATATATATATCTAAGAAACTAAACATCAACTTTTATATTTTTTAGTACCTGATTTAAATAAGAATGCACTTGATTCTATATTGCCACCTGGTCTTAAAGTAATAGAAGATTTTATAAGCGAAGAAGAAGAGAAGTCCTTGTTGAATATAATTGATTGGACAGAAGATGGTAATATTATTAATTTAAAATATTAAAGTATTTTTATATAATTTATATTTTTTTGTAGGACCCTTTTTATCTGATCTAAAGCAAAGAAAAGCTAAACACTTTGGATACGAATTTCAATATCATTCGAACGATGTTAATCCTAATACACCAATTATTCCAATTCCGGAAGAATGTAGATTTTTACAGGGTAGATTTAAAAAACACGAATGTGGAGCATACGACTATGATCAGCTTACTATCAACCGTTATTTACCTGGTCAAGGTACTAATCACAAAAAAAGATAATCAATATTCTATTTACGATATTTATTTGCTTTATTTCAAGGAATACCTCCACACATTGACTCACATAGTCCTTTCAATAATACTATCCTTTCTTTATCATTGGGTTCTACGTGTGTTATGAATTTTAAAAAAGAAAATGCAAAAGTCAATGTTATTTTACCTCGACGTTCGTTGTTAGTTATGACCGATGAAGCACGTTATGCCTGGATGCATGGAATTTCTTCAAAGCATAGCGATTTAATTGAAACTCCTAATGGGATTGTAAAACAAATGCGAGGTATAAGAACTTCGTTCACATTTCGAAAAGTACAAAAAGGTCCTTGTACTTGTAAGTTTGTTGAATACTGTGATTCAAAGAAAACCTCCTTTTCTTCTTCTATAAACAATAAGTCGGCAATGGAATTAGAACAATTTTATGTACATAAAGTATGTGTGATTTATTATTAATGTAGATTTATATATTATAATCTAATTCAAATTGTAATTTTCTAATCGTATAAAAAAATGTTTTTAGGTATATGATGAAATCGCAGATCACTTTAGCGAAACTCGAAGCAAAGGTTGGCCTAATGTAATCAAGTTTTTAAACAGTTTAAACGACGGCTCCTTAATAGTAGACGTTGGTTGCGGAAATGGCAAATATCTTCAAACCAATGAAAATATTTTTAAAGTATGTAACAAACGATTATATGTGATATTGTATTGTTACATAATATTTGTACAGTTGTCAATTTAAATTTAACAGATTGGTTGCGATCGAAGTTCTAAGTTAACAGAAATATGTAGAGAAAGAAATTTCGAAGTACTCCTATCCGATTGTTTACATTTACCATATAAAGACAATTCAGTAGATGGTGCAATAAGTATCGCTGTTATTCATCATTTGTCGACTGAAGGAAGAAGAAAAAAAGCGATCTCTGAAATGATACGCATACTTAGACCCTATGGTAAATGTTTGATCTATGTATGGGCGAAAGACCAGAACAGAAATTCCAAGCAATCCAATTACTTAAAATACAATACTAATAAGAGAAATGATAATAGTAATGATACATGTACATTACAAAGAACTGAACAAAATTTGTTATTTCCTGTACATAGAAATCGAACAGAATTTACTCATAGTGATATGTTTGTACCTTGGAAAAAAAAAAGTGGTGATCATTTTCTCAGGTATTATCATCTTTTTGAAGAAAATGAATTATCGATGTTGTGTTCAGAGATTTCTCTGGTTTCGATCAAAAATACTTACTATGATCAAGGTAATTGGTGTATAATTTTAGAGAAGAATGTATAGTTGTGTACAAAAATAAAGATACTAAAATAAAATTGTTTTTGATTTTATACTTTCTGTTTACACATATAATATATATATATGATGTATATGTATGTATGTGATATGTATATTCACTTCAACCAATAGCGTCACGTAACACTTTAAGGTTGTTTTCCATCGAATAATTGATCGTTGCGTATACTTTAGTCTGAAATATATCGCTATAATGCTATATCTCTGATTATAACCTATATTTTTTCATAACAAAATAATATATTTATATTTTATTATTTGAAATATTTTATAAAAAAGTATTATATGTAATATTCCTCAATGTATTATATAACAACTGTTTCTTACAAATAATGAAATATAAATCATATTATATACAGGGTGCGGCCAAATAACCTGTGATTTCTTATGAAAAAATGAAAATTAAAAATAATGTATATACATATTACATATAGTTACAGCATGCAGAGCTAATAGTTAATAATTCTAGTGTTGTGATTGGTTAGGTGAAGTAGATTTGTTTACTGTTGATTGTGAATGCATTTCTACTGAGTAAAAAAATACAAAGAACTGTTTAAAATGATTTAATCATTATATTGAAATTAATGAACACTTGTCGAGAGACAATCCACAGTGGTTTATTGGTCTTAAATACGAACGATAATTTGATTTATTTGATAGGTTAAAATAACTATTAGCAATATTAATAATCAAGAATCTGTAAAGATGCCACCAAAGTGCAAATTTCAAGAAGGTATATTTCTCTATTATTACATAGCTAGAACAATTATTTATTTGACGTATTGCAACATGTATTAATTTTATTTTCTGTGAAATAGGTGAAAAGGTATTGTGTTTCCATGGACCATTGATTTACGAAGCCAAATGTTTAAAGTCATCCATCACGAAAGAGAAACAAATTAAATATTTTATTCACTATGCTGGTTGGAATAAAAAGTAAGTATAAGAGATAAATTCTAATTTGACTACTCTCATATATTACGAGTTATAATTTATATTATATCTAATTAATAGCTGGGACGAATGGGTGCCGGAAAGTCGTGTATTAAAATATAACGAAGCTAATGTACAAAAACAGCGTGAAGTGCAAAGAGCACATTCTAATCAACAAAGCGCACAAAAAAATAAAAAAGGTAGCACAGGCTCCAAAACGCAAGGAAGAAGAAGCGATGTTGGTAGAGAAAAAGATACAGATAGTAGAGCTAGCACACCAGTAGCAAATGTTGATAAAAGTATTAGTCGATTTAGTAAAAGTGCTAGTAACATTGTTACACCTTCAACATCTCATGATACTCCTACAACCGAGGCACCACGCAAGAAACGCAGGTTTGTTATTGAAATACTTTATTCTTTTTATTACAAATATATTTTGAAAAAATAATAATAATAAAATAAATTATATTACAGCCGAGTAGAACCAACGGGTGAAAATGAAGAATATCTGACTAAGGTTGAAGTTAAAATTAAGATACCGGAAGAATTAAAATTTGTACTGATAGATGAATCGGAAGTAATATTAAAACACCACAAATTACCAGTCCTTCCTGTTAAGAATACAGTCGATAAGGTCCTAGATGATTATGTAGAATCAAAGTCACTTGGAAAACCTGAATCTACTAAGTTAGTTTCCATAACCTTTTGTTACTTATGATAAAAAGATATATTATAACAATAAAATGTTTAATTTTAAATACTTGTTTCAGAGAAAGCATTATGGAAATAACTAAAGGAATTAGGGATTACTTTAACATTACTTTAGGTCTTCAATTATTATATAAATGGGAACGTCCACAATTTATCCAGATGATGAATGACAATCCAGATGTGTTGCCCAGTCAAATGTATGGAGCCTTTCATTTACTTCGACTATTTGGTAACGATTCTAAATATCTTATATATATAATATATTTAAATATGTAATATTTTAAGATTCTCCAATTAATACTATAATTTTATTTCCGTTTATTTTCAGTTAGACTAGGCAGTATGCTATCCTACACTACTCTAGATGAAAGAAGTATACAGATATTGTTATCGCACTTTCATGAATTCTTACAATACTTGCAAAAGAATCATGTCGAACTATTCAATCTGCAACAAGATTATACTGATCCTCCACCAGACTATCATCGAAAGTACGGTTAAGAAAATACTAAATAATTAACATACTAAATCGTTTTCATCCATTGATCGTAGTATATTGCAACGGCTTACACACTGTTAAAAAGAGTTGTAAATTATTGCGAATTTTACAATCTATTTTATAGTAGATATTTGTTGAATCGCCTGATAAACAAATAATAATAAACATACTGGCGGAAACATACTATTCATAATTTTCATAGAATTAATTAACGGGTTTATCCTTATGGTTGATGTCTGATGTAACAGTAAGACACAAATTGCCTAGAAGTTTTCATCACAAAAAAAAATACGTGATACTAAAAATTGCAAAGAGAAACGAAATAATGTCAAAATATATAAACGTAAACGACTTAATTATTATTTACTGGATATACTTTTTTAAATTAATTTTTATTTCATTTTTGGTCCAAAAAAAATGTATTATTTTCTACTGTCTTCTGTTGACAAGCTTACATTCGAAGAGAGTGAAGTGAGAAAGAAGTAGGTTAACCAATTAGAAATGAAAGAGTGAGTGACTAGCCAATCGGAAGCGAGATGAATGGAGTCTAGCCAATCAGAAATGAGATGAAGAAAATTGAACTAATTAGAAGCGAGAATGAGACAGTCGAACAAATCAGAATCGAAAGTGAGTAAAGAAGGAAAGAAAGAAGAAAGAGAGAGAGAGGTAGGATGGAGAGTAGAGAGAGAAGGGTTGAGAAAAAGTGGGAAATAACAAAACAAGATGTCCGTATCAGCAGTCGATAAGAGTTTATCACGCAACGCGCTTAACATATACGTCTGTAAGCTTTCTCTCTCTTTCCGTAAACGCGCAAACAAAACAGCCAAGTGCCGAGGAAACCCCTACTAACCGTTTTACGAGCGTCAGTGTGCTAGTCAGTGGCAAGAAAAAATGGCGGATGTCGACTTGAACATCGACAGCCTCATACAAAGATTATTAGAAGGTACGTGATAATGAAAGAGTACTCGCGAGGGATCACAGTGTAAGATTATTAATAATAACTTCGCTTTCGATTTCGCAAAGAGGCGTGCTTTTATTCGTATTAAATAATCATGTTAAATCGAACCAAGTATTATCGTGTCGCGTATTACTACTTCGCAGCAGCAACAGCAGCAACATCAGTGCACACAACTTATTTTCGAGCGAGCGCGACAAATCGAACGGTACGCGTCGTCTCATTTTACCATTTTGTCATTTTACTTTCGTATGACTTATACAATGAGATATCGTGATTAATTATTTCAGAGTTTAGGGGAGAGCTGTTCGCTCGTTCGCTCGCTCGCTTCTACGTATATTCATATCTATTTCTAGTTGAGAGCGTCTTTTTCACGTTATGTAGGAAATCTTTGCTTAAGAAAAAAGAAGAAATGAAAGATAAATAGATAGATAAGAACAAATAATGTGATAAATATCGATCTTTTTTCTTTTAATTTTTTTCCAGTACACTGAATATATATTTTAAAAAAATATTTTTTAATGTGAAATGTTCGATTAACCGAGTATATTTTGTTTAGTTTTAATAACTAGAAAAAAAAACGATTTTTTCTGTTTCTCTTTTTGCCTTTCCTTTTCTCTTTCTCTTTTTCCTCAATCTTTTTCTCACTCTCTCTCTCTCTTTCCCTCGACAAAACGTGCATCGTCGGCCCTTTCGATGCTCCCTCTCAAAGTGTACAACACGCAGAAAGACCAGGTTCAGAAGAAAGCCAAGCTAAAAGATATTTTCTCGTCGGATTTTGTCGGTACGCATATTATACATTTAAAAGAAAATCAAACCACGAAATCCATGTAGTTGCGCTATTATGTATACTTCGATTTTATTTTTGACTTATAATATTATATTTTTCTTTTTTTAGTTCACCTAATTTTCGCTTAATCTCGAGCGTCCTTTCATAGCAATCGGGGTAGACGCAGAAGTTATTGTTGCAAAAGAGATTCCAACGATAATATACGGTTTCCTATTTTATATATTTTTCTTCTTTTTTTTTTTTATATTTTTTTCAGCCCTTCGTCTTTTTCGCGCTCGAAAGCTTCGCGCAGGAAACACACATGCATATATATACATATACATAACTTATTTACTTTATTTACAACAGCATGTACAATGGCGGAAGCGTGGAAGGTGGTTATATGTCTTGAAAACCGGTTAGCAATATCGTTTTTGTTGATTCTTTTCTTTCTTCTCTTTCTCCCTTTCTTTCCCTTCCATTTTACGTAAGTACTTACTACGACTTCTTTCTTTCAGGACATCCTTCTTTCTAATTTCAATTATCCCGCTATTTTTTAATCTTACCTATAACTGAGTCAAACCAGTAAGATAAATTTACGACGGAAATGTCCTTATTTGGTCTTGATCAACGTAGTATCGGAAAATTTTATTTGATTAGTGTAGTACGATATATGTAACATATACGATGTATATACAAAACGCATTCACACATTCACAAATAAATAGACAATATATACGTAAGAGTTATTCGCTTGTAAAGAGTTGCAGCTCGAGTAGACATTTTTATGATGCGTGTGTAAAGCTTTGCCATTTTATCCTCGATAATGGACTATGCCAACCATAATAATAATAATAATAATAATAATAATAAGAATACGAAGAAATTTTTATATTCAAAAATGTCACAAGTTTTGAATTTTCTGTAACATTTTTCAAACGCTGCTGTAAACCTGCATACGCAAGTTTAAATTTTCGCGGGTTATTTATTGAATACGCAATAATCTTGTTCTCCAAATAATATTCCCTCCCTTTCCACCATTTTTGTTTGTATTATCGAAGAATATAAAAATATGTATATTTATCAAGATTATATTCTTACTTAAACTACGTAACTAATTAAACGATAAGTTGTTTTTCAATGATCGACTCTAGACGGATTGATTTCTATGTCTATAAATAAATTAAATCGGTTAAAAAGAAGAAATAACACACGCGTACACATACATACATACATACATACTTACAGTGTTAATAATGATAATTAGAAGAATATTTTGAAATGATGTCATGTTCGTAATAAGAAATAAGATAGGAATTAGGATGGTTGTAAAGTAAATGATCTAAAAGCGTCGTGTGAAGGTGTTGATACAATAACATATGAGCTTGCCTTTTCCCCACTTTACATCTTTCCTAACATTACTCTTTTCTCTTCATCGCCTATCCCCTCTCGATCATATCGTTGTTTCACGAGGCGCGAAATATACGTTGAAGTATTGTTCGCGTGAACGAACATCATCGATCGTTACGCGTTCTTTTTGCATTTTTACCTGTACAAAGAGACCGCTGTTATGCTACCTTTTTACATAATCACTCTTTATTATCATGTGTATGTATATATCAAATATTTACTTCTCTCTCTCTCTCTCTCTCTCTCGTCTCTCTCTCTTTAATTTTTTTTTCTCTCTGTTTGTGTTCCATATTTTTAGTTGTACAAGGTCATTTATTCGTAATGCGTGATATCTCAATGCATGTATATTTACACATATACACACACACGTGCACATATATATAATATGTGCGCGCGCGTGCGCGTGTGTAGGTGTGTATGCATATACGTCGTTTGAAATAAAATTCTTGCTAACATGGAGAGGATATATGAAACTCGTTCTTTCTGGAATGAATATCGTTATTGTCGTAGGTGGAAAACGATAATAGATTCTTTCACTCATATATAAATGCCATACATGTATGAGTTTGTGTATTAATTTGCGTAAGCCCCTGCTGTGTTTGTATTATATATAAACCATCATATACACTTAACTTGATAAAGTCTAACCTTTATAATTCAAATTTGTTTCTTTTTTATTAGATAGGTTCTAGCATTATTTCAATATAAATGAATTAAGTGAACTGAGTTTATAGATAAATCTAGTTAGATAAATGAAAGTTTATATACGTACAAAGCACAATCTGCATATGTGATATATAATTCATTATTTTTTTTATGAAAGATAGTTTAGACGATTATTTGAATATAAATGAGTCAGGCAAATAAAGGAAAAAAATATTGACGATTCTGATGAAATAAAAAAAGTACATATAAGTAATATATGATTCATTATTATCTAAAAAGATAGGTTAGACTATATTAAATTAGTTATAATGAAAAGAGTATATAGGCAAAATATATTGACAATTAATTTCATAATAAGAAAGAAGTGTCCATCCATTCATCCGTTCATCTATTAGTATCACAAGGGTGAGTCACCAAGAGAAGTTTTTTTAGCAAGTGGGATTTTTTTTCTCAAGGTTGATTTGTCAGTCCAATGTTCAACCCTTAAATTAGTTGGCTTGTACGACAAGCAGGGGATATTCTATTTTTGACTCACAAGGGAAGAAATATAAATAATAAGTATTACATTTAACGTAGAATATGCTCCATGCTGCTATTCGCGATGCTGCCTGCTAATAATCGTATGCCTCCATTATCGAAAACTAAAGAGTGAATGAAACTCAATAACAATCTATTCAAATAACAAATTATAATTTATGTGAACACAGTAAGAGGATGCAGACCGGGGAAGACAGTAACAATGTCCGAGGGAGAAGTACGTGGACTTTGTTTAAAGTCCCGTGAGATCTTTCTTCAACAACCGATACTACTGGAATTGGAAGCACCTCTTAAAATTTGCGGCGACATTCATGGCCAATACACGGATTTGTTGAGACTATTCGAGTATGGTGGATTCCCACCAGAGGCTAATTACCTTTTCCTTGGTGATTATGTTGATCGTGGAAAGCAATCCCTCGAGACGATATGTCTCTTGCTAGCTTATAAAATCAAATATCCGGAGAATTTCTTCTTACTACGTGGGAACCATGAATGCGCCAGCATTAACAGGATATATGGATTTTATGATGAATGTAAAAGAAGGTATAACATAAAGCTTTGGAAGACATTTACCGATTGCTTCAATTGTCTACCAATAGCCGCCATTATCGACGAGAAGATCTTTTGTTGTCATGGTGGCCTCAGTCCAGATCTTCAGGTGATTTCATCGTACTTTTATTTTTTGTATTTTATTTTTAAAAATTGTCTCTATAATGCACACAATTTTATTTGTATATTTATAGAGTATGGAGCAGATCAAAAGGATCATGAGACCCACCGATGTACCTGATACCGGTCTTCTTTGCGATCTACTTTGGTCTGACCCTGATAAAGATGTTCAGGTAAAATAAATCCAAACGAATCCTAATTTTTAATTTATTTTCTCGAGAGTAAGACAAATATTATGGTATATTTGAATTTAGGGTTGGGGAGAAAACGACAGAGGTGTTTCTTTCACCTTTGGTCCAGACGTTGTGTCCAAGTTCTTAAATCGTCACGATATGGATTTAATATGTAGAGCTCATCAAGTTGTCGAAGATGGTTACGAATTCTTTGCTAAAAGACAACTGGTCACTCTCTTTTCTGCTCCTAATTATTGTGGAGAGTTTGACAATGCTGGTGGCATGATGAGCGTCGATGAAACTTTAATGTGCAGTTTCCAGGTATAATCATGATTATATATACATATTTAAAAAAAAAAACACAAAAAGATAAACCTACATATTTATATTGGATCATTATTCTGAACCATTTCTAATCCGTAGTTTAAATATTAATAAAATAAAAAAACACATTGACCTAATAAATAGAAGTAATTTACAATAATCGAAAAGTTAAATAGCATGAATCTTTCATTTTGTCTACGATCTTGCAGATCTTGAAACCTTCAGAGAAGAAAGCAAAGTATCAATACGGTGGTATGAATACTGGTCAAGCAGGCAGACCATCTACACCACAAAGAAATCCAGCGAAAAAGAAATGACAGCCTTCTGACCCAAATGAACAATTAGTATTCTCTTTATTGACAGTGCTGAAAGGTAAGGTTTGTCTATTTACGAGAAAAGGTCGTACAGATTCGACGGGACGATAATCTTTTAATCGCAGAAACTAGTAAGGACTTTATTTTCACGTTTTTCAGCATGAAGACGTCGAGCTCGATCTAATCTATCCTAATCCGTTAATATATAAAAGATAAAGTGTGCGTAAGACGATTACTCTTATTTTTTATGTTGATTGCATCTAAAACGTGAGATATTGCGGTTCTAATTATTCACAAACGATAGAATTTATTTTTGTTCTTTTTTTTGTTCCTTCTCGTTTCTTCTTCTTTTTTTTTTTTTCATTGAACTAGGCGACGTCTACGGTTCTTTGAAAAAATAATTTGCATTTTTTCCTTACAAAGAAGACGATAGTCCACGATTGATAACGGCACAGAGAAATCTACATGACACAATAGATTGAACTTTATTGCAATAACTTTGTTGTTTGTTTTCGATTATATTTATGGGAGATATAATAATTCTCTTATGTTATGATTTTCCAATTGTAATAAATTATAAAATGATTATATATATAGATATAAATATATATATCTATATATTAAGTATTCCTTTTTTGGGTATATATATGCTATATATAAACATATATATTTATTTTTTATTTTTCTAAATACATATACATATATATATATATTTAAAGTCATTGCAAATAAATTGTGTTTTAATAATCTCTGTAGCCGTTGTAGTTATTTTGTTTTTGGTAAAGTATTAATGGTCCGGAGAACAATTTAAAAGTTTAATTAAGTATTTATTGCTTCCATGCTTGTGAGTTCAAAGAGGCATCAATTCTAGATTGATCAATGTCCGCGTTGTTTTAGAGATTTTTTCAACTAATTAATTACTACTACTAATATTATTTATTGTTATCATTGTCCATCATTCAACGTTATTCATAGTCATCTTCATTGTCATCATCGTTGTCATAATTATCATAATTATCATAATTATCATTATTACAATCATTACCATTGTAACCATCTCATTATCTTTATAATTGTTATTCTCATTATAAGCATTGCAGTTTATGCAGTTATTAACATAACATAGAATGCTGCAAGTGTACATAGTAAGAAGTTTCTGTAGCGTTTATGTTCTTTTATTATCTTTTATTTCTCTTTTTCATTATTTTTGTAACTTTTCATTTTCTTTTTTTTTCATTCTTGTTTTCTTTTGTTTAAATATCACATTTAAAATATTATTGATTTTAATATTAGCAATCTCTATGATAATAATTGATTATATGCATACCGAGGGCACGTTCAAAGATATCTAAATATATATATATTTTATTTATATTTTTTAATCCAATGAGTTGGAAATATATGATAAAAAAGAGATGAGAGAAATGAAAACAGCATTTCTGATGATAAAGTAAAGTATTTACTACTAATTATCACAAATGATGTTTTTCATTGCTAGGATATTATGTATGCGAACAAATGGGGGATTTAAACAAAGGATTAAGTTCAAATATGAAAAGTTCATTGTTCAAGTTCCAAACAGCACATTCACTCTGTTTAGATTTCTTGTCGAAAAGTGCCAAGTTATTGAAACACAATGTGCAATTGATGATATGTGGTCGTGATCCACTTGGTATTTGTTGACATGATTTTTCTTAAGACTAATGAAACTCAAACATGTAATGAGATTTTTCTGTAATTAATTAAATAACAAATTAAATAAATAAACAAGTAATATAAACGAGGTCCTCGATACGCAATTGGCAATTTTTATGTTAAAAAAATAACAGAGAAATCGTCTTTATTTAAAATTTTTTTTTTTTCGATTAAATAAAACGAAATAAATGAAAAGATCTTTGAACGTATATATACTTATCTCTTCCATAAAAAAAAGAAAACAATAAATAAATCAATAAAATGAAGTATATAATAATATCGGAACCACGTAATTTTTGATTTCTTCGCATTTCTAAGTTGCCATGTTGTATAAATAAAATGAACGATCGATAAAACGAAGCCACGCTCGTTAATATGCGACGTTACATTTTCTACACGTTGATTCCTTCCATTATTATTATTAATTTAATTAATTACAAAATATTAGTAATTAATTAATTATTACAAATGAATATAATTAATAATATTATTATTAGAGAGAGGATGTCACATTACTCTACCGCTACTATTATTATTATTATTATTATTATTATTATTATTATTATTATTATTATTATTATTATTATTATTATTATTATTATTATTATTATTATTATTATTATTACTATTACTATTACTATTAAATTGTAGAGAAAGAAATAGCATTTCTTTTAAATTGCATTTTTAATTATGGTATAATTCTAAATATCACCGCCTGTATTGTTTTACTTCTCTTATTATATATATAGCGCTTATTATGAAGTAACTATAAATATATTCTATAGTTTGACATTTTTAATTAGTTACTTGATCTGTGAAGCGTGGTCAGCCGAGAGTGAAGAAGAAGAAGGAGGAGGAGGAGGAGGAGGAAGTAAACAAAATGGAAATATTTGAAGAGAAGCAAATACACGTATATACATTCATACATATATATGAGTCGGTAATTATGGAAGCAGTCTAAAGTCGCATTTGAGATATGTCAAAGATATAAATATATTTTCTTTCACAATATACAGACACAGATATATCCTTATGTTCTTTAAATTGTTAAATTATATAAAAGAATGAGTCAACGGTCTCATCTTATTGAAAAACACTAGTTTTCGTTAGAACACTAAAATTAAAGAACAATAGGCACGGTTGGTAGTTGAATGGGTGATTGCTTGAGAACACCGTGTACTATTAATTTCAGGAAAGTATGTTAGGACTGCAAAAAGGTATTGTTAAGATCTCTCAAACCCATAAAAGGGAGAATAATAAAAACATTCATAAAAGGATATTTTTTTCAAAAATAAATAATACATAATTTATAATAATATATACTTACTTTTTTTTGTATATATGCTTGTGCTTCGTTATAAAAAAAATATTCATTTCAATTGAAAATATTTCAAAAATTAAAAAATGCTTACAGATCGCTTTCATAATTGCTCGTTTATATATATACATGTATGTATGTATGTATGCATGCATGCATGTATATATGTATAAAGATTATGAGGAAATATTTCCTTCTTGCTTACATATATTTTTTTTTCTTCCTCCGCTGTGCATCGTCTGTTACTCGTGGAGATCAAGTAACCATAAGGGTGATTCAACATAATGACGACAACAATAATTGCAATGATAATGTTTAAAAAGATCATTTTGAAAAAAGAATAGCCAGCTGTTGTTGTTGTCGTAGATCAATTGAAAATAAGTAAGTGCAAGTTTGATGAACAAAATAAGACCGAAACCCTTGGTTGGTCTTCCCTCCATTCCCCATGCCCATATACCTTTCTCTCTTTTTTGATGAATGATTAATAATAGAGCGGTTGTGATTCCCTTGATATGCATTTTTTGTCCCAGATTCATATATTATATTTGTAAATGGGCAAAGGTCGATCGTGATTCGTCGATGGATGGATCATTTTGTGAAATTTGAGAGAAGATTAAGGATTAATTACAAATATTTGCATAAACGACATTAATTAAGAGATAACTAAATAAATAAATAAAAATAAGAAACGATAAAGAGAAAGAGAAAGATAAGACCATCGATCGAATCTCGACAGAAATGTAGCCCAACGAGTAATATAAAAAAACATCCTGAAGATGTAAAACTTTCAAATAATAAACGTGCATATTGTTGTACACATCTTTTCTTTCTCTCTCTGCAACGATTCATTTATCTAATTATTATTATTATTATTATTATTATAAAAAGGTCATTTTTAATTTAGGATTAATTATCAAACGAAATACAGTCAGTTCTCGAGTTACAACCATTCGCACTTACGACGAAAAAAAAAAAAGAAATAAAAGACATTATATTTGCTTATATAATTGTGGTATCTCCTCACATGTCTATAATTGATTATATTAGTTTTTTGATTGGTTATTGACTGATATTTAGTTATTCTTTATTTGTTATTAAGTAACCACAATTATTTTTTAATTTAAGTTTTAAAAATATAAATATTAAAATTATTTTTGATAAGAATGAAAAAAGAAATGAAAAAAGAAATTATGAATACAGATAGACCCACAGACTGACACCTCAAAAAGAGAGGTAATTACAATAAAAATTTGTATTCAAATATTTTAGAGGCGTACTTTCGTTCAGGATACATTAATAATATATATATGTATATTATATTATATTATTTATTTTTTTATGAAATTCGATTTACGTCCGAAGTTGCGGAACCGAACCTCGTCGTAAGTCTAGAACTGACTGTACAATTAGAATTGGTTTTTTTTCCTTTTTTTGTTTAATTTTTCCAATAAGTTTCTGGCAGTGTTTATTATTATTTTATTCTTGGACATCACGAACGTGAAATACAATTTATTATTATTAATTATTATGTTGTAGATCGCGTTTCGAGAAAATATTAATAAATAAATAAAATTCCCATGCTCTCGAGTTTTAATGTTATTGTTCTGTTTGTTTGTTTGGTTTTGTTTTTTTTAGGATAAGAAGTATAGAGATATACAGAATTTTGTGTTATTTTTGTTTTTGGTTTTTTCTTTTTAGGATACCAGAGACGTAAGTGTACTTCCTTTCTCCTCATTGATATTGTTGTCGGTGTTATTATATTTTTATTATAATTTTTTTGTTTTGTTAAATTTTGTTTATTTTTCCTTTAATTTTTCATACTTTTTTTTCACTTCCACTTTGCATACGTCACTTCCTTCTTCGATCGTCGAGAGATTCGTTTAACGCGTTCCATACGGGGCGACATATATGTATGTTTTTAAGTTGGAGTTGAGTTATCAGTAGACGTGAGCTAAAATAAAATAAATATATATATAGTATTATTAACAATTCATATCAATTGAAAATAAAATAAAATAAAACAAAAAGAAATATATATATATATATTATACAAAGAACACATAATCAAATAAAAAGTAACAAAAGAAGACAAGAGGGTGAGATAAATTAGATTGAAATAAATAGAAATCGCGATAAGTAGAAATTCGCGATGATCGGTGAAGGTTCGTAAGTCCCTTCTCCTTTTCTTTTTTTTTTTCTTGTTTTAAATTTGTTTTTGTACTTTTTTGGTATTCAATTCTTTTTAAAGAAATTCACACTTTCATAGATATTTTAGTTTTTAAAGATTGAACGTCCTATAAGAACATTAGAAATATTCTTATTCTTGTTTTAATCCTTAAAAATTATCGTCGATGACAATTTTTAATTTTAATTTTTAAAAAAATGTTTAAATACGCTAGTGCATCAATCAAATAATGAAAATATTTGTATACATTTATATTTACATATAAAAATATATTAGAGCTTAATCAAATGATAGAACAAACTTTTTATTAAATTTCATCAATTTTTAAAATATAAAATATAAGTATACTGTATTAAAATTTATTTAATGAAAATAAAATAATTTGTAAGGATTTACAAAGAAACCGAATTAGATATTAATTTCTTGTAGGCAAACGTTCACAACTGATGTTTAGTTCAAATGAAATGAAAAGAGAAAATTAGTTGGAAATAATCGAATGAAATTTGTATGTAAAAATCGAAATTCTAGGATAAATGAATTCATTTAAATGTCTTTTTTGTTAAATAAATGACAATGAAAACAATTGAATTCTTACGAAAGTTACGTACAAGAAAACACTTTCCATATCGTTGATATTATTTCGCGAACATAAATATGATTACCGGAGGATATTTCTATGAATATAAACTGTTAATATTAAGAGTGGGCAGGACAGTTCTATGTATGGGTATTTAATTGTTATTATTATATGTAATTTAGTTATGATTTATTTAACCCTTTCGTTGAGGCATGTTTTGTTACGACCCCTAAATGGGTCGCTTGTAACGAAAGGGTTAATATTAGAAAATTTAAATTTATTTTATGATTGTTTCTTTATCTTCATCATCATCATCATCATTATTACCATTATCATTATCATTATTATCATCATCGTAATTAATGATTGTCTGTCTTGTTTTTTTTTCTATTTTGTATTGGTTTTTTGTTTTTTTTTTTGGAAAACAACAATTTAAAGTTTAATTAAAACACGCACGGACAAAACTTAAGGGAGTAAGATGGTAAGAGAATATTAAAAGAACACTTTACGATGGTCATTAATTTTTCGTTTGATCGCTCACATTTTTTTTTGTTCGTTTTGTTCATTTTGTTTAAGTTCTTTTCATTGTTCTTATTTGTTCTTAATGTTTATTGTACCACGGGCTGGTAAAGTGATATACTGGAACTGGCTGCGAATAATAGTAGTATAACGCTCCTGAAACGACAGATAGATTGTTTTGTTGTAGAATATTATTCCTTCGTATTTGAGATTCAATCTAATCTCTTTTCTAATACAATACCTTGCCGCATGAAGCACAGGTATTTGTATCTTTTAAGAAGAAAAAATATTATACGAATACTCCGTGGGGTATTGTCAAAATTGTGATCTTTTTTTCCCTTAGGGTGATTATTTTCGATGCGTCAAAAATTCTTTCAACATCGATGATGTGATCCGTCGATTGTGAAATTAAATTAAAAAAAAAAAACAAAAAAAAAAAAGAAAGAAAAGAGAAAAATTGAAAGAAAATAGGAAGAACAATTCTTAATTTAAAATGCGAGTGTATTATTAGAAAAAGAAGATAGAAAAAGATAGAAAAATGTAGATAGGTAGAAAAAGATAGAAAAATGTAGAAAAAAGATAGAAAAAGATAGAAAAAAGATAGAAAAAAGATAGAAAATTGATATATATATATATCAAAGTTGATATTAAAATATATTTAAACATACCAAGCGGTCTAATAGGATGTCGGCTCCATAAGAAGCTACGTTTAATTGGGCTAAGGTAGCTGTCCCTCAGATAAAACGGAGTGCTGTATTGAGCATAGCTTGGAATATACGGAGCATAACTTGGATACCACCAAGGGTCTCTCGTGAAGGCACTGATCGGAGCTGTTGGAGATGGTTCAAGCAAATCCATAAAAGGTTTTCTGCGAAGGAACGATGAATAACTTGGGAAGATATCATCGGTTAATAAGTTACCTAAACAAAAGAGAAGTGAAATAACAAATTTTAGAAATTATTTTAATTTAATAATTATTATTATGAACATATATATTATATTATTAATTTACCATGGATATCAAAGAGTTTCTTCGTGCTAAGAGGTGGACTTATGTGTCGAGCAAGCAATGGAGACCTACTCGGGTAAAGTTTGTCGATGTCAGCCAAACGATTTAGATGATCGGTCCAAGCTTTCTCAGCGTCAAATGGTTTCGCTGTATATTGACATTTTAATGAATTTATTTAATTGCTATTTTAAATTATTATTATTTCGTGTTGACAACTGGATAATCTTTTCACCGAATTAAATATACAGTTAATTTATTGTGCTTTAATTATTCCAAAGAATCAAGTTTATCCAGGTGTTAAAACACGATTGGTTCATTCGCTTAATGACAAACAATTCGAAATTAGTTTTATGTAAAATTATCCAAGTCATGAATTATTATTATATCTATTTAATTTTCGAATTGTTTATCTTTGTTTGATCTATTGAGTAGGTCTATTAAATTCATTTCTTGAATTTATTTAGAATTTCTTTCGATAATAGGCAAAAAGATCTAACTCGTTCGAATTTGTATTATTTAATGAATTAGATATTTTTCCTAAATATATGTTAATAGACCTACGTCTATATAACTATAATATTCGAATTAACATTCCTGGTAAGAAAACACCAATTCTCACATAGCAACACTAAAAACTACTGACGCCAAAAATTGTAGAAAATAATTTTATTTTTTCTTTTTATTTTTTAAATGTATATGCTTCTTTCGTTTGAACGATGAAGAAAAGTCATTATAATTTGACTTTTGTTTGTTACTATTATTAATTAACATTTATATTCGTTTTGTTAGATTTTCTCTTATTATTCGTATCATTGTATCAGATCTATCGAAAAAGTTCTTTTCTTTTTATTTTTGATAGAGAAAATCTTTAAACATATTTTTTTTTTCGGTTATCCAGAATTATTTGTGAATAATTAAAAAAGACGAAGAGACAGAATATTTCAATAAATTTTATTACGTTTAACTCTTTCTTTACGATATGCTTTGGCGAGAGTATCGTTTCATATTAAAATTCGATCGTACGTACAGGCCTTTGTATGATTTTTAGTAAGGAAAGTGTTAAACGTTAATAAAAATTAACTTTTTTCGGCGCTTCCTTTTCACTCCAACGATATTATAATTGACGTATATATATATCTTATTTTTTTTTTCTTTTCCATTTTTACATGTACACGTACCGACATTTTAAAAATATTTTTCAATTTGTTCAAAAACATTTCTTTGTTTCTTTATTTTCTTTTTTTTTTATTTCCAAAATCGTTTCTCTCACGATCGGTAAAAAGTTACTAACGACGAAGCATCGTAGGCATTTGCATGAAATTTTGTTTTCTAACATGCTTTTTTTTTTTTTTACTAATCGAGTTAGTTTAAAATACAGCGTTGGTTCTAATAATTTGCAAATAGGTATTCTACGATGGTTATAAAGAAGAAAAAAATCATGCAACAACAAATACTTTGCCACATTCCCACGATCTATAGTCTAGGTGAAATTTATTTCTTTTTTTTTTTTTAATTAGAAAATTTCCTTCCTTTATTATTTTCTATCGTCTGTGCAAATTAATAATTAGCGTCAACGCTTTTTTAATCATATCCTGTAATCTTAATTATATTTTATTTCTAAAAGATATATCCTCTTAAAAAGCGATTTAAAAAATGTTGACATTAATTACACACAAGCCTTGTCGGATTAATTAATTTTAAATACGAAAAAGAATTGAACAAACATTATTATTATTATTATTTCAAGAATTGATTATTTATTAATTAATCCGATAAGATTATTGGCAAGAGTGCGGGATTAAATGTGAGAGTGTCTCGTTTAACGTGCTCAGAATTAGTTTTTAAATTGAACGACGTAGCGTTAGAAGAAAAATAATGAAAAATCTTATAAGCCGTGCTTATAATTTTCTAGCATATTGTTGCTTGTAAATTCCGATCAATGACATTGTAAGATCGGAGTAAAAAGTGTGAGCGTTCATGATTCGCTACAAAATACGTCACGTAAGGTGAAAAAAGCATACTAACCTTGTGGAAAAAAGCTGCTTCAAAAAAACCTCGTCCTCTGATTGAGAGGTCACGAGAGATAAAAAGCGGCGATGGTCACGTATCCAAAAAAGAGTAACGTTTAGGTTTTATTTCTTTTCTATTTTATTATCTTTTTTTATGGTTTTTGTTTTTTTGAAAAAAATTCGTTCGCTACGTTGCATTCATGAAAAAAAAAAGATTAATCATCGAATCATCCAATTCATCGAATTTTGGGTGAGCGAGTTGCGTCGAATTCTACGTTTCTACATCACTTTTTCTTTTCTTTTTCTATTTAAAAATAATTTCATTAATTTTGTATTCGTTGAACGTAACTAATACGTGTCCAAGTATTTTGTCTAATTGTATTAGCGTTGTTATAATAAAATCAAGAATTAAGTAATCTCTTCTATATCTACTTCGTTAGGTTTTATTTTATAGTAAGTTACTATAAAATATTCGAATACGGGTCAGTCGTGGGCAATCTTTTGCAAATTTTATATTTTAAATTTACGATAATAATAATAATAATAATAATAATAATAATAATAATAATAATAATAATAATAATAATAATAATAATAATTGTTATTATATCTTTGCCCACGATTGCTTGGAATGTTTGAAAATGAACTTTTATTTGTGTGAGTATCTTGTGCAAGGTGTTCGAGTCTTTGCAAAAATATATTTTATCATTCTTATCGATTATGATCGTCACCGTGATAGCGGTAGTTAATTATTTTGCGAAAAGATTCTTTTTTAACTAAGAGATATATATATATATATATATATATATATAAAAGAGGAGATTATACTAGGTATTGTTGGATATCATAGATATAAAAAGGGCCATCAAGAGAGTAGGTAAAAAGGAAAGAAAGAACATGCCGTTTCCTGAAAAAGACAGAAATTTCTGCTTCCTGCTTGATCAATGAATTAATAATTATGTTTCGTTAATTTGCCGTTTGTTAGTAAACATAACCGTTTTATACGCGTGCATGTACCATTATTAGAGCAGATTATTAAATGAAAATATGCAATTGATTTTTCTTTTTTTTCTTTTTTTTTTCTTTTTTTTTTTCAATTTTCCTTTCTTTTTCTTTTTTTAAAGCCCGTTTCGTTCTAAATTCTCTCTGATCGTGTAAACAAATAAAACATTAATAACAATTTTATACAGGCATAATAAGAACATTAAGGAGTTACGATTAATCCTCTATAATAATTATTTTCTTTCCAAATTTGTTTCTATTAAAATATAATTTTCTATATAAGAAATATTAATATCAGTCAAAGGTGAGTGACATTATCGACAATAGTATGTATACGTCAAATCGATAAATGACTTTATCGATGTATTTTGCACTTTGTTTTACCTTAGTATTATTGATAATAATTATTATATATAATTTTTAAGAACATTAATTAATATAGAGGATTAAAAAAAAACAAATATAGAAATCACCTACGAAAGAGAGAACCAGATGATAAAGAAACGATTATAATAACATTATCAGCTGAAATTTCCAGCTTTTTCAAGTATGGCTTTTCTACTGATTGTCCATTTATTAAAATTAAATAAATATCTCCGCAGATCGTGTAAATCTCTTCTTTTTTTTTTTTTTTTGTTTGTTTGGTTTCTTTTTCAGTTGGATTCGCAACTATCGCATTCCCTTCGCTCAGAAAAATCATTCGTTTCCGAGCTTCGATTATTACACTGATTTAGATTTTTGTAATTTTATTTCCGTGCGTCCATCGTCCATCTGTTTTTTTTTCTTTATTTTTAATTTCTTTTTGTGTTTTTCCTTTCTTTTTTTCTCAATTACATCTTCCTCTCGTACTAATTGTTTAAACATCTCAGAGATATCACGACGCACGTTGTAAGACATTTTTTTTATATTTTTTTTTTTATGCGAAGACTTCCACCGCGGCTGCAATAGTTAACAATTTACTTTGAATGTGGATACAATTAAACAAAGAAATAAAAATCATTTGTATTCCCTTTCTAACTAAATTCTCTTCAAATGTTTCTTAATCTTTAATAATTAATTAATCAATTAATTTAATACTATATTTATATAAAAATAAATAAAATTAATTAATCAATCAATCAATCAATCAATCAATCAATCATCGCGTTTAGTTATTCTCAATGAAAATGAACATATAAAACGTTGCGATAATTGTGCCCTATGAATGGGAACGAAAAGAGGTTATGAAAAACAAGAGAAAAGAACAAAAAACAACAACAACAACGACAACAACAACGAGAAATAAATTAACAAATCGCGAAATGTTCGTGGTGGTAATTAATAATTTCTAAAACGTTGATGGAATCGTGTTCTATATGTTATCGCTATTTCTTCCCTTCTTTGCCACTTTCGAGCTATTTCTTGACGCCTAAGATCACTCAGATCGAGGCTGCGGTTCACTATGCGCAACTTGCTTGGCCTAGTTCCTGGAAAGAAATTAAAATCAGCCAGAATTCTTTTTCTCTCTTTTTCTCCTTTCTTTTATCCTTTTTTTTTTATATATATATATCAAACTTTCTCTTTCCACCTCTCTCCTTTTTATTTGAAATGATAGCACAGATACAGATGGATGATGTGCAGGAACAATGAAGATGATTATCGATTCTTATTCGATTTGATTGATGATTTTATTTTTATTTATTTTTTTTTAATTTTTTTTCTTTGAATATTCATTCATTTTTCTTGTGACGCTGTTTCCTTTTTTGTTTTTTTTTTCTTTTTTAAATTTTCTTGATCTTGATCCTTGGACATGATTATCTTCGATGGACGACGAAGGGACACGAATCGTCGCGATGACACAAAACAACTAACATACATACTTTGATAATAATTAATATATGTATGTGTGTGTGTGTGTATATATATTTTTTTCCCTTTTGTTTTTTAAATTAATTATACGAAGTTTACATATACGTAAATGACGAAAATCTTATATCGCGTATGCTCATGCATTACGCATACACTTTAAACAGACACATATATATATAAACAGATATTATGGTATATGAGACGTATATTATATATATATAGCATTATTTCGATATACTTATTAAGGTACAAATAAGATAAATTAGTGAGTGAAAATTACACGTTTGACATATGATATAACGTGGAAGGTAAAAGACGATTATTATAGTAAATAAATATGTTCTTTTGTTCGTTTTTTTAGTACACAGTTATTAAATTTTTTTCACGTGGAAATTCGAGTATTAACAAAAGACATGGATGTGAGCGGTTGTTCTTGGTTTTCTTTTTCTTCTTTTTTTTTCTTTTTTCTCATGTGTGTATGTGTATTATTTTTAGTTGGACTTTTTAAATTATATTTTGTGTTTCTGATCGTAGACGTCGAGGTATCGTTGATTTTTTTATTACGTCAAGAGAGATGGTCGAACAATGATGCATGCGATGATAGTTCATTTATATTTTATCGAGATCTCTCGAAACTTTATCGATTTATTTTGGCCTTCCGATTCGAGTGATTTTATTTTTAATTATTTTGAAACTAACGTAGATCTTTTGGGAGGTCAAAAATAACCGAGAATTCGCGATTATTATTGCGTCTTCGTGTGCTCGTTATTATGTATTACTTAAATATATAATTTGTTGAAGAATAATCGTTCAAACAAACGAATCTTCGCAGTTGACATGTTTGTATCACGTTTTTCTTTTTTAAATTGTTTTTTTTTCGTTTCCTCTTATCTTTAATCACTGATTATTTTCTTCCTTCGAGTTCTACTCATTTATACATAACATAAATGGTTACGTGTGTATGTACAACATTAGAGAAATATATACATATACATATATATATATATATATACACATTTTTTCGTGTGCGGTGTGTGTATATATGTATATGTATATGTATATATATCTATCGTTTCGTTTCGCGCTTCGAGTTTCTTTCAGAGGTCGTTCATTATTCTTTTCTTTTTTATTTTCTAACTTTTTCTGATTTCTTTAGTACGTACCAGGGGTGAAGCGTTCTACGGGTTTGTATTGGTGAGGGTAGATTTGCCTTGGCGAGTAACCGTAGATCTCACGATGAACGGGCATATACCTTAACAAAAAATTCCACTTTACATTATTTCTTTTTATTATAATTTTCTTTTAAACATTGAACAATATTTTGTTTTTATATATTTTTATTTATTCTATGTTGTATCAAAGAATACAGAAGTGCATAGAAGCTCACAAGTCCACTTTTCGCGTAACCACATTCATCTTAGTTACTACCGCGACCACCAGTGGGCGATAATATGCATTTAACGCGATGAAGGTACAATACTATCAAAGAACAGTACAATACTATCAAAGAATACAGTATTCTACATATTATCGCCCACTGGTGGTCCCGGTAGTAATTAAGATGAATCAGGGTAGATAAAAAAAGGAGACTTGTGAGCTTCTATGTACTCTTCTGTATTCTTTGGTTATATTTATCGACATTATCGACATTGTTACCGACAATTTCTATTATCGATATTGCTTTTATCGACCGAATATATGGTAAGGTAGAGGGAAGTAACTTTACCGACATGAAATACGTCGATACTTATCGCTATTTTTTACAATTATTCTGATGCGGTAAATTTGAATAAATTGAATCGATAAAATGTGTACATAATACATACCTATATCCAGGGGTGTTGATACGGTCAGCCGCATGAATAGGATTTTCAAAAATCGATTTTCCAAATGGCCAAGTAGGCGAGGTGGTATGCAACTCGGGGTAATCGGTGCGGAAAATACTGCGTGGTCTGTGCGTATGTTCCGGAGCTCTGATATCGTCGGTACCTAGATTATAAAACACACGAAGAAAACAAGAACAAATAATTTGATTATTATACATGCGAAGGAAGGAAAGAAACAAAATTCGAAGCCAATGAAGATTCTTTTTACCTTTCAGAGCCCGAACGTAACTTTGCCAGAATTTCGCTTTTCTCGTGATTGGCTCGTTGCGTCCGATCATGTCGAGATTGCTCCTGAATCGCGCATCCATTTTGCCGCTTTATTCGGGTCGTTTACCACGCTCGTTCGCTAATATAAATGAAAGAATTTAAATGTTAGATTAGAATAAAAAAGAAAATCTTTGATCTCTCTTTTATATAATTATTGGCATTATGTATACCTGAACATTTTTTAAATAAGCATAGAAACCGTACTTCCATCAATAGGAACACGCATCTCATAATTTATAAAAAAAGAGAAAAATTGAAGAATGCGAGGTACTACTATTAGCTGAATTTTTAAACACCCTACGTAACCTCCATAAGTTTCCTATTTAAACTCCCTCTCTCTCTCTCTCTCTCTCCCACCCTTTTCTCTCTATTGCATAAGCAAAAGTTAATTTTAAATCCGCCTTCAGTGGGCCGAAGCATATGTTTCTTTAACCTTGCTACGCTAAAGACGTCGTTTCTTTTTTATTTCTCGGCACCATAAGCGCGGGATGATATAACATTCCAATCGATACGTTCATTCGTTTATTAAATCAATACTGTGTATTCTTTTTCTTGTTTATTTTAAGTCGTCAATTTCAATTGAAACTAATTGTTAACGCGCATAGGAGAAGATAAAGAATATGTTGTTGAGAAATTTATCGAGAACGCAAACAAGTATTAAATATCAAATGGGACCATATTTTTGCCAAGCTATTTTGTTTAGATGAAAAAACAGTAGCGACATTAATGGAACACAATAAAATAAAATAAAAATAAAATATAGATATATTTAATTTTATCCAGGCGTCGTTGGTAAATTGAAATTTATTAGAGTTAGCTTTTTTCAAAAGGCACATTCCGATTGGCAGCCACGTTCTTTAGATCGTCCAATCAAAGCAAGCGACACAAACAGTAGCATCGTCTTTTCTTTTTGTTGACGCAACATGTTTCTCTCTTTCTCTCTCTCTCTCTCTCTCTCTCTTTCTTTCTTGCTAATTTTAGCAAGTCTTACTACCCGCTTCATACTCGACCTCGATCGTGTTCGCACGCTTTCAACTACATGCGTGTATTTTAAGGTGGAAAAAAGTATTATAGACGATGACGAGGAAAGTAAAATTTAGCATCTCTAAATTCGATTTTAATATTCATTTTTGATCTCACCTATAACCGTGTTAAATTTCTTAATATTTTGATATCATATTTCTTTTTTTTTCTTACGTCTTTTCATAGTGATTTACAATATACAAATTTACAATTTACAATCAACAAATACGTATTATTTAGTGTTTTAAAAAAAAATTATTAAAATTACCCTATCGATAATCATTATCAACAGAAACGTTACCTACTTTTCCTACATTTTAATGTCTGAGTATCAGGGATAACCCGCAGATGGCACTACATGGTAAAATCTGAACGGCCATTAGTATTTTTTGAAAAGATGTCGGGTAATATGGATTGAGCGAAGAAGACGATTTAATCTTTTGAATATCATCTAATTCGTCAAGGAAGGTCAAGGTAAAAGTTTCTAAACCTTTACTAATTTCTGATACAAATGAAGGAATCAATATTTTTTCTTTATGGATTAATAAGCGTTTATAATTTTCTTTTTTATTTTTCCTCTCTTTTTCCCTTATGTTATATTCTATTCAATACTTTCAAAGAGATAAAATAAAAGCATGAAACGATGATCGTTAATCCAATGGCGAATAGTAAGCGCCTACGAAATGAACAACGAGCAATGACGCAAGAGTCCTGGATTCATTCGTCGTAGTCGTTATATTTAGTCTGCCCGGGCCCCAGTCCGTTTTTAGTCGAAAACAGGTGGAAGTTAGAATCTGGGGAGTAATAAGTAGCATACTTGACGAGTCTTACTCTGACTTTGACCGATTTTCGCGAATTCCTTTTAGCCAATTTCTCAATACTTAGAAGAAACTTGTTCGAATCATTCATTAATTTCTTCTTTTTCCTAATCAACCTAATTTTCGTATCTTTTTTTAAGGTAATGTTGAGAATCAAGAAGAGATAGTTTCAACGAAGTTAAAAGCATTTTAAATTAAAAACTTGGAAGATACCGGAAGTGGTAAGAATATTCAAAGTATTTTAATAGAAAAAAATGTAAATTTAGAAAAATATTTTTATAGATTAATCATATCCTATCTGAAGATAATTCTCCGAAGAAGAAGAAGGAGAAGAAGGTATAATTTAGATGCTTTCTAAAAATATACTCGAAGCACAAATCATTGAAGACGATGTAGATTCCTAGAAAACTGAAAAATATTCCGAGATGAGTTTAATACTCTTTTAGTATTAAGGTACCGATACATATACCAATGTGCACACGTACACAGGCAAGTAAATAAATAATTTCTCTATATAAAATTAATGTGGAAACGGGGTTCCCGTTTGATGCGTCATGGTTGCGTCATTTACGGAACGAGAAGAGGTGGTGGCACTTGAATTAGTTGAAAAAAAATCGCATAATCCAAAGTTTTGGCATCTCTTTTTAGGCACGTGCCTAATCGTCCAACTACCGATTGTCAGACTTAATCGACACACCTTACTTGTACATCAAACAGTTTAGCCAAAGTTCTTGGCCCAAAATGTTTACTTAGCCAGGAAGACTAGAATCTCTTTGCCAACTTGCATAACTTTTGACAAAGCGTCGCGGATTATGCGATCTATGTGTTACACGCTTAAAACGCTTCAACTATTTTATGAATGAATTTCAATCGGCCGTACAGAGAAAGAGAGAGATATATAAATTTATTTTCTTTAAAATAATTCAATATTCTTATTGATTAAGGAGTTGTAAGATGATTAAACAATTGGATCGTTTAAGAGTAATATTAATTTGAAAATAAGTTTACGTTTTGATAGAAGAAACGAAAAGAAAGGGAGGGAGGGAGAGAGAGAGAGGGAGAGAGAGAGAGAGAGAGAGAGAGAGAGAGAGAGAGAGAGAGAGAGAGGGTTGAGAGTAAGAGGGCTATAAAAGACGCCTTGGATTTGGCGTCACTCGGTCCGCCTAAATTCTATTCTCGTCCGACGTTATAAATACGTAGTCTTTCATTATGTAAGAAGTTAAACAAAGCCTTGCCAATTATTATAAACAATTTGCTAGAAGAAGTAGAAGTCAAAGAAAAGAAAGACGAAGAAGTGGAAGAACAAATCTTATAACTATGACGTTTGTATCACGAGCTTTATGAGATTGGATTTAGAAGTGTGTTGTATAATAATCAATGATATATTCTCATTTCAGGATGATGATAAAATATCTTTAGCGAAATCGATCCTATGGTTAATCTTTAACGTATGTATAAATGGACATCATTTTCGGCATTGGACTAATGGAATTTGTAAACATTCGAAGAAGAGTGAAACACGATGCTCTCTCTTACGACGTTTAGTTTATCATTGAATGACGTACACAGACTGGCTACTAATAGCGACTACCATTTATATATATATATTCGAGTATTTTATTTGATTTTATTATAAGGATTATGCTTAGCCATTTTCTCTCTCTCTCTCTCTACCGATTAGGTGTTATAAATTTAAATGTTACTTTGCTTGAAAACTTGATAATCACACAAAACTTAATATTATTTAGGTTTAATGACTGCAAACACCTGATCATTAGAGAAATTACATAACTTGCGTGATTAGAATATATTAGGGGAATTATTTGTTAGGATTTATTTCAAGCAACGTCATATTTCACACATATTTATTAATATAATTACATATATAGACAAAAATAGTAAAAGAAATAATAATGAAGAACAATGATTTAGGGATTATAGCGGTGTTATCAATATGAAGGATTAGCGAAAGTACGAATTTTCTATTAAAATTTTAATGGAATTATGAATAGGACTAGGCAAAAAATGGTCAAGCGACTATTTTCCTTCAATTAATATCTTCGTAGGAAATACGTATGCTCTCAAACTTTTTCTCCTGAATTGGCATCTTCAGTGTTTCTTCAACTCCAAGCAAGCCGTCAGTCAAACGAGCACACTCGCGATTCCGCTATATAATCTCGTGTTATTTAAATATATATATAATATTTTTTTTCTATTTGCTTTTCTCTTTTTTTTTATATAAAATTTACCCATTCAATAAAAATGAGTATAATTACGATTATTATTTATTAATTATTAATTATCATAATATTAATAATAATAATAATAATAATTATTATTATTATAATTTCAGATCTTGATAAACTCGAATGAAAACTCGCAGTAATTGTTGGCCGAAAAACTCAAAACTTGTTTTATTTTGATGTCCTTTTTTTCTTTTGCTTTTTTTAAATTGAAATTTAATTGAAATATTTGTCACGAATTGGTCGATGAAAGAAAATTTTTACCTAAGAAGTTCGGATGACCGTTCGGTTCGGGAATCGGATCTTACACTGGACAGCTGCCGCCAAAAATGTGGACTAGTATACCGAACGTCGGTACAGTGGCGCCGATCTGTCGGCAAGTTTTTGCGGTCCTCCGCGCGACATTTATGGCACAACCCCCGCCAACGTTTCCTGATTGGTCGATCTTAGCACCGAGATTCGAAGTATTCGCCTTACATTTACATACTTGATTGTATTATCTCTTCCTCCCCTGTTACTTTTGAACATGTTTCTTTTGTTCTTTTTTTGTAAAATTACTTCCTTCCTTCTTTGATTATTTCCTTTCTTCATTCTTTTATTTTCGATCTTCTAGTTTCTAAAGTTTTGTGTATTATATCTTATGTTGACTCATACACGCATTTATAAGTATTACAATCTTCTTAGAGTTTTCAATGATAATTTTATTACAGTTACTTTTATTTTATTTCTTTAATTTGTTCATTGATTTGTTTTTTTTTAAATGCATTTTGATGAGGATTTTTTAAAAATTTGTTTTATAATTCATAAATATTTGTATTAGGTGTACGTTTAATTTCTGTTGAACTTATTTGGTATGAATTTAATTGAAGATGTTTTGTATTTCAGAGTAAGATGGTAGGTCGTCGTGACGTCACAATTTAGCCATCCGCATTTAGGAAAATCAGAAAAGCTGTTAGATATGTTTCTTCCTACTCTCGTGGGAGTCTATTTTCGTTGACCCGTATATGCCAGTGGTTCGTGAAAACTAGCGCGTTAGTCCTGTTAGAGTAACACCTCCATTTCTTTTTAATGCCAACTATGCACTCGTATGCTGCGTTTTGAAGAATCATTGAGCATTAGCAAGGAAAAAATAACATGAACGTAAATTAAATTTTTATTTAAAACACTAAAAACACACACGCCAGACACGTATATGTGTATAGAAAGTCACAAGTTTATTTCGTATTTTTATAACAAGCGAATCATCAATCTTACTAGTTTGCTATAGCACCTATAAACGTTTAGTAAAAATAGCACGACCAGTCAAGACGATTATTCGATCGATGAATTTAAATTGTGATTCGATCCTTATTGATCCATAGATCTATTTATTCTTGAAAGAACACTCGTGAGAGAAAACTCGTGATAATTATACGATTTGGATTTGTTACAGTACAATATTACGGATTAGTTTAGATGTTTACACCGAGAGTGTAATTTCAACTGCGTCAAATTTAATATATTCATTCTGAACTTTAGTTGTTAATAGATTTATTTACAACCCGTTTACTGTCCAATTTTTTAAGTTTGGATCCAAAAGAGTAAACACATTTATTCATCAATAAGATACTTGATATATTTAAACTTGTTTAGACAAACACTTCCGGATTTGTATTACCGAGAATTTTCAATCGTATTAAATTTGCCATTTACGTTTAATTCAATTGAATAAAATAGGTCTATTCGTTATAAACATTATAAATGTAATTGTTTCAAATATTATTGAATATTTGTCAATGATTTTTATGTAAACTTCAATCTTTTTTCTTCGTTCAGTTTTATTTATTTCCAAAATACTAGGTTGTGACATACATTCCCATTATTTTACCGTCTCATATTCTTTATTTTTACAAAAATGTTTATTAATTATATTAAATATATTTCTCTCGCGACGTAATAAATTTTATATTAAATTAGAAAATATAAATAAATAAAAATAAACAACAAAAAAACACGAAGAAAAAATAAAAGAATAAAGGGAAAAAAGTAAAGGAGGACGGAAGAAAGGTGATATTTTTTGATTTGGCACTTTTGATAGGTCGACCTCTTAGGACGCTATAAGTATGTATGTACCGGGTGTTCTAAATGTGAGGCTATTTTTGTAGTGTCTTCTTGTGTATACCGGTCAGACCCGGCAATACAGATATACATGAGAGACGCGTCGCATTTATTTTCAATTCGGCCACGGCCAAAGGGAGAAAGAGAGAAAGAAGGATAGAAAGATAGAAAGAGAGAGAAAGAGAAAGAGAAAGAGAAGAGTACGGATACGATGACGATCGGCACCCATCAACGAACCTTTGCCATGACACACGTTTAGAGTATGCACGACCGTGTCGTTTTAATGCTCGCGAGAGGTCGAGACCTTTAAGCCCTCGTGAGAATGATCAAGACACAGGTGGTAATGATCGAGTATTGCTAACAATAGTTAGAAATGCTATCTTATTCATAGATAACTACTACACTACCGCATAGCTAATTATTCTATTTTAAATGATTACTAACAGATTACTATATTTAATTAGAATATAATTTGTATGATATATATTGTACCAATAGTTGTTTATTGGTTATTATAATTTATTTAAATTTTTATATTTAAAGTGTATTTTATATATAAGTATTATTTATAATTAATAAGAGATTAAAATGATATCAATTAAAGGTAGTTAAGTGTAATTTACAATAAGTATAATTAGTTGAAATAATGATCATACTATTGTTACTTTACTTGTATGACGATAATAGTGAGAAGATAATTAAACAAGTATGTAACTCGTGTTCCCGAAATTTGGCTAACAATAAGTGACCTGCACGAATTAGGCTCGAGTATAAACGCATTACAACATTCTATATCTTCTTAGCACTTGACCCAATTTCTCGATTCACGTTTCTCAAACTGTGTTTTCAAATTTAGAAATCCACGTTCCGTCTTGCTAAACGTGAACTGATCGAAAGTAAATTTTGTTGTGTCTTTACATAAATTATAATTAAACAAACATGTTTAAACAAGTAATTTATTTATTTATTAATAACAAATGAAATATATTGTTTTTTAATTATTTGGAAAAAAGTGAAAAATCAATATATAGGAAGCTTGAGAGTTTTACGTCGTAAAGTCCGTCGGTGAAGGTTGATCCCAGAGTAAATTGAAACTTATGAGTTTTCTAGCCCTCCGAAGTCTTCTTCTGGTTCCTCTTCTTATACTTTCGTCCGCCATTCTTCTTTGCCGTTAAGGAGATCACGTCTCCTTGGTAACTGATACGCCTTATTAGCTGTTCTCTCCT
This sequence comes from Polistes fuscatus, assembly GCF_010416935.1. Taxonomy (NCBI): domain Eukaryota; kingdom Metazoa; phylum Arthropoda; class Insecta; order Hymenoptera; family Vespidae; genus Polistes; species Polistes fuscatus. Next base: position 1,153,768 of record NW_025112997.1, on the reverse strand, counting down.
CACTTCGTACCTAAGTCTCAGGAGGATCATGCGTCTTTTGCTATCTCCAGTCAATGTCTCTTTTATCTTTCTCATTTTCCTCACTTTTTTTTTCCTTTCCTTATGTCTATTTATCCTCCATTTTTTTTATCTTTCTCTCTCGCACACTCTCATTTTTCATTTCTTATATACGATTTATACAATTTGTATTATTTCTTTTAGATAGTAGAAATGACAGTAGCCAGCTACCGAATTATATATCCATGTACACATAGGTATCAATGAATGGGGCCACATTGTTGGATCCCAATAGATATTGGAAAATATCAAAGCTATTCAATGACATTTAAGCGATTTGGGTGGGCTACTACCGTTTTTGGGGTGTCAGTATTCATTGAGAGAAGAAATTTCGTGACCGCAGACCATTTCAGCATTTAGTCTACTGCTATACCATTACCCCCATAACCAACTACAATAGCTACCGAATCCACGACGGATACAAATATTTTCCTCAAACGTGATTTCACGCACTAACGCTTCTCTACAGTCTCCCTTTGAAAATTTATGTTAGGCTTATTTTGATAGGCTAATACACGCATCAATGATATTTCGTAAAACAGGAAAAATTTGCTTTATCCAAGGGTAATTAGGATTATTATTATATCATCTATTCGAATCATGTTTTATTTTCAAAGTAGAATAGAAGAAATAGAGTCTGAGGTTTTTCCTTTTTCTTTTCTTTTCTTTTCTTTTTTTTTGTGAAAAACTTGTGAAAAGGTACACACTATTAGATCCCTTTTGTTAGAATGACATCTGCTCATTGACAATGGTAATAGGCGTGAAATTCAGCAAATTTGTTAGAAAAAGTTAAAAGGACGCTGACAAATTCTAATTTATGGGATCCCAAGAACAACCAGGTGGTCTTTCGAATCCATTTCAAGAAACTTGAGTAAAAAGAGACTATCACAGATCATCTTGAACTTTTTTCAAATGATTTAGTTCATTTAAAAAATTGAAAAACAATAGGATTGTTACGAACAATTAGAAATTTGTTGCTTCATCGTTAAATGTATATTTTAGTTTGAAACAATTGGTTCTTTATACTGATTCATCTTTTAATCGATTGACAGTTAATATTCCCTTTTAAATGTCCAGTTGATGTTCTCCCATTGTTCCGCCTTTTGATTTCGTCTTTGCCACGTATCGTTTTTATCGAGGGTTTAATTAAACCTCATCAATCTTTATTAGCCAGGCTGCCTTCATATCGACAGCATTGATTTCATGACGTTAACTTGGAACCCTCGGAGAAAAGCTAACTTGTGTTCTATAGTACCCATGAATACGTTTATGGGGCATCGAAGGGTAGTGCACCCTGCTAAGCATTTCATCATGAATCAAGTTAAGACAACGTTTATAGAAATAATATTACTTTTTTATCTTTTACATAAAAACATTTATTACAAATATTCTAATTGAAAATTTTTACATATTTAACTAAAATAATAATATAATTTTATATCTAAATGTTCTGTTAAATAGAGGATCTAATTAAGAAGGATACATCTAATTTAGTATCAGCATGAACCCTCTTTAGACCTTCCTGTTTAACACCACACCTTTCCAACCATTATTTCAAGTGACTTTGTATATTTTTGATTACCGTTAAACCCTCAAAGGCTATCACGAATAAAATTTCATTCTCTGCAAGGTAACCAATAATATTGTTAAACAATTTTGACCATTAAATTATTGATAATACTATAATAAATATTTTAAAATTGATGATCACATATAATTATATCATCAAATAATTAATATTAATTTTGTTTTGTATTTGCTTTCTAATAATCTCAAAGTTTCTAAGAATTTAAAGTATACCGGATAAAATTAAATATAACTTATTAGATTATTGATAGAAATATTCTATCGATAAAGTTAGATTAACGATTAGGATAGAATTTAAAGTATACCGGATAAAATTAAATATAACTTATTAGATTATTGATAGAAATATTCTATCGATAAAGTTAGATTAACGATTAGGATAGTTGTCCTGCATGTGTTGAGGAGAACTAGATTGAGAAATAAATAGCGTTTGCAGCTCGTTTGCAGTGTCTTGTAGGTCGTCTTTCACATGGTAATGACGATCGTCCAACATTAGACCGCCGAGTCTAATATCGACTAACGTAATCCTGGCTTAGGCCTTAGAACCCTCCCATTTCACACTCACTCTCTCTCTCTCTCTCCTTCTCTCTTTCTCTTACAACCATTTACTTTAGCTCATGGTACTGGTATAGAGCAAAGGGTCTCGCCTATATGACAAGTATATTACGCCATGCGTTTATATCAATTAGCCCCTGACGTTTTGGGGGTGTGCTCACTCGTGAGACCGATTCTGAAAGGGCCCTTTCCTCTTTCCTACCAAACCTAAACGAATATTCCCTTTTATTTTCTTCTACGTCTACACTTTTGCAATCAAAACTCATCAAATTGTCCCTATAAATGTAATAAAACAAAGAACACACACACATATATATATATACTGATTTATCACTTGCATTTATTTGATCAGTAGTTTGTAAAACAAATTTAGGAATAAAATTGTTACATAATTATTTTGATTTTATTTATTTCTTACTCCGCCTCTTTCGGGTTTGCGGAGGGCTTCCCTTATATGCTTTCTTTTACAATAATCCCTACAATAATATTTATTCTAATTATACACTTTCACTCTCCATTCGTCACTTTATATAAACTATACTACAAACATAACAATTGATAATCAAAAATTCAAATTGATAACTGACACACTTTAAGTTGTTACATAATTATTAATCTAATAAATCAAATTCAAGGTATATTAAAACAATAGTGAATTTATTTAAAATCAGTTTAAGGATATCACTTTGTTACGTTATTATAAGATTTGTGTTGTTTAATCGATAAAAGTCGAAGACAAATTTGACGCATGCCATTGTTGGAAAAATTTGTAAGAAAAGAAGGGAACAGATTAAAAAAAAAAAAGAAAACAGGAAACACGCCTTCTTCTATCAATAAGAGAGAGTGCGAGAAAGAGAGAAAGAGAGATACTTACACTGATAGATCTTTTTTTATTAACGTTTCTTCCTTATATCAGATGGCCCTTAAAATATGGACGACAAAGAAGTCTCCTTCTACCAATAGACCATCTCTTTCGAGTTTAAATCCATTTAAACGGGCCTGACGATGAGGATGCTACAATATAATACCGGTTACACGCGATCGATGGGTTGGATCCACTGGTGTTACTTAGCAGCTGGTCTAAAAAGAACTTTGATTTATCGTTTCTCTACCTCCAAGTATTTAGGAACTTCCTATTTCGATCTAGCACGATCAAGAACTGATCCTAAGTATACATCATATTTTTTACTTTATCAACAATTCAATACTGTTTCATAATATATATATTTTTTGTTAAACAGTAAAAATAATCTTACACGAACGAAGGATTTTATTTTTGTAAAAGGAAAAACTTTAGTAAAATATTAATAATCGAAAAGATATAGAGGGTGGGCGAAATGGAAGAAGAGAAAAATAAACTCAAATCGTGCACTTTTCCAAATGAAGGCATAAACATTTCCTTCTCATCGATTGCGACCTCGATTTGCTGCTCGACCAAGCACAAGCTCATGGCTACTGTTAGGTAATACTGATCAACAAAAAAAGAAAAAAAGAAACTAGACGAATAAGAAGAAGAAGAAGAAGAAGAGGAGTTATAGAATCTTTGGGTGAAGATGATCGAAAAAATCGAGAAGAGAGAGAGGGCCCCCTCGTCTAGGAAGAGTAACTAGGAAAAGTCGAAGCTCATGGGCGTGACAATTGGCCGGATGTGTTTGCCATTGTGAAAAATTGTGCGGTCCTGTCCTGTGGCATGCTTCTTCTCTCCTATTGCTATAAACCTTCGATCGATTTCGAAGGAAACGGCTGGAGAACTAGTACATTGTTCGATTTGACGTTAAAGGGACTTGTAGGTTTGCTAAATACCTACCGATAACTTTTCTTTGTTAGGCTAGTTTGAAAAGGTGACGATCTTTTGATAAATTTCAGCCAATTTTTTGGATGTTTAGTTCAATAATGCGTGTATCTATCCTATGTGATTTAGTATTTAGGCCTTGTCGATAGTTAATATCCATATTTGTAGGTTAGAAAAATATATATATGTGTTATATATTTGTGTGTTATTGGATTTTTATTTATTATATTTAATTAAAAAAAATCTATACGGCAATGTTTGTTTCGTTCAATTTTATCGCATCGTTTAGTTTTCTTTTTGCGAATATATCAAATGAATTGAATAATTTTATTCAAAATATTTTATTTATTTATTTTTGTTTTTATTTTCTATAGATTCCGTACGTACACACATACGCGTATAGATTTAGAAGCTTTAGAGAATTCGTGAGACAATAGGATATAGACACGTACGATGAGCTTCCACGCAAGCTATTACTTCACTTCCGCTAACACAAATCTGCACTTTACTCGGCGTAAAGCTGACACGATGTTTTTAGCTGAATCTCCACCTACTACAGAACAACTTATTCAACCCTCCGATATAAGTTCGATATCGTTGATCGTTTCGTTAATATTTGATAAAGTTCCAATAAATCTACCCCATTCAATTTGGCGATTAAATTGTCGTGAAATTATCTGATCATTATGTTAGAACCTAGTCGTGATATAATTTCGTTCATTTTTTAAATATTTATCAACATACTCGCAGTAGAATTTAATTTAATTTTTTCTTTTTCTTTTTAAACATCGTATTTTATTAATTTTCTTTGTTTTCCTTTAATCCCATGTTTTTACCTAAACGAATTATGCAGTAAATTACTTAACAATTTATTTTAATCATCGGAAATGTCTACTTGTAAGATACAAAACAAGTTCTTCACGAACTTGAAAAGCTTAATGAAGCTTTTTCCTGAATAATATTTCTTCTTGAAGATTAATTAAATGCAATAGTTCGAGGTAATATAATATTAGTTGTATTTAAGAGCTTTTATTATACAAGAAGCGAGCGTTTGCCTTGACGAGTGGCAAGTTCAAGAGAGATACCTTTTCCAAATAGTTTTCTTAGCACGTGTCAATTATTTTTATAAAGGCTCCTTGCGTGTATATTTGCGTGTGTTAAATAAATGGATTTCTCAAAAAAATGACCTTGGAAATGATCCAAGCGCAAACTATATCTTATTGTGCAAGATCGGTTTGCTTTACGAAATTTATTCAAATTTTATTTTACCTACGTTGAGAAAAATCTTTTTTTAACACTTTTATTGACGTACGACCTTCGGTTTATTGTTCAACAAAAATATTAATAATCTAGTACCAATAAATATTGAACGAAACACTTAAATCGTACGTGTAACTTAAATTACAATTATTATTAACTTCCATACAATATTGTATTATTCTATTATAAAATAATTGATCAATAATCAATATTGAAATTACAATTATAATAATAATAATTCCGAACGTACCTGAATACATGTGAATTAACAAAAAAGAAACAAAGGAAAAACCTCGCGAATTTTGGCCCTACACCTTATCGGCTATGAAAAAAAAATACGACTTTAATTAAAAAAAAAAAAAAAAAACAACAAGAAAAACAACAAACAATACCTTAATTATTTTTTCTTCTGTGCAGGGTAAAAATCCGTATAATAAACAGTAAACGATTGGATAGTTGCCAGGAATCTTCAGTAGAAGTACTCACTTCGCGAGAAAGGTTCTCGTTGCGTTCACTTACCTTGCAGGAGGGAAATCTTTGGTGGTTCTGAAAGTAGGGGGGTAGGTTTCACCCCCTCCCCTCCTTGCTACTGGTAGCAGCGTTATCGACCACTGTCGCAAAAGCCACGCCTTTGCCCAGGTGAGAGGACAAGAGAAGTAGAACGCGAAGGGGGGAGGCCGACCCTTCACCTAAACCTCCCCTCTAACCGCCACTCTTCCTCCCATCGCCCTTCATCCTATTTCTCTCTTTCTTTTTCATTTTCCGATGACTACTCTCTCTCTCTCTCTCTCTCTCCTCTCTCTCTCTCTCTCTCTCATTCGAGTTTCTCTTACGATGAAGAAGATCGGATGCTTGTACGATGTATAATCGAACTGGCGGCTAAGGGCAACACCCATAGCCCTTTTTATCCCCCTTCCCCCCTCCCCCTACCCCTACCCACTGTCCCCGAAAAGCAAAGTACTATTTCGTTTCAAATACACTTTCAGTTTGTATTGTTGCAAATGTTTGCGTTTAACAGGCTTACCGAACAGGCAACTGCGTTTCCAACTGCATTGTGCCTGGATTTGAGTAAACGTCGGCTTAAAGATACGAGAGAGAGAGAGGGAGAGAAAGTGAGAGGTGTAGCTTCTCATAGGAGGTGTCTTTTGGGACAAAATATTAGAAGGAAATTGAGCGAGAAATCAATGCACGCGCTAACGCCTAACTTCAATGAACGTGTTTTCATGACAATTTTTGGCTGGAAGCAAATCCTTCAAGGATAATCTTTAAGATTTTCTAATGAAAGAATATGTTCTACAGGGTGGTTTATAATTCTATTATCATAGTTCGAGATTATTGATCAAGTAGTCTGAATTCCTTTTTCTTTTTGATTTGTACCGATTAAGAATTAGTTTCTTTTTTTATTCGAATACAATTGTTGGATCAGTGTCAGAAATTGTTGAACCGATTTGTCAAGTGATTCGTGAATTTATCAATTAATTATAATAATTGTTAATCATTTGTGTTTTATTATTTTTTTTTTTGAAGATTTGTTCATCGTTTATGACACACACACACATATTTTTTAATTTATTAATATAATTAGAAATGTAAATTTTTTTAATACGTTCAGAGTAAAAGAATGTTTAGAAAAAAAGAAATAACACAAGTGTGTTTTGTAATTCGAATTTATATGATTTTTTTTTTCCACGAGATTTTCTGTACAAACATATGTCTAAATATCAGCATAACCATCGTTTAATGGTTCATACGTGTGTCGTATAGTACGTTTCATTATAAGTTGACGGAAAATAGCGAGAACAGGGCGTGGGAGTGTCATTGGTCGACACGTGCTCATCAAATTAGGGTTCTTTCAATTGGTACCGGCGAACGTTCGACTTTCAATACCTTTTTTTAACTTATGCTTGCTCATAATGAAACCATAACCATATCTTTAATATTAACTTAGCATAAAAATCGCATAAAATTAGTAACTTTTTATTTAATCAAATGTAAAAAAAGGAGTTTTAAGTTAACGATTGAGAGAGATACGAATGTTCAGAATAATTTATTTTTATTTCACTTTTATACATACACATTATCCGTTAGATTTTTCTATATTACAAATATTATTACGCCAGTATGCGAGCAAAAATTGAAAGAATGTACGAGAATAGAATAAACCTTTATCGAGGAAAAATTCAAAAACATCGTGTAGATAAACAGTTTGAAGAGAGAAGAAGAAGAGGAAGGAGGAAGAAGAAACGGAGCGAAAGATCAAATATGTGAAATCAACATTTTTGGGGGTCCTATATAATAAGTAAGTATGTCAATAGACGTAGAGAAAAAACATTCTAGGGAATATACACCGTGGATAGGAAAAGGGAAGGATTTCTTTCTTTCTTTCTTTCTTTTTCCTTCATCTCTCTCCCAGCTATTTTGCACCAACCCCTAATTCAAAGTTGTGCTTTCACCCTCTTAAACGTTTCCTGGTTTCGCGGCTAAATCTGCTTAAAGCGAGCCGTCGCTTGGAAAAGGTCCTACAACTTTTCTTCTTTTCTTTTTCTTTTTTTTTTCCCTTTACCATTTGTACACTGATTTACACGAGGAGATTTTTATCTTTTATTGAATGAGGAAGACATACAATAAAGATTTATTTTTTTTTCTTTTTTTTTTTGCAAAGGAATGTCATCGATATTTCTAACACACATCTGCGAGATCATTCTTAAATAAATATTATCTTTTTTTATTGGAATACTTAAAAGAGATTATAATACTCGTTGCAAAAGTTATTATGTCAATTTAGATATATATGAGACTAAAAAAAAAAGTGGTATAAGTCACTTTTTCAAAATAAATGGCTCATATATACAGAGTGTATCATTTAAATCGATCCACGAAAAACTGTTGATGGTAAATTAATAATATCAATTAATGTGCTATTTTAAATCATTCAACTTTTGTCTATAACACACATTTTTTTTCTACTATTAACCATAAACCTCCATAAGTGGTGCATCATGCGAAATAAAATGTAGACGTGTAAAATATTTTATTTACTGAAATTTCATTTCTCATTTCAATAGTATATATTTCATTTCTACTGTAAATAATCTACTATTTAAAATGATATATTGTAAATATTATTTTCAAAAATATTTCTTAAAGATTTTACAAAAATAGAATGAACGTGCGCATTTCGTACGTTATCCGATCCGTATTGTTCAATTATCTAACATATTTTATTTTGAAAATATTTAAATAAATCGATTTAAATGAATTCACCCTGTATATATACACCTCTTAACGTTAATTGAGAATGAAAGTATTGATATCGAGTGTCAATGTTTGGTCATTTTAACGGTTCGATCAAATTCCTGTTTGTCCAACTTTCCTACTCGTTTAAACCATTTGATACACGTGTCTAATACAAACCAGAAAACCCATACACCCATAAATACATACATACATACATACGTATCCATAAATACACTTTACAAAGAATCAAACGAACATTCGATAAAATTTGTCTTTAATTATAACGAAAAATGGGTGACAGTGTAGTGGTGAGGGGGAAAGAAGTGAAGTGAGGGGGGGAAGAGAGAGGGGAAACAAAAAAGTTGAAGAATAGAAAAAAAAAAAGGATTGAAGGAATAATCTATAGGGGAATGATAAATAATTGAAAAAGAAATTAGTTTTTACGTTCTTATTCGGGATTTTATTGATTAAGTAATCTTAATACATCGCTGAGCCGCAATGTACCATAAAGAGAACGGAACCGGAAACGATCCATTCTTAGCGGGGAATATGCTTTGTCGGTGGTTGCTCGTCGCCCGGAATTTCTCCTTTGATTAATCTACTCTCGGTGCTTTTTCTACCCTCAAAGACTTATAATCTTAACCAATGCGATTCCTTCTGGCAAGTATCCAATACCTCCTTGCACTTAGCTTTTCATATTTTAAGAAGAACAAAATGGAGAAAAAAAAAGAAAAAAAAATTGAATTCATTTTTTTCTTCTATCTTCTTCCTTTTCGTTTTTTTCTTTTTTTTTTTCTTTTTTCTATACTTAATTTACGATCAGCTGATCTTCGATTTTGATATCATAAATCTATAAAAATATGTTTTTTTTTTTTCCATTTAATTCTTACGATTCTAATTTATTTATCTCAATAAATTTAATCGAATATTTGAATTTAAAAGGAAGAATGAGGAATGGAAGTAATATTTTTTCTTGGGGAGGGGGGAAGAGGAGGAATTTATTTTTACGATCTATATCACAAGTCGAATAATTTCTCATAGACTTTTACTTTTCTCTCTTTTCTTTTTCGCTTTTTCAATTCTAATATCTTTTTTTCTCTTTTTTTTCTTCTTTTTTCCTCCCCCTTTTGATTCAATTGAATATAACAATTCGATAGAGAACGTTCGATTTTCTAACGAAAAAGTAGGAAAAAGTGTCGAGGGTATTTTAGACGGTAAAACTTGTTCGCGAAAGTTTTTCAATCGTCCGAACTTTCTGTCGGTTCGTTTATCGTACATCGAAAAGAAAGAAAGGAAGGAAGGAAGAAAAAAAAGAAAAGAAAAAAAAGAAAGAAAGAAAGAAATAGAAATAGAATTGGCATGTCGAAAAATCACTATAATGAATTTTTCTATCCCTTTTTCTATATCACACTTTGACACAAGTAAGATAGCGAAGAATACTTTAAAAAAAGAAGAAGAAAAAAATACAACCAGAAATAAAGAACTTATCAGGATAGAAAATCGATAACAATTAGGATGCTCTTTCCGGTCGCGTGTGTTCAGTATCCTCGAAAGTGACATCGGCACGTGCCCGAGTTTGATTGGCTTGAACAAAAAAAAATATGTAAAAAAAGGAAGACCGTATCCGGTTCTAAGTAGATTGTAGATAACGATTGTTGTTTAACAGCCGGTTACCATGAAATTAGAGTTTCTAGTCGCACGACCTTCAAGGTCATCGAGATTATAAGCGAAAGGATTGTTAAAAGGGTGCTTTAATTTTTTTCTTCTTAGTTTTTTTTTTCTTTGATTACTCCTCTCTCTCATCCTTCTTCTTTATTATTATTATTATTATTATTATTATTATTATTATTGTATTTGTTAGATTTTTATGGGAAAGAATAGTAATGTGACTGACCATCTAATTTTTAGTATGGTAAATAGAAAGAGATGGAAAGGAAGGTTCTGTTACGTTTTATCGTAAGGTCCACCCCACGGAAATCAGGCAATAAAGCAGTCCGGAACACGGTCTTGCCCTTTCAACCCCCGTCCACTTCTCTACAACGGTATTGTCAAAGTTTTTTCGCTTTTTTCTCTTTTATCAGCCTCTCTCTCTTTCTCTCTCTCTTTCTCTTTCTCTCTTTTTCATTCATTCACTCTTTATCTCTTTTTATCCTTTTTTTTTTCTTAGTTCGCGTAGAGTAGTAGCTGCTAACACACCCCCTCGATTAGATTCGGAAATATTAGGGGACGTCCCGTTGCTCGACAAACTATCAATTTATTTTACTTCTATCGATTGGCTAGCAATACAATTTGTATATAGAAATATATACCATTTGCGTTAAGCGCATTATCATATTTAAAGAAATATTTAAATTTTGAATATAAAGAGTTAAATTTAATTATAATATCTAAAATAAATAATAGAAAGGAAAAAAAGGAAAAAAAAAATGCCAGTAAAGAGGATCGGATCTATAAATACGATCAAAATTTAAATTACAATTTAGAATTTTAATATACGAATTTTGTTGTGAATAAAAATCTTCTCAACGAAACATTTGTAATTTTTTGTTGTCTTATTGTTTAAAATGTACAAATATCTCCATAGTTTAGTTATGTGAGTCGAAGTTTGGAGGTTGAAGGTTGACGGTTAGGTGGGGGTTTCAGGGGGTAAGGGGGGAGGGGGTAAAGGTCGGTGGACTATGTCCAAATCTATAGATTACAGGCGGTCATATAAATCATGGTACGACCTAGTGTAGCTGGTTGAATGTTATCTCGTGTTTTCGGTTGAATGCACAGTGGCATTTCGCAGGCCTCGACATCGGCATATTCTTCTTTACTGCTCTGGGGGGTGCGTTTTCGTTTTGTACATTACTTCTATCTATTTCTTTCTTTCTCTCTTTCGAGAATCGCCACAAAGCATATGCCGGCCGCTGTCCACTCCATTTACTTCGCTACATCATCATCTCTCGTTATGTATCACGGATAACGAGAAGAGATAGCAAATGTTAAAGGGACTCACTCATCTTCTCGATCCCTTTTTACAGGAAATCTGGAAAGCTTTTAATATTCTCGATTCAATACTTTTTTTGACTCCCTCGCAATCACCCCTCCCCCCTTCCTTCTCCTATTTCTCCCAAAACACAAAACACGAAAATAAATATAATATAGAAGAATTATATTAACACTAGATTTACGGATATTTTTTTCATTATTTTTTTAATGACTTACAAATATTGTATAAATGGAGGATTGAGTAAAGAGGAAGAATTAATATTTACGTATATATCGTTAAGTAATTAAAAACCAACATATGTTTTTAAAAAATAATATTTAAGTTATATATGTATATATATATATGGTAAACTAATTTTTGTAATGAGTCAAATTGGCTCAGTCCGTAAATCTAGTGTTAAATATTAATGCTTATCATTTTATTGCACGAATTAGAAAATTATATTAATTCAATTCAAATAATATGTGATATAACGATTGAAACAATTATATATATGTACAAATGTATGGATAAAATTAGTTTGTTATTTTTCAAATTTATATTAGAGAATTATTTTTCTTTTTATTTTTTTGGAAATATTATATTATTAAAAGATGATTTACAAAGTTAATATACACGTAGGAATATTATTGGAAATACGTGGATGGTATTAAAAAGTAATTAGTTAATTTTGAATGAAATACAAATTTTGATACTTTTCGTGACATAATTTGAAAATGTTTATGAAAAGAATTAGGCGTCCTTGTAATTTATCTCAAAAAATTCTTTTCTATCGACGTAAAAGTAATAAAAAATCAGACTAATTTTTTTCCAAAGGAAACTAAATAAATAAGGATTGAAATTAAATGCTCGATAGATACAATTGTTAGTAAGAGATGCCGTCTTAAAAGGCTAGTGACCCTTAGCAAAGCACGATAGGGGGTGCCTTCAGGAAATCTAAACCGGTAACAAGATGGCCGCGGGGAAACGGAAACCGGAAACTTGTCACTCAAGCTACGTTGGCTTCCGACGTGGATCGAAAAGAGGGAAAGGAAAGAGAAGGAAGGAGTAGAGAAGAAAAGAAGCATATAACAGCAGCAGCCCTTTAAAAAGGGCTCGATGGAGATTTTCCTAGTCCAATAAACTGTCGGACATTGAATTTAATATTATATGATAGGAATAATATTAGATGTATTACTTTTTTTCTTGGGATTAGAATTTATTAAATATGTTTCTCATATATGCATGTATATGTATATATATATATATATATTAATATTATATAATATATAATATATATATGTATATATATATGTGTGTGTATATAATATCATATATATATATATATATATTAGTGTATATTATTTATTATACAGAATGTACATATATACAGAATCTATATATCGAAAACAATTATCTATTATACTAATCAAGCATAATCTTTTTCTACGATCCTTATCATAAATTTCTGTTTGACCTTTCCTTTTTTTTTTTTAACAATAATTAACAATTAAAAATTGTAGAAACGACGGATCACAAGGATATTGATCTTTCGAAGAGATTTCGATCATTTCAATTGAATTATATATATATATATATATATGTATAATTCAATTTATCATTCATTGTTCCTTTTCTAGTTGACAAAACGAACGGCAAATCGACGCATTAAACTTTCATTCGTACGTAATTACTTATCACGCTACATCCTACATCAAAGATAATAAGAGTCATTACACATTCATCTATACGAGGATAGAAATTTTTACATGGTTACTTATTTTATTATTATCCATCCTTTTTTCTTTTTTTTTTCTTTTTCTTTTTCTTTATTCTCGTTTTTCAATTTAATTTACCATTCGCTCTACGTAAAGATCATATGCTCGCTATGAATCCTTTTCTTAAATACGTGAGACGAACATATTTTAATTATATTAAAACATTCTCTTTGGTTTAATATTTCTGCATTTTTGAGATGAACGACAAACAAACGAATTTTGTTGTTAATCGATTGTTCAGTCAGGATCTCTCTTTCTCTCTCTAAATCATCTCTTTGTTTATTCGTATTTTTCTATTATTCTTGGATAACATTTAAATCCTGACTAGATCCTAATCCTGACGTGAGAATTAGATTGAACTGTTCAATGTCCATTTAACAATAATGAATGAAATATCATTATATTTTGCATAGATAGAAAATTTTACCACCAAAATGTTTTTGGCACGTAAGGGGCCATAGGTACTTGACCATTTCCAGGATAATTCGCTTGTTCCATTAATTTCGATTGACATGGTTTACCATCCCTGACCAAAACCGGAACTGCCACTCTTCTAGGCGAACAACCACTTCCACCGGCTTCCACTCTTTCCGTAGCAGCACGTTTCGTCTTGTACCTGTGATTTTGAAACCAAATTTTAACTTGGGTCGGTGTCAATCTTATTATCGACGCTAGGTGTTCCCTTTCCGGTGCACTAAGATATCTCTGTTGACGAAATCTTCTTTCCAATTCGAACGTTTGAGCTTTGGAAAATAATACTCGTCTTTTTCTTTTCTTATGTTCCGCCTCGTGGCTAGGCGTTTCACCGTTTTGATGTTCCTCTTCGAAATCCTGGGATTCCTCGTCCTTAGATTCGTGACTGTTCTCTTGTTGCGACGGAAAAGACAATTCCGATATCGCCGGACTCGTAGAATCTGGTTGTTGGAGAACTATAAATACAATAACAAAATTCTTTTACTTACTGTTCCAATATTTCTTTTTTTTTCTCTTTTATTTTTAATTCAAGCTTTAGAATAAAAATTATCTCTACAGTACTTAACTAACGATATTTCATTTAATTAGCATCCAATAACGAATCTTTTTCGTTGCACATACTACCCCCAACTTCCCCCTTCCACCCACCCACCACCACCACACGTATGCACGAATACACGCTCGTCGATGCTAGAACTCGAGATAATGAAAGGTGTAAAATAAGTGCAGCTGCATTTCGTGCTAGCACGAAAGCTCTTAACGATGATTGGCAGCAGATGCAAAAGGGCATTGATTTTTCTTTTATTATTATTATTATTATTATTATTATTATTATTATTATTATTATTATTATTCTTTTTCTTCAAAACAGTTTCGTTTTACGAGACTCGTAGCTAACACTTTTCCTTTTCAACTGATTTGATTCGATTTTCTTCATCTCTTTTTCTCGTTAGAAAAATATTTAAGGATGAAAAGAAAAAAGAAAAAAAAAGGAAGGAGTGAGTGTCTTCTTGTTCGTGTGAGAATAGTTACTATTTGTTTTATGGTTTTGTATCGTGAGAAGGGTGATAGGCAACCGATAGGGTCACACCATAAGACTAACTAATTCAATGTAGAAACCAAAGTATCGTGGCTTTCGCGATTGTACAATATGCTTTTGTGGAAGGTTTCCCTTTGGTCCTATAGGGAGAGGGTGCGAACTAATATAAAGCCTATTTGATGCCGAAACACTCCGAAACATCCCCTATGGGATTAACCATATCATTTTCATGGGAGATTAGCTTCTACTTCTGATACCACCTTCTCTGTAATTTCAATTAAAGTGTCGCGTACTTAAGGGACTTGTCATTAAGAACATTTTCTCGACCTTTTTTTTTTACTTGATTTTTTTATTTCCAATCTTTTTCTCAACGTCGTTAGAATTCAATCAGATCTTTCGAATAACTCATTAATTTCTAATAACTACGAAAGAATTAGAAAAGGGGGGGGGGGAAAGAAAGAATCCTTTTCATTCTAATCGAAACGAATTTATGTTTTATTATTTCTTTTTTCTTTTGCCCTCCTCCCCTTTCGGAAGGATCCGATGATCGATGCGATCGAGTGTATTGAAAAAAGAGATCCCTAATATCTTGAACGGTGCAATTTTTGGGTCGTGTAAGGTACGGTAAAATTGTATTCCCCTGAAAAGAGAGTACAAGAAGATAGATAGTTGTCGAATGGAAAAAGATAGAAAATGAATGAGTGAGTAAGAGAGAGAGACAGAGAGAGAGAGAAATAAAATTCAAGCAAGGTAAGAGAAAGATAAAAAGAGAAATACAGGACAGGAGGGGCAAAGTAATAGGGGCAAAGTTAGTAGTACATTTTGGGCGTGACAATTTGGATTCATCGAAGGGCTCCTGAACGCATCTGTCCTTCTCAAAAGACATCTGTCCTGGTTTGCTCGCCAATCGTGATACAGCAGCCACAAGGACCTTTTATAGGACCATTAGATCCTGCTTAGCTCGAGCGGACCAATTGTAGGCTTCTAAATAAATACGGTTTCACGTCCCGCCTGCGAATATTCTTCGACAACCCCTATTTTTTTGTTCTTTTTTCCTTAGCTATCAGGGAATACACAAAACACTGGGACGTAAGTAAGCTAAGGTTAAAGCAAAGCAGCAAACCCTACTGGCTGATTTTACTACTGTTAACTACCCTTGCGAAACGAATGGAAATCCATGTTCTTTTTTATTTTTTTTTTGTTTCTTTCAACTATCTAATTCGTATAAAAATATTTATTTCATATAAATCTCTTTCTTACTGTTTACTTCTTCTAATGGTTGTGGTAGTGTAGTTGGTAAAGCCGTTGTTGGTCCACTTGGCCAGCTAAGCAATCCCGGAGGTGGTGGTGGCAAACTACCCCTATTTAGGTTCACATGCATCGGTTGCAACATGGCCGTCGTTTGTTCTAAAAATTGTTGATACGCCGATGGAACTTCGTTGGCCGTCGGTAGAACCGTTGTACTTCCTGGAAATATTTTTGTTTTATTCAAATTTTTATTCATTGCAAATCGTTTAGATCGTTTTACAATTAAATCGAGATTTGTTTAATATTTATTAATAATTTTTTGTCTCCTTTTTATAGAGTTTAATATTTAATGTTCAATATTTTATCTGCAACGTTGAATTTTGTCTTTTTTTGTTTTTGCAAATTGTATTAATTTTTTTCATTAAAATTAAATATTAGGATAATCATAGGTAAGATTTGTTTGATTACCTTGTACATCGTTCTCTTCTGAAGATGGTTTAGCGTCGTTCAACTCTAATATGTCGCTTATGTGAAAACCCGAAGTTCTAGCTGGCATTTTCATACTTTCTAATATTCTAAAAAAATAGAAAATTTGCAAACTATAATTATAAATTACAATAATATCTAAGAGAGTATTAAAAGATTATTTATAACAATTAAATACTCTTAATATAAAAATAAAATAAATTAGAAAAATTAAATCGTGAAGATTATAAACGTAAAAATAAATATATTTTTGTTTATTTCAAAATATAACGTAAGACACTGTTATTATAATTTCTTTATTATTGTATTATTCAATTACTTTCTTAGATAGAAGAAAAAAACGTAAATAGTAAAAATAATAATATGTGTTAAATCTCTTGATGAGTATTTTGTATTCGTCGAGAAACGATAAACAAATCATCGACGAAATGATCATTCCTGTTGTCAACTATATTGAAAAATAATCAATCGATTCTCGAAATGTAAAGGAAACAATTGATATACTATACTCATTACGCTAAAAAAAATTACATTTGTAATAATTATTTATTTTTTTATTATTTTTTGTCGCGCAAAAGAAAAAAATTCAAGATAATTTTGTTATCTTTTATTTTCTGCAGATACTTGAGTACCTAAAAAAAAAATAAAAAGGAAAAAAAATCGGGTTAAAAAAGTATACCGCGGTAGATCAAGGAAATTCCAAGTCGGATATAATATATCATTTACATTTTTCAAAATTGAATGGTTACGCGATGTTTTGTCACGTAAATCAAACCGTTTTTAGCATTAATAGAAAAATCCAATTCTATTCAATAACATCATACATAAAAGTGGATTCTACTTTTGGATTTGAAAAATATTTCCTTGTCGATTCTTTCTTAAACCTAACTGACTATTATTGGAGCACGTTCGTAAGCATGAAAAATTTCTTTTTTTCTTATTGTTTAGACATGAAAATGGTGTTTTTTTATGAGAACGAATACCAGTCAATTCGGTCGGAATGAATGATCTTTTCCTATTCGGTCATTCAAATCTCTGTTATAAATTTCCGAATATACTCGTACGAATCTTTCAATTTTATTCATTATAAATATAAAAAAAAATATATATATATATTTTTGCTGTTGTTTAATAACACAAATTCTAAATAGTAATATTTTTTATGTAATCTTTCAATCGATGTACATCGTACAAGGTAAAAAAAAAATCGGAACCAGAATATATTACCGAAGATAAAATTTTATTTGAAATTTTCTTGACAAAATCTTTAAATCATTTTTTCTTTCCCTTTTTTTTTCTTTTTCCTTAAAATAAATACAATAAAATTTTTATCGATTTACGGATTTTAATCGGATCTAAGTAAATCTTGATGATCGAAAATAACGGTATCGATAACAAAACCGGATACTTGATTTGATAAAAAGAAAATAAACGATATGAGAAGTTGGTCAGAGAGACACGTGTAACAATTCGTCGGGTTATCGAGAAATTTAATCGATTATGTAAAGATTATATTTTAACGTACTTAAAAATAAAACGCCTAGCTTCTTGAACAAAATTTCGAAAAACAAAAATAAGGAAACGTAATTAGGGGGATTAGTCAAAAAAAAAATGGTCATGAGTCAAATATTTTTGTATTTAATTAAGTTTACCTAGTATTGAACGCTAGTTGACTGTACCAAACGTGATTTAGTAAACTCGCTGGATAAGGTAAAAGTGACCAGGGTAGAATTTTATTCTTCTCCGCCATTTTGTAAGTTAGATTTAAGGCTTGTTAGAGTCTTTAATAACTTTCCATTCTTTATTCCAACTCTTGGACCCCGAAAAACCTTTTTCAATTTTAATCCTCTTTTACTTTTTACTCTCTATTTTTCTTTCCGCAGATTAAATAGACTAAGAAAGTATCCCAAATACTTTCTGATCTGACTTCTGTGAGGATTAAATCTTTAAACACTTTTTACCCCTAATATTCTATAAATATCCGAACACGTTTAAACGAATCACTTTTCCTTTCTTTTTCCAAACCCTTCTTTTTCCAATGTGATTATTAAGAACAAATTAAAAATCTTCAACACTTTTAATTAATAAACTTATCAACAAAACTCTCAACATTTGGATGCACGATGATTCCACAATTTGTATTTTTTTTTCTTTTTTTAAATATTCATTCCTTTATTTTATTCTTCTTCTTCAAATTGTCAAATCGATATAATCGATTCACAAAAAAACATTGAAACGATTAAGCGAACGTTTAACGTATAACGAACAGAAAACAAAATAAAAATAATAAATTACCAGCACAGATTAATTATTATTATTATTATTATTATTATTATTATTATTATTATTATTATTATTATTATTATTATTATTATTGTTTCACGCACAGAAATAACACACGTAGGAATGAACCAAAAAAAAAGTAAAAAAATAAAAAGGAGAGACCAGACGACACACGGAAACAAACGTGAACCCGATCCGAGTCGGCTCGCAAATCGTATTCATCCGTAAAGTATATTTCGGCCTACTTTTAAGTAGCTCTCGTCGTTTCTCGAGTCCCTTTTCGCAAAAGGTGAAGGACTCTTCTTGTTCGTTTTGAAGTGTACTCGACGAACACTTAACCACTAGTGTCGTCCCTACCTCCGTTCCGTTTCGTTCTCTGAAGCACCCTCGAACCTAGGGGCGTTTCTACCAAAAGGGGCGGGAATTTCATAAACTCATCCCCCTAGTTTTACTTGGCCAACGAATCCATTGCTTCCATCCACCCCCACCCCCTGAGTCTACAAAATTTATCCTATATACAACCTATCCTACTACCACTTTCTCTATTTTTTAATTTCATTTTCTCTTCTTTTGTTTTCTTTTGTTTAAGAGAACAATCAATTTATTGTGAATAATTTATAAAACTTTAGATCTTCGAGATATCGAATATCGCAACATATTTTTAAAAAAGGGGAGGAAGGGAGGATTTATTTATTATTAAAATAATAATTTAAAATGATACAAATAATATATTAAAAAACATTTTCTTACGGATCATTGTATTATTGTAAGGATAATAATATGTTGGATATTAATTCGATAGAAGAGAAATAAACAAAAAGATATATGAAAAAGAAATATTAAGTGTGTATTGGGTAATTCTAGGGTAATAGTACGAGTGATGTTACCAGGGTTACTTGGTAAAAAGGGGGTGGAGCAATGTAGTAGCCAATAGAAAGGTTCATCCTTGGAAGGGTAGGTCGATGCTTTTCAGGGCCTCGATTTCCTAATGCTAGGAGCTAGGTAACCAATCAGGTGGCTTCATCGATCAGAGGGAATGAGAGAGAGAAAGAGAGAGAGAGCGAGATCTTTTTACACGTACAAGTATACTTTAGCTCGAGTGTTAATGCGGAAGAACATTAGTGGTGCTTTTACCGTGTCATTTCGTACCTTTTTTTTCCCCCTCTCTCTCTCTCTCTCTCTCTCTCTCTCTCTCTTTCTCTCTTCCTTCTTCTCTGTCTTTCTCTCCTTTATTTCCACCTTTTATTATTTCTCTCTCTATCTCTCTCTCTATCTTTCTCTTTCTCTTACCGTGCGTTCTTTTTTCCTTTTATTTAATTTTACCTGTCGTTTTATTAGATCGAGGTCTATCGATATCGGAAAAGTAGGTTAATAGCGTGCCGGTATTAACAGCAAAGTCGATATTTGTTAGATTTTTATCGTACGTCAGGACAAAAATAATAATAATAATAATAATAATAATAATAATAAAATAGAAGAGAAAAAAGAAAGAAAAAGAGAAAGGGAATGGAAAGGGAAAGAAAAACGAATGAAAATATGCGCGATGGCAGTTCTCACGTGTTAGATTGTAAAGTTAACACATAAGACGGGTAGTAGGAAAAACGGATCTTGAAAAGTAACTTTTGGTTAAAAATGTAGAACGGGAAAAAAGGGACAGGTCAAAAAAAGGATAGAATCGAACGTATATCCGGCCTATTCATAAAATTCTTTGTCAGATTTCTAGAGAAGTCAAGATACTTCCTAAGGGTTTTCATTTGAACGTTCATTCCTTCCTTTATTCCCTTCCATAACATTTTCTTCTCGATTCATAAATATATATATATATATAATAATTAATATAATAATTTAATATTAATATTTAATATTAATATTTAATATAAATATATATATATATATAATATATATAATATATAATAATATAATTATATAATAATAATATAATAATTTATATAATATATAACGTGAGATAAAAATTAAAAAAAAAAAAACCTCATATTAAAAAAAATGCATATATAGTTGCATTATATATTAAGATGAAGCAAAAGGTCGTGTATCTATTATATTGAAACTTTACTTTGAAATTGCATATAATGTTTTTGTAAAATTTATTTTACAAATATTAATTAAAAACGCACAAACTTTTAGTTTACTCTAAAACACATGCACGTATGTATTATATAAAATATATATATTTTGTATATGGGGTAAAAAACAAATTAAGTAGAACGTAGGTAATGTGTATTAAATAAAAAAAAAAAGAGAGAAAAAAAGGGAAAAAAAATGGTTACAGTTAAAAGTCACGAAAGAAGATAGGAAGCTCGTTATTATGGTGGTTGACCGTCTAACTCGGTTAGAATCGAGTTTAGGAGGATCCACTTTTGCTTTGTTTTATTTCTTTTTATGTTTTTTTCTCTTTTTTTTTTTTTGTACTTTTTCTTTTCCTTTTCCTTTTCTTTCATTATATTCACGCTCTCCTTTCTCCAATTCTTACCCTCCTACCTTTGTTAACCCTGGAAAAATGTCGAGCCTTGTTCCTCTTCTCTGTTAGTTATTGGTAAAGAGTTCGAAAGAGAGCAAGAGCAAGAGCAAGAGAGAGAGAGAGAGAGAGAGAGAGAGAGAGAAAGAGAAAAATGAAGAACTTGGAGGTTCAAGTAATCGAGTAACATTTGCCAGTCTCCCACGACTGTTTGGCGATAGCTGTGCCAACTTGTTTCGTGCACGCAACCCAATTTGTCTGCGCGTCATTGTTTTACTGGCAAGGATGCGACTCCTAATTTCTTTTCCTTATTTTTTTTTTTCTTTTTCTTCTACTTTTTTCTTTATCTTTTCTTTTTTCTTTTTTTTAATTTTAAAATCTCTCGCGTTATAACGTTGCATTGTTTGTAGAAATTTTTGATCATCCTTTAGTAGTAGTAGTAGTAAAAATAGAAGTAATAAAAATAATAGTAGAAAAATTAAAAAAAAAAAAAAGAAAAAAAAAGGAAACGTTAGGGTAATAAGTTGCTTTTTTTTTTTAATTTAAGAAAAAAACATATGGTCTGATTATGAATTTCTTTTATACGCGTTACTTGTCGTTAGAAATATTTCGAAAGGTTGGATTGATTGCGTTTTATAATTAATTCATTGTTGGAAATTCGAGAAATACTTTACTCGAGAGAGGAAAGAAAGAAGAAAAAAAAAGTGTGAAAAATATAGGAAAGAGGAAGAGTGAGTAACCACTCGAAAATTCGTCGAAATTTCGAGTGAACACGTACAGGCAATAAATAAGTGACCATCGGGAAAATCTTCAGGTATTATTATACTACAGGTAGCAATATTGTTATGTTAATACACAATAGAAAAGATAGATTTCGTAAATGGTTTGACCCTCCTCATTCAAGTCGGCACGTTTCTTAACCAACCACTGAATATGTCAAAAGCTTATACCTTCTTTCCGTTTTGGAGTGTCCACCTTTCTAAGTCGACCACCATAAAATATTATTTCAACACAGAAAGTAAGTACTCGTTTGGAGAATACCTTTTATTCCTAAGATAATAAAAGTAGGGGGTGCGGGGGGGAGGATTTCCGGTAAAACGTAACAACGAATCGAATAATAATTATCCGTCATTTACAAATATTTGTATTATTGATTAAAATGTGTATTAATAAATTGACTTTTGTCAGTTGGCGAAAAAATTCTTTTTTTTTCAATAAATAAGAATATTATATCTAAACATATTATATTCAATATATCTTATGATATTTATTCAAGAAATAATTGATTAAAAATATATAATATATATGATACATTGATAGATATGATTGAGAGAATTAAAGAAAGTTCGCCTTTTTTTTGGTCGAAAGAATAAAACCGGAATGAATGAACCGGATATCGGGTGTAGTTAAAGAAAAAAAAAGAAAAATCTGTAATACACGTTCATTCATAAACTAGTTACAAAGGATAGAGCGGTTTCTTCATCCATGAATGAATTTATAGTACTATTACTATCCGTAATACAGTTCGTTTCACTACGGACATCCGTACACGCATACACAACCTTACAAACGCACACAAACACCAATACGGAAGCAAGAAGATCTAGGAAAGGACCAGATAAATAGGCTTTTGAATAAACACCAGATATAAAAGGGAAAAAAAGATGATTTTTAAGAAGAATTCCTTTTATTCCTTCTCGAGACCTTCTTCTTCGTTCAGAAAAAAGAAAGGGAAAGAAAAGAAAAAAGGAAGAAAACATACAAAAGATCTCCTTTCGTGGCAAAGTGTGAAGAGAAAAAAATCTGACTTTGACAGAAACCATCTTTTCCTATCTCGTGTAAGCTAAGATCCACTTAGGTACTCTTTTAAAAGTAAATAAGTAAATATTGTTTTAAGGAATTGCAATTTTTCTCTCCTTACTTTTTTTTCTTTTTCTTTTTTTGGGGGTTTCTCTTTTTTTCCTTTTTTTTGTAAGTAAAATCGAAACAACTCGAAAGTATTTTTTTGTTTTGTTTTGTTATTGTCGCGTTTCGGACAAATTAGTTGATATGATATTGGATGAAGTGAGTAAGAAAGAAAGATAGAAGAGTTTTTAGAGGGTGGAAAATAATCGCAGGCGATTAATACTAAATTTATGGTGGAAACCAACAGGTGTTAACACATTCGCCCTTATGGTTCTTAGGTGTTACAACCGTGTAACAAGGCGTACCACTCTACGCCAAAGGATCCAACCAATGTGCGTGACTGTCCTTAAACTCGTTCCAGTATTATTCGACTAATCAGATGTACTAATCGATGCGAATTTTATATTTTATTATATATACATACACATTTATATCGTATATGTATATATATTGAGAGAGAGAGAGAGAGAGAGAGAGAATTGATCATAATAATTAATTTAAATTTTATCTTAATTTTTTAATAAATATATTTGTTTTTTTTTACCTATAGTCTTCTTCGTTGCTAACATAATCGGGTGGTATCAGATGCCATGATGCATCGTAACAATCGTCGTAAGTCGCCATCCTCTTTTTCTTGTCTTTTTATGTAATTTTAATCTCTTGAAATTAACGAATACTTTCGTAGATATTCAAATTGTTCGTAGGTATTAGAATTTGATAATAATAATAATTAATAATAATGATTGTAGAATAGTTTAGACTTTAGATTAGATTCTGTGTGTATGTATGTTTGTGTATGTGTATGGTATGATTATATTAAAAATGATCACTTAGTATTATATATATAAATATATCACAGAAACAAATAACTCAGATCCGATCATTTTGCTTTCTAAGCAACCAATTCCGTTTAGTTGTCTCCACTTACTGAGAACTAATGTACCGATATATCGATCACCTGTATATTGTATCAAAAATATGGCTTCCTGATAGGCACTCTGGCAACCTTATCTATTTGATAACACCCTATATAGATTAGTTTGACTACCGTCAGCCGTAATACAGGAAGGAGGCCCAAATACCAAAGCTTTTATTTCGTCAAATTCGATATGTCTCTTACTTGCAATTACAACAATCAATAATTTTATCTTTTATGTTTCAAATTGTCCTAATGATTAATTCAAAATGATATTGGCTGATAATTATATTCGAAACATTTACAATCATTGCAATAAGTAGAAGAATATTATTATGTGTATGCTTTAAATATTTTTGATGTTTTTTTTTTTAACTATATTTTATTTTTATTTTATTTTGTTTTAATTTATTTTTTTTTTGTCTTTATTATTTTTCCGTAAGCTAAAAAAGTTCAAGTACACGTATAATAGTAATAATATTAATAATAAAAATAATAATAATAATAATAATAATAATAATAATAATAATAAT
>NW_025112997.1:959964-1128235 GCF_010416935.1 Polistes fuscatus | reverse complement strand
TTTCTTTCTTTCTTTCTTTCTTTCTTTCTTTCTTTCTTTCTTTCTTTCTCTATCTTTTTCCTTTTTTTTTTTTATTCGAAATTTTATTTTCCAACTTTTCTAACTGCTATCTCGTTCTTTGCAGTTTCTAACGAAGATAATACAATAACCATACGTTAGTTCGATCTTGAATAACTTTTATGGCGTTAATGCTGTAATCTGAGCTTTTATCAGCGATCAGCGATAAAGAAATTCTTTTTTGAAAGGGAAAAGAAAAAAAAACCTCGGCAATATTATCTATAGAAAATTTTTGCAAGACCTTTTAATAATATTATTTATCGTTGTTACGTATAACACGATTGTGAAAATAAAAATACTTTAGCAAATATGTTTATCACGATTAAAATAAATGATTATTATCTACGTTTATATAATCACAATTATTTTCTAATTTTATGTATAATCTGTAAGCGTTTTAAAAAGAGTTGTAGAGTGCGCCACGTGTTTGAAAAAAGTTTTTGACGGTAATGCAGTTTTTATTTACCGACAATCTCGATAACTCAGAGGATAAATTTAAATATCAATGCATGGATGGTAAATGAATTTATATCGAATGTCGGTAATAATTACAGTTTCTGTTATCATTCGATGTACCACCATATATCGTGAAAATACAAAACTACTTAGTACTTCGAAAAAGTCAGCATCATTTTAAATATAATATAATTTTTGTATAATGGAAGAGGAGATAGAAGTATTGTCTTTTTTTTTTTGTTTAATAATATTTTTATACATTTATTTTTATACTAAAGAATATATAAAATTGATCAAATATTACTTTAGAGTATAATATAGTCATTATATTCGTACAAATATGTCTTACTTTTTAATTGTATTTCTTAAATATCTTTTTAAAATGATTTCTTTTTATATATTAATAATATTAATAATTTACAATAGAATAATTATATTATGTTAATAAGTAACTTTAATATTAAATTAAATTAAATTTAATATTTCAATTTGATACTGGTCAATGATATAAACAAAAGAAAGCACATGAGTGACTTAGGCGGTTTTCATATCAGTTGCTGCATAGTTCTCAAAAAGTGAGTATATTAGACATTTCCATTTATACTTGTATATTTAATAATTAATATTTCTACTTATTATACATTTATTTAAACATTTTATATAACATACGTATATTATTTAGATTTATAATTCGTCATGAATGTAAAAATAATTTTGATTGAAAATTTGTTTAGGTAACTTGAAACATCAAGTTTGTGCATACCAGTGATTTAAAAAAGAATGAAATTACGTGGACAACTTTGATCATTTTTGAGCGGTTTTTCATTTATATTTGAACGAGTGAAAATATCACCCATAGCTCATAATCTTCCATTTGGAGGTATACTTAAAAATTTTTAAAGTACGTATTTTTAATTAATCGACATTTATTTAAAACAATCTATATATAGTTTATATGTAATATTTTATTATATATAATTTAATAGTAAACAAACAATAGTGCATTTGCTTGAATGTTACATTATTGACGCACTTTTAAATCTAAAAATTAATTTTAACCGCGAGAAGAAAAGTATGACCAATAAAATAGTGCAAATAAAAAAAAAGTCCTAATAGATGATGCCACATACAAGCAATGTAAATAACAAGTGCTGTATGTCGTTTATGGGCTTAGATGTAAAATATTTTTACTTCGGTCAATCTCCCATCTTGAACGCATTGTCCAACCTTTTTATTTCTTATTTTTTGCTTCGCTTATTCGCAAGAGGCACAAAGTATTAAAGGGACGATGAAATCTATGATTGATTATCAATCATAGTAATGAGTTTCTTTTTTGAACGTCTATTTTCTAGTTAGTCTAGCATTCTTGGATGAAAAATCTGTATTTACACCCGTATTCTGTGTACAACTTGGAAATAATGTCAAATATTATATAATAACATATTATTATAAAGATATATAAGAATATACATGCTCGTGATACTTTACAAATGCATTATTTACAATGTTTACACGTATTCTCTTTCTCATTTTCTCTTTCTCTCTCTTGTTCTCTCTTTTTCTCTCCATCATCGTTTATCATCTTTTACTCTATAACTTTACACATTTTACAAATACGCTTATTGTTAACGCGCACTTCTTTTTTGTACAAATATACACACATATCTCTTCTTCTTTTTTTTTCTCTTCGTCTTCTTCTTCCTCTTATTCTTATTTTGGCAAAAATAATAAATAGTAATCCTTAGGTAGGCAGGTACAATTTATTTGAGGCGGCAGGAATTCTTCTATATGTGCCTACATAATTAAATATATGCTTATTAAGCAAATCATCGACGATTCGTTTGTTTAATCATTACTATCGCATAATATATGTGCATTCTATCGCAGTTCTATACGCGAATGAATATTCTATTCTCATTATTATTATTATTATTATTATTATTATTGTTATTTGTTGTTGTTATTATTATTATTATTATATTATTATAGATTATGATTATTATTTGATTATTATTATATGATTATTATCATTATCATTATTATATATTATTATTATTATTATTATTCTTATTATTATTATTAATATTATTAATTTTACTTTGAATTTTGTACGTCGTACACATGGTCATGGCACACTTTTATCATTTCATTTGCTCTGCGTGTAAATATTATATATGAAATTATTTTGTTATTAGTTATTTATTATTTATTATTATTAGTTATTATTATTAGTTATTATTAATATTATTATTATTATTATTATTTATCATCGATTGCTAATGCCGATACCTTTTCCCTAGCTTTTTTCACATGTTCACTTTGAAAGGATCAACTTGTTGTTATAGAACTAAAGGATTACATAATTATATAGATTACGTTTAAGATAACAAAATACAAATAATAATAATAATATTGTCTTTTGTCAAGATCTCTTCTTTGCAAAAATACAGAAAATCAATGCTCATTGTCTATTGGATATGCATTTATATTATTTAATTCTGCCGTCACTCGTTCAACGTTTCCTGCCTTTCCACAGTGATCTATGCTACATTATATTTCATATTATTCGTTGACAATATAATTAAAATAAATGGAATGGAGCCAAGTAAAACATATAGGACGGCATGTTATGTATATATATGTATATATATAAAAATATTTAAAATGAAGAAAAGGGAAAATATAATCTCGATTTTTCTTCTTCTTTTTTTTTTAGTCGCATGCTCACTTACAATCTAGAATTTTGATTATTATTCCAATTATGTCATAAATATGACATCAAAGAATATTATATATCTCAATCGTTATAAAAATTAATTTTCTATTTTTTTTTTTCTTTTTGTTTTGTTCTTACAATAAAAAAATACGTGCAATTGGTTTATATTTTATTAATCAAAAAAACGCGAAAGGATCATGCACACTCGGTAGAATCATACCACCATAAAAACATACATAATATATTCACACGTTCATTGTTCATCGTTTAAAAAGAATGTAAGAGAAAGAAAAAAAAATCTATCATACACAGAGAAGACAATTTCTCTGCAATGAACAGTCTCTCGCTCGTTCTAATACGATGTTCTTTGTTTTTCAGGGGTTGCAATTAAAAATAATTCTTCTTCTTCTTCAAACACGTATATTATAGATCGTCGTGAAGATCTATGTATCGATCGCACGAATGAATTATTTTTCTTCAAAGAAAAGAAATATTTGGATCGATCGATTGTAGAAAATTTGAATGAAAGATTTAACGACAACCACAACCCAGTACCGCCATGTCCTGATAATTCTTCAAAACGACCTTGTTCTCCTCGTCAAGATAGAGCATACTAATCGAGCTCAAGGCCGTAGGCACGCAACATGCTTTCGGAACCATACTAGGTTTAGTCGAGTAAACCAAGTTCTGTACGATCGCGTGATTAGTCGAGGTCAGATGGTCCGCCAAAGGAAACGGGCAATCTCCGTGGCAATAGAAGGCGTCGTATCCGGGAGGAGCAACAATCCAATCGTTCCAAGCAACGTCGGCAAAGTCTACGTACAGCGGATGTCGACGACAATTTTCTCGACCATCCTTTCGTCTGTTCTTTCTTAAAGCTGCACGTCTCGCACGTCTATCCAAAATCTCTTTCCCAGAAGTCACCCTTAATTTACCATCGTCCATGTAAGTTAACAATGTCGGACGATTGAGCATCCACGTCTCCGTGTGTTCATCTATGCTACGCTTTAATCTAATATGTCGTTTATTCAATTTTGTCGTGCCAGTCATAACGTCAACTAGAAGACCGTAATTAGTTTTGTTATTGCTTATCCACCTTTCTACCGCCGGATGGACGTCCAAATTCACCGTAGCATTCTTCCTCAAGTCTATCACCTTGCTATCGATCAATCTCAGTATCGGAGAAATTTTTCCTTTTATCCCTGGACGGACGATATCGTAAACGAGTATTCTTCCATACTTTGTTGTTTCTGGGTTATTATTTTCTTCCTTTTCTTCTTTTATCGCGACACGCGATAAACTTAACTCAGCGGCTTGTAACTTTTCATTTAATGGTAAATTCTGCAGGTCGAACAAAAGACGAAATTTATTTGGATGTCGAAATTTGTTGTCCACTTCACTCTCTGGAACAAGAAAGAAAGAAAGAAAGAAATGATGGGTGATGATTATTATCATCTGCCATAATAATCTCTAACCCTCTACCCAATCGCTCTATTTTCTATTTCTGAAATACATCATCAGGTTTTTAGTGTGAGAAACCAACCGGCCAACTTTCCCAAGATAAAAAAAGGTCCTCTCATAAAGCTGCAAATGAGTCATCGTCGAAAAAGCACTTGCCCGACCGGTATTATCTTTTGACCAATAGGAAATATCTCTCCAACGTCTTTCTCCTTTGAAATATCTCGAACGGATAAAGAACTTTAAGAAGGATATACTAACCAACATGGTAAAAGGTACGAACGGTGTTCGCCGATCGTGCATTAATGCCTGGCTTTGCGATGGCCGACATACGAATGGAATTCTGACGTAAGTAAAGCTTTCTCAGAGATTCCGGCACGTAAGCGGGACCCGTGGGTGTAGGCCTTTTGGTGAAGCCAAAAAGGGCAAGAAGATTGCTCTCAAGACTAGCAATCATTTGTTTAGTTTTCTCGTCCTTGTATAGATTACTAATGGATTTTCCTGGTTTTGAAACGGTCTCCAGGTGTACTTCATTACTTGAACTCGCGCTTGTATACATCAGCAGCATGCTGATTACTGCCACTAACATCAATCTCATCAGTAGCAGCATGCGCATCGTGACAAAGTCATTCATTGACTTTACCTTTCCTGAAACATTCCAATTCAAATTTCTTTTTATAGATATATAAAAGATGCAACGTGTTGTGTCGAAAGACTAAGTTGAACAAATAAAAAAATACGTAGAAGATCGGCAGATACTAATAAAGAAGAAGAAGAAGAACAAATAGAAAATTAAAGATCATTTAAAAGGTTTTGAACGACTATTAATCAGCGCGTTTCGTTTGAATTCTTTAATTTCCCGCCACTTAAAATGGCGTCGTCTCCCGAGCGGTGGTCCACCGCAGAAGTAAACGTTCATCTTCCTAAACGATTTGGGTGGTCCAGGTAATCTCTTTCTTCTTTTTTTTTTCTTACGAAAATTAATAAAATACATCCCTTTCTTTTTTGTTTATAGAATACGCATTGGTTTCTTCGAAAAAAGAAATGAAAGATGATTGTATTTCAATGATTAAAAGCGCGATTTCGCGCGTTCCTCTTTTTTATAAATTGAAACGTTAAAAGTGCCGGATTCAAATAAAGAAGCAATGGAAGGACGAAAAATTATTAATTAGAAGGTAAACAAAATTCTTTATCATCATTTATATTCTTCGATATTCCGCATCAGAAGAGAATTTCGCGTAAATTGCTTAGAAATGACTAAGAAGAATCGCGACGCTTCCACTTATACACGTGAATCATTCGTTTTAATATACATATATATATATATATATCTTTATAACGCATGTTGAAAAAACTCAAATGTTGTTTCTTTCGTAGTACGCGCGCGTTCGAGCCAAGGTTAAGATTTCCATAAGATTGCGAAATATCTTTTATTTTCAACTTACGAAAGCGCGTAATTATAATATCTTTAACTGTAAGATTTTTCATACTAATGGAATTTCATTTTTCAAATTATTATTATTATTATCTGTGAAAAAGAAATATTCGAGGAGAATAATAACTTTCTTCTATATTCGATAGACGAGAGGAACGATGGAATACGAAATTCGCCAACAAGACGGTGGACGTTCGTCCGTTCGTTATTACTGACCGTTCGCAAAAGGTTAATAAAGGAAGAAAAACAAGAGGAAGAAGAGGAAGAGGAGGAGCTAAAAAACAATGGTTCATTAGGTATCCAAAAAATGAAGAGAGAACAGAAAAGACTGAACGATGACGTAGGAGGAGGAAAGAAAGAAAGAAAGAAAGAAAAAAGAAAGAAAGAGAGAAAGGGATACGTAGCAGCATGCTTGGATCATTGCATTGGCGAGGGCGAGAAAGAGACAGGAAGAGAGAGAGAGAGAGAGAGAGAGAGAGGGAAAGAGGGAGAGAGGAGAAAGAGTAAGAGGGAGAAGAGAATAAAAAGAGAAAGATATAGTGGTACTGGGGAGAAGAGTGGGAGCAGAGCCAAGCTGTCTGCTGACTCTGGCGATCTCCGAGTGCCGAGGAGGCGAGCGCTCCTACGACGACATTAAGTAATATCCCGAAGTCCTTTCTTCGAACGGCTTCCAACACAGTCTTACTACGTACCGCGCCGACTCGTTTTTCAAGGACAATGGATTTATCCGCGAACGCATTCGCGCGGAAAAGGCGTCACGCTTGCATTCCACGCGTTGCAGCGTACCAGAGCATTATGCCAACAACATCAAAAGAGAGGCTGCTGCTGCTATTGCTACTGCTACTGCTATTGCTACTGCTACTGCTGTTATTACTGTTACTCTTACTCTTGTAGTTGCTCTTTCCTCATTCTGTTGTTGTTAATGGTTTCGGATTATCCGCTCGTTAAAGTTACCTGCTAAAATACATCCCCCCGAAAGATAACATCGTCAACTTGAAAACTATTATCTCTGATCTGTCTGTTTTTCTTTCTTCCTTTGTATCTTTCTTTTATTTTCAGCACCCTATTCTACCCTATATCGTTTTCTATCTTCCACAGGTCTAGCTACATCAAAGGCACTCAGGTAAAGCAATAGCTCGACCCAAATGGAAAGGAAAATGTGGTTAGGGAAGAGGCACTTTCGAGAAGAGGACCTCCCACGCGCTCCGACAAAATGCCTTTCCTCTGACCCCTTCAATTCGAATTCTTTTATCTCTCTCTTTTTCTTTTTCTCTTTCTTTTCAGATGTAACTAATTCTTTCTCATTTTTAGGATATGCAATATGAGATGAAATAAATTTCGCGCCCACGACTGATTGATTACCATTTCTATATGGAAGAGAAAAATATACACGATTGTGGCGCGAAGATCATCAATACAGAGAGTGAAGAAAATCAACAAAAGTAGTAGCAACAGCAACAACAACAGATACAGCAATAACAGTAGTAGCAGCAGCAAGAGCACGTCATCGTCCAAAGTAATCGAGCCGTGAGATACTAAACGAAGAAGATGACGACGAAGAGGACGACGATGATAAGAGGAAGGAAGTGGGTCGAAGTGGATTCTTGGACAGAAGATCCAAATGAGAAAGATGTTCATAAAAATGAGAGATAGATAGATAGATATACAGATAAATAATAGATAGATAAATAGAGAAAGAGAAATAAGGAAAGAGTGAGTGAGTGAGTGAGTGAGAGAGAGAAAGGATTCTTCCTACCGTCCGCCATCCTCCCGTTATATTATCCTCTTCCACTCTAACTCTTAAACGCGTTAAAAATCATTCGCTCACCAAACTCTCCTCAATCGTAAGTCCGTAGTACGGGCAGCCACGACATCTCAACGAGTCCCGTACACCGCAAACTTGTAAGCTCACTCTTTCGCACTCTCGTAGGTACACTCAAGTACCGACACTGTTAAACTTATTTCTTTCTTTCTCTGTCCACGCGAATCTCCCACGGGCCGAATGTAAAAAGCGCGAAAAGGCACTTTCGAACGAGCGAAATGGAACTCGGTATGTTGGTGTAGTTTATTCCTCTTCTTTCAATTCTTCTTCTTCTTCTTCTTCTTGTTTTCTTCTTGTCTTTTCTTTTTTATTCGAGAATCTCCAAGAGAGTCTTAATTATTTATATTCCACTCCCTTTTCCACGGAGCAGCAGCATGCTACTACACAACTATGGGTTTCCAGCCGTCGTCTCTCTACAGGTATCTCTCTCTCTCTTTCTTTTTCTTCCTCCTCCTCCTCCTACTTCTCGACCTCCCCCTCCTCCTTCTCTCCTCCTCCTCTTTCTCCTCTATACCCACACCCACCGATACACACTGGCACGCACGTCGGTTATATACTCCTCGAGGAGTCGAGCGAGTAAACGCTCGAATCGTATATCGCGAGTCAAGAGTCGTAACGACGAACGAACCTGTCGTATCCGCGATTCCTACATGTCTCTTTCTCTCTCTCTCTCTCTTTCTATTACTATTTCTATCTCTATCTATCGACCTACCTACCTACCTATCTATTTATCTATCTATCTATATATCTATCTAACGCGTTTTCACCTGCGTCCGTATAAATATAGATGCGCGCGTAAGTCGATCCGATAGCAGCCGAGTTTCACCGCGATGCGTGTGACGACATTCATAATATAACAGAAGAAAGAAAAATAAATAGAAAGAGAGAGACACAGGGGAAAATAAGAGAATAGAATAGGAAATAATACATTTAATTTATGTCACGAGAAAATATAATTGTTATAACTTTTTTATTCCTTTTTTTCTTTTTTTTAAAGAAGAAGAAGAAAAAGAAAGAGAAAAAAAGGAGAGAAAAGATCGCGCGATCTTATTTTTATTTTAAAAAAGAAAACTTTTTTTCGAAAACGATATGTAAACTTCTTTTTTCGATGACGATACGTCGTAGCGATGCAATGTGTCGAGAGAGCTCTGGCCCCCTCATATCAGGCCCCTTCGCCAGCAGCTTCGTCCCCTTCCCTTCACTCCTCTTTCTCTCTCTCTCTCTCCCTCTCTCTCTCTTTCTTTCTGTCCCTCTTTCTACCCCTCCCATCCCTACACTTACTCCGCTCGAGCTCCTTCCCCCACTCCTTTCATTCTTCCATGACAACCTCGGTTGTCGCCGGCCAGCCTGCCGAGTAGTTCCGATCTCCCTTCCAAGTGACCCTCTTCACTTCTCTCTGTGGCCCCTCGCCGTCTCCGGCAAGCTCCAGTAGTTAGTTTTATCTTCTTTCTTTTGAAACTATCTTTTATCTCTCTCTTTTAATGTCTTTTCTTCTCGATTTCTCTTTATAATGGCTTTTTCTTCAAAATCTTTATCTATGGCATCCGCTCGGCGCACGTTTTACGAATGAATCATCATTTCTTTAACTTTAAAATGTAACTTAGTGAATTTATGAGAAATTCCTTTTCCTCTTTTTCTTCTTCTTCTTCTTCTTCTTCTTCTTCTTCTTCTTTAAAGAATGTGAACTAGGTATTCATTTATGTTTAAATTTGTTTTCTTACATACAATGTTAGGTTATGGTTGTAATAATTTTTTTTTCTTCCTTTTTTTTGTTATATTTAATATTTTTATTTCCCCCTTTATAATTTATTACTTTTATAATATTTAAATATCTCTTTGTGCAGGTATGTAACCATCAAATTAGAGAAGATTTCAATCTGTTCATAGATGGCGCTCGTCAGGATTTTCTCTACTTTTCTATACGGAGAAAGTTATAAGGTTATCTTTTTAGATATTCTTTTCTTTTATATGACTTTTTAATACGAATTGGTTTCGAAATCATTTAGTATTAAGTTGTAAACAACGATACGATTGTTTTTTTATGATATATATACGTATATATGTTTTTCTACGGATTGCGATGGTCAAAGTTTTACAGTTTATTTGAAGAATAATCTTTTAGATTAAAAATGTGCTACGAAGAAGTAAAAGGTGTGTTTCTCTTAAAGTTAAAATATTTGATTTATTTTCATAGTTTTTAAAATTCTTATTCAAGATGGATCGTTCTAATTTAATTGAAACATTTGTATAAGATAAATCATAGTAGTGATCGTTATTAGTTTTATCATTAAATTTTAATATAGTATTATCGTTTAAGATTGTTTAGTTAGACTAAAAAATGCAAGATTTATTATTGAAATTGGAAAGAGAGAATTCATTTAATTGTCAATGCGGTAACAAGACAATCTCTATTAAAGTGAGTTAAATTTTTCATTTTAATTATGATTTTATTTCATGTTTCTTTTATACTTTTATTTCATACGTAGCAGAAAGAACATTTTCTAATGGTTAATATTGTCTATTTTATTTACAATCTTTATACTTTGTTACATGATTTTACAATGATCTTTTTAATCTTGCATAAGTATAATTGATTAAATATATACAGGATGTCTGAGGTTTAACAAACTAGTCAGCATATATCTTATGCACAAAAATAAGAAAAAAACGTTATATGAACGTAGATCATTTAAAGCCTTAGACACTATGTATATATATATGGATATTTAATTCATTGAGTGATAATAATAATAATAATAATAATAATAATAATAATAATAATAATAATAATATATACATATGCATGAATATAATACATATTTTTTATCTAACATAAAAAACAGAATGTAATGTATTTAATGTGAAACTATCTACAAATGCGTTCTATATATTCGTATATGTATACTGAATATAATATAGAAGATTGAAACATAGAATATTCGATAAAAAGTTTAAAACCATTTAACCCTTTACACTTCACGGCTTCGCTCTGGAATCATTTTTATTTAAATACAAATAATATTTAGTTTACAACGTAATGACAAAAACAAATTCTAATAACTTTATTTATTCTTCTAAGAAAAATTGCTAATTAAATCTTTCCAGGAAAATATTGTGTAAAGTAACTGATAATAAGAGTAAGAGAAACCATCCAGCGCAGAAAATAATGAAAATGCAATTAGAGATTGTAATGATAATCCGAATGAAAATGATTTTAAATAAAAATTGCTTGTGTCTTAAGTAAATTACCTAAAATGAATGAGTTCTTTTTTTTTATAAACGTATTAATTAATCTAATAGACTTTTAACTCTCATGCATTTTGTGTACTTTTATTGTTCGTTGCATTAAAATTAACACAACCAAGTCTTGTTATTAGAATCAGTTTTGATAATAATTTATTAAATACATCCTTACAATGGCGGTTTATTTTATAAATAAGCCATTAACAAGTTTCATAGATGGATCCTAAATTGATGAGAAAAAAAGTAACGACGTACAGATTAAATCAATGCAAAGAAAAAGAAACAAAAATTTTTCAAAGCATTTAACTTTCATAAACACTTTTCTATTAATATATTATATAATGTACGTCATGCACTCATTTAACATGCTGCAACTTGTTCAACAAATGTTAATTTTTTTGCCTTTTTATTTTTTTTCAACACACATATTCCTGTTTCTTCGAGTTCAAATTATTAGAGTTCGTTTCGAATAGAGTATACGTATGAGTAAATCCAAAAACTGTCCACTTGGTAGATCTAATTTTGTCAATCACACAATGTCTCTACTAATTATATCATACATTTGAAAATAATTCTTTTTCAGCCTGTACCCGACAGATCTAAACATTCTCTAAGCTAAATTTATCTTAAAGTAGACAATTTTAGGAATTATTTTAATGCATTATTAATATTATTATTTGTATTATTATCATTTTTATTATTATTATTATTATCATTAATTTATTATTATTATTATTATTATTATTGTTATTGTAGGTTAATAAGTAATAATTTGCTTAGTACTCTAATTGTTTTCTTAATATACGCCAAATCATACAATATTATTTTTCGATACATGCGTATGTATAACATCAAGGATTACTTCAAGTTAAAGGATCTTTTTTTTTTTATCTAATCAATCTTTTGTCTTTATCCTTGGATCTTATTAGTTAGAGTTTTTATAGGAGAAATAATGTAGTAAATGTTTATTCATATTGACAATCATATCTCAATGTGATATTATCTCATATAATGTTCGTTAACTGTTGGTATTAATTTTTGCTTATGACACCATAGGCATTTTATATAGTTATCTCTTTTTTTATTTTATTGTTATTCTTTTTATTTTCTTACACATCATTTTCTAATCACATACATACATCAAATAGAGGAATATGTCTCTCTTTCTCTAAGAATTGTGTTATTGATTTTTCTATTTGTTTTTTTAATTTTTATTTTTGTTTATTTGTTAGATAATCGAAATGAACGAGTGTATGATTTAAATGTATCGACTTAATGAATTTTTGAAGTATGTATGTATATAAGTTAAATGCGTGCGTAATTATTTTGTGTCGTTATTGTTGTTATTGTTGTGGTGTTGTTGATAGCACGTGTCATCTCATTCCTTTAATTGAATCATTCTTCTCCTTGTAGCTTTAAAAGCTTTGTTAGGACTTTACGTTCTTTTTTCTTTCTTTCTTTCTTTCTTTTTTTTTTCTTTTCTTTTTAATTATTATTTTGTATATATATTGTACATAAATAACTCGAAGGATTTGTAAAGTTTAACTCTTAGAAGTAAATGGAATGCACCGTTCAACAGTACATAAAATGTAGTAAGTTTACAACGATTTCAAGATTCTTCTTGTTTTATTTCTTTTTTTTTTGTCTTTTTTCATTTTTTATCTATCATATATCGTTGCGACATTGTATATATGTTGTGAACTTTAGCAAATTTTTGTTAATTTTTATTTATTTATTTTTTCTTTCTTTTAATTGATTTCTTCCTCTCCTTAATCCTAATCAATTTGATTTATTTTCTAAGCATCCTCTCGAATAATGTAAAATGACATCCAATTCTTTTTCGACGTAATCATCAGTAAATCTTTTTTAATTTATTATTACATGAAAGCAAACCAACGAAGAACGTTAAGAATTTTATAGTGTTTCCAATTGTGAAAATATTTGTTTTCTTTTATTTTGTAATAATTTTTCGGGAATGCGAAAATTTTATTTCATTGTAGACAATATTATAATTTATAGGATATTTACTATCTTAAAATGTAAACGTAAAAGAGCAACTTTTAACATTATTAACATCTCTCTTTGGTTTGAGCGAAGAGAAACGAGATATACAGTTATATATATATTTGCTAATAATAATAATTAATTAATTAAGTAATACACATAAAGGAAGTGCGACATAAGGGAAGAACGACTTAAGTGCTTATTATAATTATCATTAATATTATTAACTTTCCCTTTTTTTTTGTTCTTTTCTTTCTTTCTTTTTTTTTCCTTTCAAGTTATTCTGTTTTCTTTTCTTTTAATTTTATTTTTATTGTATTTAATTTTTCTTTTGGAAAAAGCACGAGCATTTAGAATCTAGAGAAAGAAAAGCGAAAAGAGTATTTGTGTATCGTGTATTGTAATAGTAATTAGAAGAAGAAGAAGAAGCACATAATTTTATCACGGACTCGAATTGATTAAGTACGCAAAAGTCTGTGATTTTAGTTTTTAAGAAAGAGATTATTCATTGTCATCGTTATCATCATCATCAATCATTATCATTATCACCGTAGCATTTATCGCAATAGATCTATTAGTTAGTAGTTTTCATTTTTTCTTAGTCAATAGACGACTACCATTTAGTTGGTCCTGTACCACTGCTTACTCCAGTTGTCGATGCTATGAAAGGATTCGTTGAAGCAGCTAGGAGGGAAAAATTGAGTTAGTTATAAATTATCATTTTAGATCTAATTTTGTTAACCCTTTGAGTGCGAAAAATGCCTATAGGCAAATGATGCGACATTCTTTTATTGTGTTATTGTCATATTTTCTTTCAAAGTGTTATGCAGTCAAAGGGTTAATAGTATAATTCTCAAATATTACAACGCAATGTGCATTTACAATAAAAAACAAGATGTATAATACAAGCAACTTAAAGAAAAGAGGAAAGCTTATTTATAGATAAAATGGTTGTGTTAGGATTTTTTAAGATATAGTTGCAATCAATATATGCTAATTACAATTGAATTTATGTTTGAAGCTATGCCTTTATAAGATTTCTCCTTATATATATACAAAAGTTTTAAGTGAATTAATTATAATTACTAGGAATGAGATTGATTCAACTTTTTTTTTTGTCTCATTTAAATGACATAATAAAAATAATACGTAAAAGACATTTAATCTTAAAAATAACTGATCAAGAAGTGAATTATTTAAAAATATAATTCGAAAAAATTAATTTGCATACTGATGCATTTAATATTATTTCTAGATTATTCTTGATGAGATTTCATTATTTTATCGCTATTAAGGACAAATATATGTAATTATATTAAATAACAAAAACTATAATATAAGAATAACATTTTTCTATTGATCAGTATCTTTGGCAGCGATAGTTTGTATAATAATGCTAATATAATCTAAATACGGTAAAAAATATTCTGTTACATATTTGTATAAATTTTATGATTATATATTATTTAAAAAAGTCAAATATGTTTAGTTGAGGTCCATTAAACATTTCAGACAAAATTCAAATACTTCAAATTATCGCTGACAAAGGATAGGAGAAAGTACAGAAAGAAAGAAAAAAAATTACAAGTAAAAATGCGCGATATCGCAAAAAAATGATTAAAATGTTTAGCTCCTTTCTGTCTGTTAGTTTTGTTTTGATTTAAATAAATATTTCTTTTTTTTTTTTGTTATTTAATTCGTTCTTCTTTCTCTCTAATGGATTAAAAAAATAACGATAATTATAAAATTTATCATACATATTTACATATAATTAAGGAGAACTTATACATGATGATAATGCATCAGAAAATAATATTTTTTTTTGTCTATACAAAAATCAAAAAAAAAGAAAAAGCCGTAAAGAGAAAGAGAGGAAAGAGAAAAACAATTAAATGGCCAAGTATTGTACGTACGTACGTACGTTTAAAGTAAGTAATAATATTAACGTAAACAAAATCGTGTATATAAATATAGAGAGATAAATAATAAATTCAGGCAAACAAATACGCAAATACAATCACCAAACGATTAAAAAAAATATAAGCAGCTGTAACAAGGAAATCAATTAACGTATATCATTAGATTAACACAAGATGTCTTCAATAATAATTAAACCATATTTTTCGTATGATTATTACATACGTCGAGAGATCAATAATTTTTCATTATTATTATCAATTTAATGTCGTATTAAGTATTTGAAATATTCGATACTCAAATTATAAACGGAATTTATTTGATTTTCTTTTTTTGTTGTTTCCAAATTTATTTACTACTTGTAATTTCAAGACGAAAGTAACGCATGTTCTGTTTTCTTTTTTCTTTTTATAGGACTCCTTGTGTGTCGGATAGAAAAATAATAATTAAAAGTAAAAGCGCATAATGTTTGGCGATAAAGACGAGATTCCGACTACTACCATTACAAATCGCATAATTTATTTTGGGCAGTACTTGATAAAGTATTTTTTTTTAATTTGTGCTATTCGCGTTGTATTTAATACTTGTATTTAAAAACTTTAATAAAAAAAGAAAGATGAAAGAAAATAAAAGAGGAGTCTCGGTTTTTATTCGCCATTAATTTATCCTCATTTTCTACTATCTAATGATACAAGAAAACGAGGATTACAAATAAAAAGGTGTCGACAATAACTTGGATGTCTAAGTAAAAGCTACTTTTCTTAAGTCTCTAAACTTAAGCAGTTGAAATACCAGTAGTATAAATCACACGATCCCCACCGCTGTTCAGGTTCGTACTCTCATTCGCAGGTGCTGAAGATGGAGGTGGTGGCATCGCAAACATCTGTTGAAGATTAGAGGTGGCACCTTGCGATGCACCACCCTGAGGTTGTACAGTCACTGGTTCTTCGTCGCTTTCTTCTTCCTATAGAAAAAAAAATATTTCAAAGTTTTCTCAGAAAAGATATCAAATTTGTTGTCGATAAAAAAGTATATAGAGAGAAGTAATTACTATCTGCACTCTATATAATATATAATATATATATATATATATAGTGTTTAAAAAAAAGCATCATTGACTTGTTTGCACTAGAAACATGACCTATACAATAATGCATTTTAAAGTAGAAGATGATACAAAGGAGACGATGTTACTTGTTCCTGTAAATTTAGAGAAATTGTTTTTTTTTTCCTTTTTTTTTTATAATCAGATTTCTTAAATGGAATCAGCAATATTGTATGCTTGTTTTTAATAATAATCGTATTCTTATACAAATTGATAATTAATCACTTCCAGTACGTGTCTTAAAGATAACAGAAAATTTTTAACTTACTATACCACATTTTGCCTAACAGTACTGTAACATCGTGTATAGTTTTTACAAAATATTTTTCTGTGCTTTTATTATCAAATTTGTATCCAATAACGAAGCATACTTCATATTTTTATCCTGGCATTCAAAATAATTTCTCGAATATGTTAATAATTTATAATGCAGGTGTACATGCTAAAATATGATCAATGCAGCTTGTAATTTGAACGTGCAATATATTGCAACAAAAACGATTAATTTAGATCGTTTTAAAGGATCTGTCGATGACTTATACTTGCCAGTCGATAAGATGTTTAGTCCAGAAAACGAGAATAAATTTAAATTTCTTGTCAAAAATAAAAAGAAAAACAATAATTGCAAGCTCAAAATTGTATACCTATAGATCATTAGAAAGTTGCATGGATATTAATTAAAGAAGAAAAGGGCATAAACGTTTGAAAACTATAAAAATAAGCATATTAATGAACATGTGTGATATGTGATGTAACCAATATTTGTTTGATAACGATGAATTTATATAGGGATTACTTTAATCATGCATGCGAAATGACATTTAATATATGCTGGCTTATTGTTTTAGTTTTATAGTTTTAATGCAAAATAAAAAAGAAAGAGAAGCAAAATAAGATTAGAAGAAAGCAATGTCTCACGCAAATGCAATCACTTTTACAAGTTCGAGTTAAAAAGTCAAGAATTAATTGACAGATGGTAATATTATTGAAAACATTATTTTAAGAACTTGTCAACGTGATCTTCAATTGAGTGGACGAAGAAAAGTTTTTGAATGTTTTTCCAGAGAATAACTTACCTTTGAGAACCCTAAGGGTTGACTTGTCACAACATCGACCTCCGGATTCTGGTCCCGCTATAATACAACAACAACATAAACAAAACCGCTAGTCTATAGATGCCTTTCTGCAAAACTAAGCAGAATCTCGCATGCTCGGCAATGAAAAAAATGTTCGCGTGCAATGTACAAATAGTAGTGCCGGTTTTGCGAACAAGCATAATAATCAAGTATGATATTTTTACTCGTTAAATTAAAATGTATCTACCTCCATGAAGATGATATATATAAAAAGAAGAATGTGTGATCAGAATGGGTGCTGAAAGGTATCGAATTAACAAAGCGGGGGCAAATACCAGACGAATCAATATTATTTTAAATCTTATTAATACTAATTACGATTGAATAAAAGAATTACTCTTGCAGAAAATGCACACAAGTATAGAGAAACAATAATTGCTAGATAAATTACAAGACTGACTCACGATGTGCTTCTCTTACCCTATTATTGTTAAAAATAAGTACTTTTTTTTATTTTCTGTACAGACTGTTAAACAATGACCTCTTTTTGTTGTAATCAAAATTCCATATAGAAATAATAGTTTAAACTAAATTAGTGATTTTAAATAATGTATAAACTTTATACTCGTAATGTCATTTAAAATGACACGCCCTGAAAGTGTTATAAGAACTAAACTGTCTTTCTGTATTATCGACACAATATTCCTGAAAATTTTGCTCGCTCCTAATTAAAACTTTTTAAAAGTACTTTCAAACTAGGCGATCGGTTTTAGGTGCAACACATATTTCATTATACCTCGGATGAAACAGACAATTTTTCGTGACTTTAAATTCCAAACTTACATTGCACAATGTATATCTTTATGAAAGTGTTAGTAAACCGTTTAGTGCAAAACATTGATAAGCTTTTGTATACATTGGCAACGTTTTCATTGAACACTTTGAAACTCACATTTGATTCTATAGAAAGCTGTAAAATATCGAAATCTAATTTTATATGCATTTATCGTTATACTTTTTCTAATTTACTATCTCTACAATGGAAGACGTATTGTTGACCTAAACATAGACCTGTAGTTTGAATTTGCGTTATTCGTTGTTTAATTTATTTATTAACTATTATCAAATATTTTAATAAATAATATTACCTGTAAATTATGGTATATACCACTGTCTTCGGGAGGAGTTTGTTTGCATTTCCCACAACAGCAGTTGCAGCAGCAACAACAACAGGCACAACAATAACAAGCGGTGATAAATCCACAAAATAGGAGTAGCGCCTGGAAAGAAATAAACATTATTTTATAAGATAAATCTCATTGTACAACAAGAGATTTAAAGATTACGATGTAATTTAGTTAAGAAAGCAAAAAAAATCGTACTTTGCACCATCCAGAAGTTACAACAAAGTAAGCATTAACGTTTTCTTCTCCAAACTGTTCGGCAACGTACAAGCCAAGTGATCCGTAGTTATCATATATATTGCGCTTTGTTAAATCCGTTAATATGGTGTGCGCTCTATTTATTTCTTTAAACTATAAAACAAAAATGTAACAAGTTAATGGATTTTAAAAGTTATATATCAAATGACATTACCAACAAATATAATTAACAATCTTGTTCCTTTTGTAGCTAAAGTATAAAAGTTATATACGAAGGAAAAAAGTATATACATGTACATGTATATATAAATATTACGTATAATGATTGAAGCACACGCATGAACTCTTTAATATTATATAAAAAAAAGTTATACCTTTTCTGCCGCTTCAGGATTATTTGGATTTTTATCAGGATGATATTTAAGCGCTAGTTTTCTGTAAGTTTTCTTTATTTCTTCAGGTGTCGCTGTCTTTGGTATATCCAATATTTGATAGAGGGAATCCCCCGCAGTGCTATGACATTAATTATTTCATTAATAATATAAGGATATTATATATATCCTTAATAAGTAAATTATCTATCTACATTTTTTTACTCCTATGCAAACAAAAATTGCATGCAACTGTAAAGATCAAATATCTGAATTTATCTGTTAGAGTCTGACTTATCTTGACAATGATAGGTCACACCTAATATATATATAGGGTGTCTCAGATTTTTTACCAGTATATTTTATAAATACAAAACATTTTTGTTATGATTTTTTAATCAAATATTTAAAAGACCATGTTCATGTAACATTTTTTTCTTATTTTTAACACGTTCGCGAACG
Source organism: Polistes fuscatus (assembly GCF_010416935.1). NCBI lineage: Eukaryota > Metazoa > Arthropoda > Insecta > Hymenoptera > Vespidae > Polistes > Polistes fuscatus. Next base: position 1,108,731 of record NW_025112997.1, on the reverse strand, counting down.
TGAATGCTATAGCATTCATTTTCATTGTGATATAGAATGACATAAATGATATTCAAATTTTATCAAGTCAATTATTTTGAATTTTATTTTAAATAATCTTAAGTTTTTGTAATAATTATACCTGTAAAGGTAATGACTAACTGATTCCTTAATATATGATAATGTGACTGCCCTAATAAAATGTGTTGAATTAAATTTTGGATATCACAACTAATTTAAAAATAAAATAACTATCACTTTTTTTTTCTCGCTGAAACTTTTACTGTGTTAATTATAAAATATACTAAAATTTTGCCGAAAATAACTAGAACGCCCTGTATATAAATATATATGTATATAGAGAAAAGTTGTATAATATGCATAAGAAGATAACTAAAGATTAGTCATACCTTCTGCAATTCTACTAGATAATACAGATTTTACCTTTATTTTACCATACGGTAAGATATCAAAAAAAAGATTTTCATTATAAAAAGTAAATAAATTAAAAATATGAAGTATTATGTTAAATATAAACTATCTAAAATATGATACGTTTTTTAACAAAATTTTATAATGATAAAAAGATATTGTATAGAAATTATTTCATTTATTATAAATTCCTTTTCAAAGTAATCAAATAAGACAAAAAAAAATTAATTACATTTTGCCTTCAAGTTTCAATGGATAACAATGCAGTTATTTTATATATAGAAACAAATGAATTCCATAAAAACAGAATTTGTATTCTCGAGAATACGTTTGAAATTTGTGTTCCTTTAAGGTAGACATTCTTTCTCGAAATATTCTTCATAACGGTAACAAAAATTTCACTCTACAAGATTATATAATTTATTACAAGAAAAGAAAAGAAAAATAAAGAAAAAAAGAAATCGTATTTACAGTTAAAAAAAAGAATGCAATTTTACTAATTTACGACTATAATGCTAGTAACATTTCTTTTTACATTTCATTGGAGTGGAAATATTTGTGTCAACGTTTTATGCAAACTAAATAAAAATAGTATAGTGATTAAGATCTATTAGATTATTAGAAAAGTGTTAGAAAATAATAATGAGCAATAAAATGATTTGTAGATGTTAGAAAAAGGTGTTTTTATCTAGAATCTTGCATAAATCGTCTACTTATTATGTACATAACCTATGTTTTACTACGAGTTGTGACATTTTAATCGATTTCTTTTTAATCGATAAAAGTAACGAATTCGAATGATTCAATGCACATCGGGGCGTATATGTGTGAGGTAAAGAAATTTTATTTAAAAAACTAAATAGTCTAAGATCATTGACGTTACGTTCTTACTTTGAATATACCCTAACTATCCGTTTTTTCAATACACAGCGGGTGTATTACTTACGACATTTTTCTCTTATCCATGGTGTTTTGTTAATTTTGTTTAGAAAATACGTCAAAGTTGATTGGAATAAGTTCGCACGGGTAACCGGACACATACGATTAAATGAAACGGAGGATCTTTCACTACGCACACATTTTTCCAACGGTTTCTTCTCTACAAGAAAAATACGCGCACTTATCGGTGCTATGGTTTTGGGCAGGCATCGAAAGCAATTCAATATTTTAGTACCGAAAGTGGACACAAAAGCGTTAGTTAAAGAGCTACCACACGCATTTACGATCTTTCGTATAAGTGTTCTACAAGGAAGCGCTATCTATTCTTCGAAATATATTTCATATCTTCTTATCATAAGAAATAACATTTATAAACAGGTTGGTTATTTCAAAGAATACAGAAGTACATAGAAGCTCACAAGTCCACTTTTCGCATAACCACATTAATCTTAGTTACTACCGCGTTCACCAGTGGGCGATAGTGTGCACTTAACGCGATGACGGTACAATACTATCAAAGAACAGTACAACTATCAAAGAACAGTACAATACTATCAAAAAATACAGTATTCTACATACTATCGCTTTCTGGTGGTCCCAGTAGTAACTAAAATGAAACTGGGTAGATAAAAAAGCGGACTTGTGAGTTTCCTTGTACTTCTGTATTCTTTGGTTATTTTTATCATTTGAAATATCATGTATCGATAATAATTGATATTTTCGATATTATTGGTCGATGTTGGTAATTTTGGATCAAGTCGGTAATTACTAACTAGATCGGTAATTTTTTATCACGTCGGTTATTACTAACCACGTCAGCAATTTTCGATCATGTCGGTAACTTTTTTATTATTCAAAATCATATATATATATATATTTTATAACATAATTTATTATAACTATTTCAGAATTTTATTTTCCATCCTATGGCTTACGTGTAATGCAGATCGTCCATATAAAACAAGTTAGTAAGTTCTATGAATTTTTCTTCTTATATACATGATCAAGCAAAGTTATGAATTAAACGAATTATAGATGATATAGATCTCGAGTAATAGAGATAATGAACTTTTGATCATTTTTATAGTGTATAAACATCGGATTATGGAGCTAGCTAATATAAAGGGGAAAAGAATTAGAAGAGAAGTTGCAAGGATTACAAAGAAACTTTTCCTGTATTTAATGACCTCAAATGGTGGAGCCTGTAATCTTCGTAATAATTTTCCAATATTCTTTCTATCGATACTCCAAGGTAAAATATGAATAATTTTACTTAAATCGTTTTAATCGGCAATTATTGATTAACTCGTTTATTCTATTTAAATTTCTTTATTTAGTATTTACGCGTAGCATATTCTCCTTGATTATTACAAAGGAATTGTTGTATATACGATTCGAATTACAACGTTGATGTAACTCCTGCGTTCTATAATGAAATCTGCATAATCCATTCGTAGTTGCATCATCAGGAAGGAACATCGAAGCGTTAAATTATGCTACCATAGTGTCGCCTTCTTGATGCCTTAGCACGCGTATCTAATTCATGAAAAGATTGATGATCATTCTCTTAGATAAGATTTTACTTTTCACACCAAACCATACAACCGTTCAACCTCCTCAAATTCTTTTCTCCCCTTGTTTCTTCGTTTCTCCTTTATTCAAATCTGATGAACTTTTCAACAGGTTAGGAAAATATCGATCGTTATGATATATATTCATCACTTTCATACGTCAATCATTTGGGATATCATTTTTTGTTAGATGCGATAGAGCGTGCCAAGTCACCTTATGCTTTTACCTTTTTTTCTTTTTCATGCTCGTCAATCTTTTACTTCAAATGCTTCTTTCATATTCCTATATTGAATATTAACGATAAGTAGTATAGCATGCACCGATATGGTGTGCACCGATAACTTCAATTATCTTTTATTTGATCTATAATGTAATGGAATGTGTCCATGTTTAAAAGTATATGCCCGTATATGGATCGTTAGTAACAAAATAATAAATTTTGATATATAAATCTAATATACATTTAATAAAATTAATAAATAAATAATTACTTTCATAGAGATCGGTGATATTTTTTTATAATCGTTTTATCTGATAATTATTTGTACAAAATATATAACGATAAATATAAAAAAAAATATAAAAGAAAAGAAAAAGAAAAAGAAAATGAAAAGGAAAGGAAAAGAGGGGAAAAAAATACGTTCGGTAATATTTCGGAAATAGCTAGGATTATATCCCCCAAGAGATATCAAGGGTCTTTCCTCTTTCTCTTTGAGTATGGTTAGAACATGAATCGTACACACTTCACCCTTATCGGTCAATCTAACTTAGCACTTCTCTCGTCTCTTCTAGTTTTCCAACACCCTTAGGACGGTTACATATCATAGAACAAATCCCCTTAATGAGTTTCACATTTTATTCTTTTATTTTTCTTTTTTTTTTATTTGTATTTTTTTTCTCTCTCTCTCTCTCTCCTTTCGTTTACGTTAGAATAAAATCATTAAATACTAATCTACACGATTGAAATTAAATTTCTTAAAACGTAATTTTGTAATTGGTAATCTTTCCTTGTATCTAAGATCGTATTAATGCTCATTAATTGATTGATTGATTCATTCATTCATTCAAGAGAGAGAGAGAGAGAGAGAGAGAGAGAGGGGTGTTAGTAGAACTTACTTGATGCTTCTGTGCATAGAAGGATAATTCGATAAGTACCGTCGAATCGTGTTAATAGCTGGGATCTCGATCGTCATTGAATTTGGCGTCGACCGATCGACGTTTTTCCGCCATCCTATTTATCTTTCTATGGGATATAATCTTCTACGAATTATTGGAATCGATCGTTTAACGAAAATCAATATTAGATCTCATTTGACAATCATTCCTTCATTTTATTCCTCTTTCTTTTCAAGAAAAAGAAGAAGAAGAAGAAAAAACAGAATTGTGAAAAAGTTGTACAAATCAGAATTGTATAAAAAATAAGAAACTAAATTTACAAGATTATATATGTTATATGGAATGTGTACAATGCCTAGGCATTTGTACATTTGCATTTACATTTCTAGGCATTGTACACATTTCCTATACATATACATTAAAATAAAATCAAATTTTATTTCTTTCCTTTTACATAATACGATGTGTGTGTTTTTTATTTTTTACATAGATTCTAATATTCTAACACAAACAATTCTTCTCTCTTCATTTTCTTTACATAAAAGTAACAAATTTCGCGTATACGTAAATAGAATAAATTCCAATAAATATGACCGGAAGAAGGAGAGGGAGGAAAGGAAAATATAATATACGGGGGTAGAAAATTATGGATGGATGTTTAAAAATAAACGGCAAAAAAAATAAATAATAATAATAATAATAAAATAATAATAATAATAATAATAATAATAATATATTATTATTTATATAATATATATTATTATTTATAATATAATATATTTTATTATTATTATTTATTATTAAAATATTATTTAAATATTATATTTTATTTATAATTAATTAATATATAATAATAATAATTATAATAATAATAACAACACAATGTATTATTTGATATAACATCAGATAAGATTATATTACCCGTTTGGTATAATGGGGAATTTGAATAACCCTTGGAGAGTATCGACGGAGCACGAAGGGAACACGAGGAAGCACCTCGACTTTGGAGGTGTCGTCGTTGAGGGTTGAAGCTAATGCGAGGGTGGAACTTGGTGATGGGGACGCATGCGCAGGCATATTCCATCTATAAGAGGGTAAGCTCGGTTCGTTTCGACTTCAGTCTAGCCCGCGGTACCGGTTACCGCGAATCTCTTTATCTTTTTTCATCATAATCACGTCTTCTCGTTATTATCGTTATCGTTATCTTTTCTTCATTTTTTTCCATCATAATTCCGTCATCGTTATTCTCGTCGTTCTTATCGTCGTCGTCATCGTCATCGTCATCATCATCATCATCATCATCATCATCATCATTCGTCATCATCTTTATATCTTTTACCGTACATCCCTCTCCCATTAATTTGATCATTTTTCTTTTTTTTCCTTCTCTCTCTCTCTCTCTCTCTCTTTCTTTCTCTCTCTCTCTCTCTCTCTCTCTCTCTCACACACAGTCTTTTTGTATTGTTTTTTGTTTTTTTGTTATTATCAATCGTTATTGCGATGATTATTTCTGGGACTTGTAATTAATATTTGTCTTTTTTTTCTTTTTTTTTTCTTTTTTAATTACAGATAGATAAATTTATACGTTATTATTATTATTATTATTCATTCATTCATTCATTCATTCATTCATTCTTCTAATTCTTCTTTCTGCTACTTAAGAAAAAAAATTCCCTTTTCTTTTCTTTTTTTTTTATATTTCAATTCAAATCTTCCTTCGATTCGCACCATGAGAAGGAAGCTGCAGCGTTCGCGTTGACGTCATCAGTATCATTCATAATCGTATGCAACTTGTTAGTTGGAGTAAACAACGCGAGAGAATTTTCCCCGTTCCTGGCTTTTTCTTTTCTTTTCTTTCTTTTTCTTTTTTTTTTTTTTTTTCTTTATACAATATCCTCTATCCCACCCTTCCTTCCACCCTCATCTATTTTTCTCCCCCCATTCGTGTGTTAATATATATATATATTTTATTTTTATTTGAATTCTTCGTAATAAAAAACGTTCGAGGGAAAGAGACAAATTTATGTGTATACGATTTTACAACTCCGATTCTTTTCTTGATGTTAACAGGGTGAGGGAGGGAGGGAGGAGGGGGGGCGTGAAGAGAGAGAAAAACAAAAAAAAAGGGACAAAACACAGGGCTCGTCCTTAACGAATAATTCCACCCTTATTTCTGTACAACATTTCAACGAGTATCATCGAATTTCTAAACTGATTTTTATTACATTCCTAACCCCCCCCCCCACACACACACAACTCCTTTGATTATTTTTATATTTATTTAATTTTCTGTTTTTATTTTCGAAGGAACGGAATTGAATGATATTTCTGACACGAGATAATGGGAATGTTTGTTTAGGGATTAGAATTAGATTCTGATTTATCTTTTCTTTTTATTTTCCGTTAAATATTTCTTCTTCATTTACGTTTTGATCAACAGATAAATGCATCCACGCCATTGTGAATACGAGAAAGAGTGTTCTTAATCAGATGTGTTTAGTTGCATCGTATATTGGAATTTAAACGGTAAGCTGATGATCATTTAGTGTCTATATATATGTGTATGTGTATGTGTATGTATTATATATATATATGTATATGTATTATATGTGTTCTTACTTACTTATTTACTTTTTTCTCTGTCTTCTTTGTGTGTGTGTGTGTGTGTGTGTCTGTATATGTTTCATTGTGTGCCCTATTCTTACCGATTGTGTGTAAAAGTACTCCACGGAAGTGCCACAAAGTGTCGAAGTGAATGTTATAGTATCGGTAAAACGAACGAGTTTAGTACCTCGTTGAAACTTTTAACGGAGTGTTAACGAGTATTAAAAGCTTGTAGAAATCGTAAAGTAAACTTCTTTATATTTATATATATATATATGTATTATTTTTATACAAATTTATATTAATAAGTAATTATTATTAGAATTTTTTGTATTTAAAAAAATATTATTATTTTTTTGTATGTTATGCATCGTCCATTTAGTAAATCGAATGAGAATGTTGGTATTAGTGTGTTTTTATTTTTTAGGGTAGTTCACATCTCTTTGATAATACACGCGATTAATTATGTTCGTAATTATTGATCAACGTATGTTGTGCATATGCGTGGTTACGTAAATTTGATTCATTTTGAAATATTATATTTATTAATGCTATTATTATTATTATTATTATTATTATTATTATTATTATTATTATTAATATTATTATTTGACATGGTTGATAGACTCACAATCAGATTAATTAAGGAACCTAATAAAAGATCCAAAGTGATATTCAATCTTTCGGTTTGAATTATTGAACGAAAAGTTATCGACAAGTTGGAAATGGTTTTCGGTTTTCCATTCAAAAAAAGAAAAAGAGAAAAAAAAGAAAGAGAGAGGGAGAGAAAGAGAGAACGATTAGATAAAGAAAAATTAAACGAAAGCATAAAAAGGATTGAAAAAAAAAATGAATAGTGCGGTGCATGTGTGTTTGACATGAAAAAAAATGAAAAAAAAAAGAAGAAGAAGAAGAAGAAGAGGAAGAAAAATATAAAAAAAGAGTAATGACAGTGGAATATTTTAATTAAGATAATTCGTATGCGGGTATGCGTGTCCTTGTATAGTTTTTATTTTTATTTAAAATTCTACAATATAATATATGAATGGCTATTTAGTATGCTAATAACGTAGATTATTCTTTGCTTGTATAAAAAGAAAGAGAAATAAGGGAAAAGAAATATATTTAATTTAGTAGGATATTGTGTTTGACAGATTAAGAAATTCTATGGGGGATTATCCCCATAAGTCGATATGGGGAGTTAGTGGATACGTTTGATTGTCTCGTATTTCTAGAGAGGTTTAGAAAAAGGTCTGTAAGAAAGAGATAAACAAATAGGCGAGATAGAGAAAGAAAAATGATACAAATTGAAATTGGATTTTTTCTTTAACGAATGCAATCTAATTCGTATTTTTACAGGCAAACATATTTCTACATTATTTTTATTAATCTACTTATTCTTGGCAGAAAAAAAATTTTAATATTTAATCGGTAATTATTATTACAATAACAATTAAATATAATATTAGAGAGAGAGAGAAAGATTCAACGAGTTATAATTTAATTACATTTATTAATATTTATTTGATTTAATTAATCTCATATTTTTTAATATTTTGTAAAAATACTTAATATATTTATGATATTTATGTTTTTTCTTTCTTTTTCCCCTCCCATATAAAATATATGAGCTCGAATCGATGAAATAATTGAGATAGGGGTAAAAGATGGGGTATGAGGAGTAAGAGGAGGAGGAGAACTATCGAACACATAACGTTCGATGTCGAAAAGTGGCCTGAATTTGAACGGTTCTCCAGGGAACGATGCCATCGAGGTTAATCGACTTACCAGGTCCAAAGCGTATTTACGAAATTGTTTTTGAACGATCAAAGGTGGTGTCTCCATTCTATCTCATACACATATCATTACATATCATATATCGTATCATATCATACGTACATGTATACCATGTATTATTAATATTATTTTAAATCAGATTTTTTGCTGTCCTTCCTTATTTATTTTTTCTCTTTCAATATTTTTTCTTTTTAATTCATTAATTCATCAATTAATTTCTTTCTTCTTTTTTTTTTCCTTACATAATTATATTTTAATTTCGTACAATTTCGATACAATTATTCGTACAATTTCGATACAATTATTCGTATAATTTCGATACAATTATTCGTACAAAATACGATTAAATTAATTTGCTTTTTTTTTCCTTTTCTTTTCTTTTCTTTTTTCGTATTTTAATGCGACAACATTTTTAGAAAAAATTGTATAAAAATTTTATTAAATATATAGTTATATTTAATTTGCTTAATTAAATATAATATAATCAGATAATCGCATTGATTAATTCATTACGTTGAATTTAAAAATTTGTTGTTTCTTCTTTTCCGTTATGAGTATAATGAGGTTAAAAGAAAATAATTAGAAATGTTTTGATTTTTTTTTCTTTCTCTTTTTTAAGGAAAACATTGCATCTTTCGTAAAATTATTTCGTTTACAGTGTACACTGATTTTGTTTAATCGCGTTTAATTATACGCCCTTCCTCACTTTAAAATACCAAATTATTTTTACATTTTAACAACGAACGATACGACATTTCAGACATCATTTAAAACCTCGTTTATTATAGATTAATCGAGTAATTTTTGTTTTTTTTTTTTTCTTCTTCTTCTTCCTTAACCATCACATCGAAAATCAAAACGGGTGAGCATTATCGTTATAATTTTCCTTTTTTAATTTATAAGAAAAATTAAACGATGCGGGCCGGAAGAGGGGCTTAGGGGCGGAGGGGAAAGAAAAATGATATTACGTAAAGGGTTTTACGTAAAGGGTTTTTGTTTCAATCGAATGCTAATGGTCTCAACATTACTATTACTTCTTTTATTCGCTCGTAAAAAAAAAAAAGAAAAAGGAAATAAACTTAATTACTTTTCAAACGAGTTTTTGAATAAAATATAATATTCGTCGTGTTGAAATTTTTGTCCTAAGATAATATTATGCGTTAAGTTATTTTTCTATCTATCGTTCGTTTTAAGTGGAAACGTCACTCGGATAAAATATATTATTTTGTTGTCTCTTATATATTTTTTATATATGTATATATTTTTCTTTTGTCCTTGTGTTTCTGGCCGAGAATCAGGATTAATCTCACTCTGTCTCTCTCTCTCTCTCTCTCTTACAACGGGAAGTTTTGCCCGGGCCATTAATTTTCGGAGGACGAACGCGTTCAACCGTAGTTTTTCTTTTTATACATTTTCCCTGAAATGTCGCTCCAAAAATGAGAGAGACAGAGATAGAGTGTGTGTGAAGAAGAGAGAGAGAGAGAATACAACGTTTGGAATGCATGGAAAATACATTTGAGCAACATTCGATGAATACTTGCATTCTAGTTTGAAATGAAATGACGTGAAAATTATACGACGATGATCGTGCGAAAGCAAAACCATTTTTAACTTCGCTTTAAACTTTTTATTATTCATTTATATACGAAAAAAATAAAAACAAAAAAAAAAGAAAAAAGAAAATTATCTATAGAAACGATTATTCATTTAATCGACGAATAATTTACGAGATTTATATCGTTTAATAATATTATAATGAAAAATCACTTTCTATCAGAATTTTGTTCTCGAAAATTATTATTATAACAAAATCAAAATTCTCCTTTCTTTGTTTCTTTCCCCCAACCCTGACAAGTTATGCCTACATACTTTACAGTATCCTATAGATGTGTGTATGTATGTATAAATGGAAAATACAGGTATTCTGATTCTTAGAATAGTCTGATGAATGAGCTATTTAATTCCCTTGCATGAGTCAAGTATCTGTTGCTGGACATTATTTTCGTAAAGGGACTTACTTTTGTATGGCTAGTAGCCAAACGATTTCAATAGATCTCTCTCTCTCTCTCTCTTTCTGGAAAATAGATGTCGAATAGAAAATCCAGAACTAAAACTATGATGGTTATTGAAAAATTCGTTTAAGTAATTCATGAAATTTTAACAATTCTCAATTTAATTTTATTTCATACATGTGTATAATAAAATCGTAATAGGATAATCGTTAAAACGAAAAAAAGGAAAAAACATATTGTTATAAATCGTCCGCGAATTTATTCGTAAAGGAATAATTGATATGAATTAATAATTGATATGAAATTTTTTTCTTTTTGAATGGTACGATCCCGTATATATGGATCGTTAGTTAACGAAAGGATTAAAATCATCAAAAATTTGTGTAATTCATTTTATAACGCGATTGTAGATATGTCCATGAATTTTTCTTTTTTTTTTTTATTTCATTCGTAGGACGAATCTATCCGATCTGATTTGTTATATGTTAAATATATTTGATCTGTATTTATGTTTATATTATAATTCATTTTTTTCTATCTCAATTTATTTTTAAATACATAGAGAAAAAAGAGAAACGGATTAAAGTTTAAATTTCTTCATCACGATCGAACGATTTTACATTTTCCACCAAGTTTAGAAGGAAAGCTTCATTTCGGTTTTCAAGTTTTATTTAGGCTAACTACAAATTGACGACTTCTATGAGATCCGCCGAGTTAAGGCGAAAATAATAAACTTAAGTTTTTAGGTAAAATCGAATAGTTTTCGGATAATGGATATTTCTCCTCCTCCTCTTCTTCTTCTTCTTCTTTTCATTTATTTCCATTTTCTTTTTTTTCACGATTACCATCGAGTTACAAAACTTTCTTTATCTTTTTCTTTCTTTTTTCTTTCTTTTTTTTCGAGCTTCGAATTATTCGTCCGTAAAGTTTTCGTTTAACGCTCCATAATTTAAAGATATACTTTTTCTTTTATTTTTTCCCCCTTTTCGATTGGAAATCAAAATTTGGCGTCGAGTTTTTGACAAATTATTAAAAATCGGACTAATTTACCGATCGATTTGAATATGATGAATATGATGAATATGATTAATATGATGAGATACTTGTTATACTTGATTTACAATATGATTTTATTTCGTTGAGATATTTGTTACTTGATTTACAATATGATTTTTCTAATGAATGAAATTACAATATGATTTTATTTCGTTGAAATATTTGTTATTTGATTTACAATATGACTTTTTTAATGAATGAAATTACAATATGATTTTATTTCGTTGAAATATTTGTTATTTGATTTACAATATGACTTTCTAATGAATGAAATTACAATATGATTTTATTTCGTTGAGATATTTGTTCGTTGATTTATAGAAGATTTATAACACGAGATAAATGAAGTGAACTTTTTGAGAATTCGTGAAAATCATCTTCTAGATAGAAGAAATGGTACGGAGAGCTTGCTCTTTCGATGGGTAAAATTTCAATAAGCGACACACAGACGAATCCCAGGCTCGTTCCAATTTCGTCGCGTACAAATTCGAATCTCTCGTAGGATTTTACTACCGACGAATAACGCTTTCGAGAATCGATTTGGGATTGGAATCTTCGACGATGTTCCTCTACTCGTATTTTTACCCTTCATACATACGTATCTACATGCATACGTACATATTATACACGGTGATAACAAAAAATTTTGTAACTGAGCCGAAAGTTCTTTAACGACATTTCTAAATCAATTACAACTTTTTCTTTTTCCCTTCAGAAAAATGTTCTTCCTATTACAAATTAGGTTTTGCGAATGAACAAGAAAGAAAGAAAGGATGAAAATAACAACGTAAATAAAAAGAAAAATGATTAACAAATTATTTCAGGATTTTACTTTCGATAGAATCATACTGGACAGGGGGAGGGGAGGAAGATGGTGGAAAGAAATTAAATTTCTTTACTTACGTTCCGATATTTTTGTGTTTGAATTTTTGCTTTTTAATTCTTTAATTAGATTATATAATATAAAAAGAAAAAAAAACTGATTTGTTAACGTAATTCGAGCGAGAAAGATTGAGCAACGATGAAAGAGAGATGTGAATTTAAAGGAAATAAAAAAAGAAAGAAAGAAAGAAAGTAAGAGAAAAAGGATAAGAGAGAAATCACATTTGTTCTCACATTGTGGATGTCAATTTGACAGGATTTCTTTCGTTGGACTCTTTTGTCCTTCACAAATGGTTCTTTTCTTCCTTTTCGTGATCGTTCGTCGTTCGGCTTATCCCTAACTTTTCCTTTTTGCTTCAACTACGGTAGAAACATTTCAAACTCTGATCGTTTCGATCGAGTTGACATTAGAAAGAAAGAATGAACGAAAGAATAAAACAAAAATAAAAAAAAAGGAAGGGAAATAGACGAAATTCAAAATCGAATAATGAAAAACTAAATCTCTCCTTTATTCGTTCGATTTATTTTTTGCGATTTATTTCGCGAACGTTGCTTTAAATTTTTTTGTTTAAATATCACTCGATCAAAATAATGTTCAAGTTAAAATGAATTTATTTTTAATCCGATGTAATGATTTTCCAACAAAAATAATTACGTACGTGTGTGATCGAATTGAAAGATAAAAAAATAGAAACAAAATCTTCTTCTTTCTTTTTTTCTTGATAAGGATTAAAAAGATAATAAAATATGATTTAAATATAATTTGCGCGAAAATTTCGCGCGATGTTAAATGATAAAAAGAAAAAATATATATTAAAATGAGATTAAAAAAAAAGTTGAAATAAATAATTCCGGTGGGGAGGGGGGGGGGTTAGGAAGAAGCCGAGTGTCAATTCGGTTGTGGGACGTTGGTGGTTGTGTCAATTAGAGAGAACAAATTCATTTGAGTGTTGAACTGCCAAGAAAGTTTTTCTATCTTTTCTCTTCTTTCTTTTTCCCTTTGCACTCATTCTTTGCATGGAATAAAAATACATGTATAGTTATATATATATGTAGCAGAATTTCTCAACGATTCCGTTGGGAGGATGTTGGAAAGAGAAAAAAAAAAAAAGAAAAAAGAAAAAGAAAAAAACTTCGTGGAAAAAATGTCGGTACGAATGTCGATGAGAAATTTGTTGGAGATTATATGTTCTACTATTTTATCCTACTCTAAGTCGATGGGTCTTTCACCTTTGACCTTTCTCTCTCTCGTCCTCATACTCATCCTCATCCTCGTACCGTTCTTCAAGAGAACAGATTATGGAGATCTTCTCTTGAAGTCACTACAGAGAAAGAGAAAGATAAAAAGAGAGAGAGAGAGAGAGAGAGAGAGAACCATAACAGCAAACGAATGCGCATATTCGAGTATTCTTTAGCCTCTTACGATCATATTATCCTTCCTTTCCCTTTCCCTTTCCCTTTCCCTTCATTTCGTTCTCTTTGCTTTCCTATTCCATGTTTTTTTTCCTCTCTCTCTTTCTTTCTCTTTTCTTTCCCTTTTGCGAAATTCAATGTATTTATATTTTACATCCACCTTTTCTATGTTCTAATTATTTACCGTGTTTTACAGTTTTTACTCTTTTTATTTCTCAGATCGTAGAAAAATTCAATTTTTCGTAGGAAAAAAAAACAAAAGAAAGTTAAAGACGCGTTTACAAATTTTATGGAATAATTTACGTGTAATTTTTCGAATATTATTGTTCATAGATTAATTTGTTATTGAATCGTGTAAAATTATAAGTTTGTTATTTATTTAAAATTAACTTTTAAACAAGATTAATTATTCGAACGAAGAAAATTAATATATAGTTTTATAATTTATCTTGCAAATGTTTTCTATTAACATGAAAAGAAATATATATATATAAATATTGAAATTAATCGGAAGTTCGTTAAAAAAGGGGTATTCCAATGAATATGTGTGTGATCCAATAGCAATTCACAGTATGGTATAAAGAAACGTGAAAAGGATTCGGGAGTGTCCAGAACGATAAATGGAGTAAAGGAAGAAAGGAAAAAAAAGAAAAAAATGGATAAAAAAAGAAACGACATATAACGGGGTCTTTACTATACTTACCTCTAACAGGAAAGATTTTTCTTTTCTCTGTGAAAGCTGAGTAGCGTAGAAAGATGGACGTGAGAAAGCATTATCGTTTCCACACCGAACAACAACCACACTATCACTATGACGTTGCGTTTTTGTTAAAGATGTTTCTCTTTTGATTCAAAGGAATAACCCCATCCCCTCTACCATCCATTCACCCCCTTCCTCTCCTTCTTCATTTTATCCACTCTCAACCTAACCTCCCCCCCACTCCCTCCAATTCTTTTAACAGTTACTACGACTCTTTACCGAGTAAGAAACGTCAACGTTTTCTCGAAGAATCAGGAGTAGTACCTTTTTCTATCCAACATCTTGGACAAATCAAAAGAAAGAAAATGAAAAAGATTTGCTCTACTTAAAGGTCCTTTCATTTCTACGATCATTTTTCTATAAATCTTATTTACTCGATACTACTTCGATTTTATCTTTATTTATTATTATTATTATTATTATTATTATTATTTATTGTTATTATTTATTTATTATTATTATATATTTATTTATTTATTTATTATTATTTATTATTACTTATAATTATTATTATTATTATTTTATTTTATTTTATTGCACTTGTGTGTGTACTTGTACACGCGAATGGGATTTCAATTAAAAATTTGTTACCAGTCGTGTTTGTGATTTTTCTTGAATATTTTATTTTTTGTCTTTTTTTTTCTTTTTCTTTTCTTTTTTCTTTTAGATATGATTTATTTGGATATAAAACAAATTACAATATAAAATGGTCGTACTTAAACGTGTGATCGATCTTGTTCCGTAGGACGGATTCAGAGTCGACTGGGAATCTCTATTTCCGTTTTCCGTAGGAAACATTTTCCTGTGAAGTAACGATCATGGAATCGTTTATAAGCAATTTCCAAGTTGACATTTCCTTCTTTTTACATTTCTATTTTTCTTTTCTTATCTTTTCTTTTATTTTCTGTTCTTTTCTTTTTTTTGTTCCACCCCCGATTTTTAATCCTACATTAGCACAGAAGTAAATTATTTAATCTTTTCCTTTCTTGATTTTAGAGAGAAAAAAAATAATTAGTTTATTATTTATATTAATTATTTATCAATTTTTGTTAACTTATAAATCAATCGTAATTTGTATTATGTCTCAGTACAGTGAAATATAAATTTAGTCTACGAGATTTTGTTTACAACAAATTGTTTATAACAAATGAATTTTTTAATAACAATATCATGAAAATAGTAGATAACATTTGGCACTTAAAAATAATCTTTATTTGGAGTCTCTACGATTTATAGTTCCGGAGATATTTCTATTTAAATAAAAGACATTGTTGTATAAACAATCAATTTGATAAATAATTTGATATTAATTTTCATGTTATATTTTATAGATTATTCCTAGTTTAAATTTCGTTTCTAATACATATAATAAGATAAATAAAGTAAGCATTTGTTTATGATAAATTGTTTATAACAAATTGATAATAAACAATATGTTTAAAATAATAGATGTTGTTTTTTCATTTAAAGTAGTGTTGGTTGCAAATCTCTAGGATTTTCCATTTTGAAGATATCACCTTTGAAAGATTTTCATTCACAGTCTTATAATGCACTTGATCGTAGTAATAGTAGTAGTAGTAGTAGTAAAGGTGCGTAGTAAATTCTTAGAATTTATGTAGGTCAGTAGGACATTGATCGAAATTGAATGAAATTATGTAGGTCAGTGGGTCAATGTAAACGTCTTACATTTCCAATAAGAATATCTCAGAAACTAAAAATCGTAGAAACTTGAACAATACATCATTTTAAAAGGCAGACTTTCCTCTATTTTTTAAACATATTGGTAATAAATAATTAATAATTTTATTGTAAACAAATTGTTAATAAAAAAGTATTTTCACCAAAATTCATATTATTTTGCCAAGAAAAGATATACATGTTGTATAACCGATATGAAAAATTTTTATATATTAATGAATAATTAATAAACAAATTACTTTTTTTTATTAAATAAAAAAATCGACGTGTTTTATTTAAGTAAGAATATCTTCGGACCTAAAAGTCGTAGAAACTTGTACTATGCATCATTTTAAAAGGTATGATTTTCTCTATCTGTATATATATAAATTGTTAATCAATTAATTAATCAATAATTTACAATTTATTATTAATTTACAATTTTCTTTTTTTTTTTTAAATTCAAGCGAACTTTTAATATTACAACGATATTAATTTAATTTTATTTATAATAAAATAAAAAATATAGAATCACATTATTAATAATCGTTTCAACGTATCTAAAATTAAAACGGAGCACTCATCGTTCAGATATATATACATATATGCGAAATGATAAATGAGATGAGAATAATTCTACGAAGTAGTTTAATTAATGATTGAAATGAACACGCGCGAAGAGTGAAAATTAATGTTCCCATCTAATAATATATTTTCCTTGATTATAGTGTAGTATCATTTTCCTTCGTGTTCACAAGATATGACATAATACAAAATTATATTACGGAGAGTTGGAAAAGAGGAGAAAAAAAAAAGAAAAAAGAGAAAAGAAAAAAGAAAAAAGAAAAAAAAAAAGAAAAAAGAAAAAGAAACTATACCTTTACACAATATATTGTCTTGTCCTTTCATCGACACTTTTATTACATCAACAAATTCGCTTGTTTTTCTTTCTCTCTCTCTTTCTCTCTATCCATTTTTCTCACACTTTTTATCCTCGTCGGAAAAAGAAAGATAAGTTGATGGTGTCGGCATATCGTTTTACGGATAATGGTCGATGGGAAGGGTCAGCTTCTTGGTTTTAACCCATATCGACTTCGATGCTGTTAAGAAACGTGAAAAACGAGAATTCGGTTTGCTCTTTACGTTTCTTTTAGAAAGAAACTGGACTTAAAAAAGAAAAACAAAAGAGAGAGAGAGAGAGAGAAAGAGAGAGAGAGAGAGATAAACTTTAACTCTTGTATTAAAGTTGCAAGAAAATTCGTAGCACGTTTCACTACCAGCGTTACATTAGAAGTACAATATAATAGTATTTTCTACTTGGTGCAATTTTCTTCTCGACCTCGCTTCTTTTTTTTGTTGTTGTTGTTTTGTATTTCTTGCGTTGTCGTCGTATTTTTTTCTCATTTTGTTTGTTTAATTTTTCTTCTTTCCCTTCCATTGCTTTCTCTTCTTTCTCTCTCTCTCTCTCTCTCTCTCTCTCTCGCATTATTTCTCTTCGAGTTCTTACTAACGTTTCATTTATTTATTCAAGTTTTCTTATTTCTCTAGAATTTATTATTCGTAATTTCTTAATACGGGTTACGGTTAAAAAGTTCTTCGTAAAAATTTTTCGTTACAATTGTACATACAAAATGTAATCCAATTATATACGAGTAGAGAAAGTTTCTTTTTTTTTTGTTGGAAAATAAATATTCTTTTCTATTATTAAACAAAAAAGGATCTATAAGTATTCGATCGATTCTTCAAATTAATTAACTTAATTGGAAGATAAGCAAAGAAAACTAGTATCGATTTAGAACACTATTCTTACCTTTGTTAACACTACGATCTAATTATTTTACTTCTCTCTTTTTTCTTTTTTTTTTTTTTTTAAAAAAGAAGGAAGATAGTATGGTAGAATAAAAATAGAAAAATAGAAAATGAAAATAAATACGTTGGAATTGCAAGTGGACATTTGTGTCGTAAGAGGGGAGGGGGGGTGAAAGAGCAGCAAAATAAAAAAAAAAATAAAAATTACAGAGAAAATTAAGGATCAGAGGTATACGCAAGAACAAATTTTATTTTTGCCGTGTATATATATATAGGGTGTCTCTCAAGTTTTTCTTATCCAACAGTGTCAGAGTATTTTCTTCGGTTGATTTTATGCATGGGAATTAAGAAGAAAAATGTTTCGATAAACAGGTTATTTAAAGCTTTGATTTTATAGTTATTATTTTAGACTGAAAAATTCTTAGACACCTTGTATATACACATCATCTTTAGTTTCTCTTTTAAATAAGCACCTGTTAGAGACAGATATAAGGCTTACTTCTTAATTGGCCCGAATGATAATTATTCTACTTCTTTTTCTCTCTCTCTCTCTCTCTCTCTCTCTCTCTCTTTAACTTTACTTTTATTTTTTTTTTCCTTTTCCTTTCCCACCATCGAAGATTCTAGTCAGCTCGTTCAAAAGTCACCGAAGAAATCCAATTAACGATTGAACGGAAAGTTGTGCCTCGAACAGATTGAATTTTAGCCAATATAAGCTCACCATCTTGATCTTTATATTTCACTTTAATATCTTGATCTTTCATATTTTTCCTCACTTTTCTTCAACATTTTCTTTTTACCTTTTTCTTCCTTCCTTTTTCTTCTCCCCCTCACCGTTCGATAATACTCGAAACCTTTTATTTATTTATTCTTTTTTTTCTTCTTTCTTTTTTTTTTTTTGTTTATTCTATCCTCGAGTATTTTTTATACATTGAAACAAATCCAAGTAAACTTTGATACATATTAACAAGGAAAGATTTTTAAAACAATATTTTACATTTATCGAATTTATTTCTTTTTCTCACTTTCAATATTATACAATACTATGATAATAAATTGAGCCGTTTATTTTGAAAGTGGCCTAACTCCATATAACCTTAAATTGAGATATTTAAAGATTTGCGTTTCAATGCAATTAAAAATATACGTAAAGAATAACAATGAGTTATGTTGCTTAAGTGTATCTAAAGGTGTTAAATTTACAGTTCCTATTAAAATAATGGCAATTATTAAGTGAATAATATGCGTTTTCTTACCAAGAATGGAGTTAGGCCACTTTCAAAATTAACAACCAGATTCGTTATAAAATTTGAAGGAATCGAAGTCCATTCAACATAATTTAAGATGCTTCAAATTGCGAAAAAACAATACTTATTTTATTTTACATATCTTTATAACACTTTAAAAACATAAATTATGCGAATCAAAATATTTTTTACAAACACAAATTACAAAAAAATATTTTATTTTTTTTCATTTTGTTTATGTGAAAGGGATTTAAAGAAATCATGATGTTCCGGTGGTATATATCGTAATAAGTCAATTATGTCCTTGAATTTTGCAGTTGTAATTTGTCTTATATTTTTATACAGTGGTGTCAATACAATATTTTCGAACTTTCTTGGTCTACCCCGACGTGGTATTAAATTCAGGACTTTAAAATTTTCGTTCTCATTCATTGATGTCTTATAGAAAATCTTATTCATTTTTGACAAAACGCATCCAACATATTTTTAATCAGTTTATTGGTTCTCCGTTAGAATTCTTTACCCTTTTAAAAATTGCGTCTTCTAATAATTTTGTTGATACAAAATCTTCTTGTCTCATTTCATGTACAATAAAGTTATTACCTTTCCGACACTTTTTGATAATATTGTAATACTCTCGGGGGACAAACAGTAAATTATTTTTTTTTAATGCCATTTCTACCACACCAAAATCTCTACTCCTAATGGAGTTAGGCCACTTTCAAAATAAACGGTTCAGTGATTCAACTAACTCTGTAAACTTATGTGTCCAGAATTACCGTATTTACTCGGAATATAAAAAATCTTAAATGCTTTATTGATAGATAATTTGAAGCTGTACATGTTACCGTGGGTAACCGGAAAAGAATGAAAAATGGAGTTAGGCCACTTTCAAAATAAACGGCTCAATTAATTAATGACGACGATGATACCAAAAGAAAAAAAATATATCAATGAAATGAAATTGCATTGATTGCTCTCTATTGAAAAAAAAAAAAAGGAAAAAGAAAAAAGAAAAAGAATACAACACCTTTCTTTCACATTTTTCCATAATATTTTGTTGAGAACGTTAAGGATATTATTTCATGGTGGTGGTAACGTTACTGCTGACTCATTTTGAACTATAACGGGGAGCTTTTTTTAAAACGGACGTTTCGTTTTTCGTTTCGCTGAGCATGCAGAAGTGTTGAAATTTTGTGAAAATTCTTTTATTCCTTGTCTATGGAAAATTTTGACTATGGTCGATCGATCGATCGAAAATAGAAATAGGAATAAAGAAAAAGAAAAAAAAAGAAGAATAAAATATAGAAAAAAAATATTAAATGAAAAAATATACAAAAAGGAAAGAAAGGAATTAATAAAAAAAAAACAAGGACCGATAAATTGATCGATGCGTTTCCGTACATCGTCGGGAGAGAAACTTTGCACATGAAACGTTACGTTAATCGAAGGGCTTGGCTTAAAGGATTCGATTAAAAGCACTGAAGCGACAAAGAGCAACCTAGTTATTCTCTCCTTTAATATCTTTTCCCGGTGAGTAATTAAAAGCACCCGGTATAGACTAAGAGAAAGACAGAGAATGAGTGAAGAAGGAGAGGAAGTTTCAAAAAAATTTTTGTCTCTCTTACCTTAAAATCCTTTCTTTTTTTTTCTTTTTTTATTCTTTTTTTTTTTTAATTATTACAACGAGAAAAACTCTTCATTGATATTTCCGTTGTTGTCACCTTGTATACTTATACATACATACAGTGACTCACGAAAATATTTGAACAGTTGCCATGAAATATTTTATTAATTATAATAAGTGTATTATAGAACACTTAACGACATATTATTAATATTGGATGAAGGTATGATTCTGTAGATTATACAGATATAGTTTCAAGCAAATAGAAATGTATATACAATAGTTATGATTTATTTTTTACAAACGTAACGATTGTTTAAGCCACAAAAGTATTTGGACACATAGAACTAAGATCAAGAAATAATGAATAAAAAATTTTTTCCAGTACTAAATGGATGCATGGAAGGTCATTAGTTGTTGCTTTATGTACATTTGTCTCTCTCAGTCACAGTTCTGTATTCGTGGTGAAATATTACGATATTGATCATGAGTTCGAAAATATCTGAAATTTCTGAAAGTAATAGAATATTATTAATTTTTAAGTGGTGCAAAGAAGGAAAAACATACGGTGAAATAAGTAAATTTTGAAATATAAACAGATCTACGATACATTATATTATTAAAAAATCGAAATCTGAAGGAATTATAAAAAATAAATATCGTTTAGGTCGACCGAAAAGAAGTTAGCGGAACGAGAAGAAACTTTGATTCGTGAAATAAAAACAAATCCAAAGATTACTGCTGCAAAACTTGCGACAATAGTTAGTCAGAACTTTGAGAAAGATGTACATCCAGAATTAAGTAGAAGAGTGCTACGTAAAAATGATTATCATGCTAGGGTTCTCAGAAAGAAGCTATACATTAGTAATATTAATAAGAAGAAAACATTAAAATTCGTCAAAGAATTTATTAGCAATGATAATTTCTTCTGGAATGAAGAAATTTTTTTAGATGAAATTTAAAATATTACTAATAATTAACAAAATAATTCGCGAGTCACTTTATATACATATACATCTATTTTTATACTAGATTATACAACAAATTCAAGGTTTTTAATTAAAACCACATTTTTCAATTTTCCAAAATCATTTTACGCATAGATTGTGATTATCGTCGTAATACAGAATGGAAATATTTTTGTGTTAAATTATACTTTTATCTTTATATATATATATTTTTTATTAGTAGAATTAATTTGAATTTTTATTTTAGAATTAAATGAATTTTTGGTGAGAATTATAAATAATATCTTGCTGACGCGATACACATTAACACGAGTTTTAAATTCTTTTAAAGAGAAAAAGTGTGGAGACAATTTTTATAGATAATTGCATGATCTAAAATTTGAGTCCGACCTATTTTTATGATAAAACTTACCGTTTGGATGAAAAACGCAAAAAACCCATATTTGTGAACTTTGACCTTGAATACATTTTTTGCAAATGTCGAATTAATGAGGACTTTTCACATTTTCATTTATAATGGTGTTCCGTACAAATTTTCAGCTCTATGCGAATTTCGGAAACGTTTTATGTCTAACTTGACCGGTCTAATACGAGTATAAGATACAATCAAATAAATTTTCCTTTTTATTGTAAAATTATTTCCGATCAATAAGCTTTTAAATGATCATTTTTTTGAATACGTTCAATCGAGTTTGAAAATAGGTGTACGCATATCTGTATCTAATAATCGAATTCGTATGTGTTCACATTTTCTATATAAAAGGATGATATATAAAAAGTAATAGACGAAATGGCTGACTGAATTGATTGTAACATTGGTATACTTCTTCTTCCTTCTTTGCTTGGTTATATCGAATTCCAATATTTTTATTGAAACGAGTTCTTTAGTCGAACATCCTTTCGTAATATTTGATCATTAGATTTTATTTTCTCTTTGTGACACACTCAACTTACATTTATTCGATAAAAATCTACAAATTTTCTTACACAATTTTATATGATATTTTTATGATATTTTATGAATTTTTATTATTTTTATAAATCAATTCTTTTTGTTAATCCCCCCCCTTTTTTTAAGCCAATTTTATAAGACATTTTGTTGCATTCAGATAATAAAAGTACAAGAGTTTAATTTGTAATATTACAAGTCCGATTGTAAGCATGATATATCTTAAAAAAAAATTAATTAATTAATTAAATTATGTAATGTATATCGTGTTAAAGAAATTTTGGTTGATTTAAAATCTTTAAGGGATTATACGCAGTTGCGAGATTCAAAAAAGACGTCTTTTTATGAAAAAGTTTTAACTTGTCAACAATAAATGGTAGTAATTCAAATAGAGCCAATTTTTAAGAATACAATAGCGCGTCGATTATGTAAAAATATTAATCTGCACCGCTCCTGTAGATGATTTCCTGAACGTCCTCTAAAAAAAGACGTTTGGCGGTGATCTCCATTTTGGCGGTTTGGATTATTTGAAATTAAAAGATATAGTGGATTCTTTTAAAGGATAGATTAATGCAGGTATTAAACGGAAGGAATATTAAAAATTTTGATTTTTGACAAAATGGCGTCTATTTGAAAAAAAGTTTTTGTTTTTGACTAAAATTTTCGCTCTAAATTGTTAAAAAAAATAGTAATAAATTTTTTAAAAATTATTCCTTCACTCAATACGTGAGGAATATTTCTAAGAATATTGTGTAAAAATATAAGATAAATCGGTTGAGTTATTTCAGAGAAATCGAGATCACCGACTTTGAAAATATCTTTTTGAGAAAAATGCGTTTAAAGTTTCAAAGAGACGTTTACACATAGTTAAAAATTTTTGTTTGCAGCTTACATGAAGTGAAGAATATTTGCCGGATCGATTTGAAATTTTCAGAGAATATACTTAAATATATGTACATTCCGAAAATGCAAAAAAAAATCGATTTTTTTTAAATTCTAACTGCGTATAACCCCTTAAGTTAACCCAGTGTATATCTCGATAGAGCAAATTCTTCTGGACTTTGATAAAAGCTTTAAACACAGAGTTTGAACGTTCATCCATCCATGTTGCAAACATTCCAATATACACACACACACACACACACACACAAGTGTGCGCACACAAACATATATAAACACAAAAACGATAATGTTAGCAAAGTGTTTAGCTAGTTTACTTGTAGCATGCCAGAAATGTTTCTCGTGTAAACTTTTGTAATTTTTTAAAAGCACTGGACGTAAGTTTACAATGGAAAGATAAATATAAATATAAAAATAAAAAATAAAAAATAAAAAATAAAGAAAGAAAAAGAAAGGAAAATGTTAATTACATTTTCAGTCGAATTCAATCGGAAATGGTGAAAATGATGAACCCGATGCAAAGGAATTTATTATCATACCTGATGGTCTTCTATTTCCTTTTCCCGAGGAACGAAGCTTATCAAAGGAAGGATGGGAACAAGGATGGTTCCAAATTGATAAGGATTAATGGCGATATCATTCTCGGCGGGATATTTCCAATGCACGAACAGGTATTATTAATCAAAATATAATATCTCATTGTCTCATTCACGAATAATATTTCTAAGGATAGGGTGTATAAACTGATTTCAAAGTTCATATTTTATTTTATTTTTATTTTCGAATAGCTCGATTAATTTCGTTCATATCGGGTTTTTCTCTTATAAACAATCTAAAAAAAAAAAAAGAAAAAGAATTAATAAAATGATTTCGAAATGAAGAATTTAAATCTTCGTCATTTAAATCATATTTATTATTTTATCGTTAATAAAAATATTGAACGTTTAGAATACCGACAATGTTTGGTCATAACTTTGTAAAAATGAATGAATGATCCTCGAAATAGATATTTAACAAGTTGACTGACTATCATTCCGTGTAATTGTTATTCGCGTATATTCGTTTTTGAAATGACTCTTGACGAGTAATCTGTACGAAGTTCAATCAACAATTTCGATAGAATCGATACGTCGAGAGAGTAGTACAATCGTATTTTCTGTTAACTCACGTGTCTGGTAATTTACAATATGCTGTTATCAATAAACGATAGAAATGTTCCAGATATGCTGGAAGAGAAAGAGAAAGTTAGTTATGCAGTTTGATATAATAATAGAAAAGTGATTTCGTATATATAGAATGATAGATAGTGAAATACAATTGGGGGAATGATTTCCTTAACTTTCCAAATCATTCATAGTTTTTAACGAATCATTCTATTTGTTTGTTCGTGATGTTTTGAAAAAAAAAAAAAAAATACCCTTTTTTCCTAACAAAAATGGGATTTTCGTTCCGAGCTTTTTGCAAAAAAAACCTTCTGTTAGTTCTTCTCGAACTTACTCCTTGACCATTCCTTTCTTATTTCTCTTTTTCTTTTTTCGAACTTTATCGTTCGAGTTTATTCCCTTTGAAGATGTATGGAACTTGCAACGTTAGTTTTTCCCTTTCTCGAAAGAACATTTTTCACTTCGAACAATTCAATGTTTTTTCTTTTCGGTAAATCACTCTCGTTGCATTGATTTACTTATTTGTTTTGTAAAATATTTAATTTTTTATCTCTCTCTCTCTCTCTCTCTCTCTCTCTCTCTCTGTTATGTTTCTCTTTTTTTTTACAGATTTTTTTCATATTAATGATTTTTAATTTTTAGTTTTGGTTTGATATCTTTCTTTTTAGGAAATATTTCAACTGTGGATATGAGATGGATATGTGGATTGAAATAAATAGGATTCAATGAGAGGTAGATTTATTTCAATGTTTTATTATCCTTTCTTTTCTTTTTATCTTATACAAATATATATTTCACCTGTAAATATGCGGTAGAAATTTGAATTAAAATAAATAGAATAAAAGGATAGGCAGAGAGATTTATATTTCAATGTTTTATTATATTTTATATTATTATATGAATCATTTTTCTATTATATTTTATAATACATTACTCGTATATTTTAAAAGGAATATTCAAATTGTAGATCATCAAATATCCATGCTTCATCAATGACGTATTATTTGAATCGATTGAAGATAAATTATTTGCGTTTACTTATTTTTATTGTTATTAATAGAATTTTTAATAAGCACGCGAAATATAAATATAGAAATAAATTTCATATTTTATTCGAATCATTTATTTTATTCTTATTTATAATTAATGTTTTTTCATATATATATAAATATTTTATTTTTACAGGTATTGAAACATATTTCCGTTTGTTTCAGATATGGACAAGAACACGCAGTGCTGGCACGATCGGTGAATCACCCTGTGGTGCAGTTAAAGAAGAAAAAGGTGTTCAACGATTGGAAGCAATGTTATACGCATTGGACGAGATCAATAATGATCTCGAACTTCTACCTAATTCAACATTGGGTGCATTAATATTAGATTCGTGCAGCAGCGAAACATATGCTCTTGATCAGAGTATGGAATTTATGAGATCTTACATGAACCAGGTAAACTTTTATTAATTTTAATTACATCGTACAATCGTACGACCAAAAAAAAATACGATAAAAAAAAGTGTCTAAATAATTTTGAAATATC
Organism: Polistes fuscatus; assembly: GCF_010416935.1. Classification (NCBI taxonomy): domain Eukaryota; kingdom Metazoa; phylum Arthropoda; class Insecta; order Hymenoptera; family Vespidae; genus Polistes; species Polistes fuscatus. Next base: position 1,082,290 of record NW_025112997.1, on the reverse strand, counting down.
AATTATCACATCACATTTCATGATCAATCAAATAAATATCTTTTGTTTTTTTTCGATTAAAAAATGATTTAATAAATTATTCATAATTCAATTTGTAAAACGTAATTGCAAGTCTAAATTATTTTTCTTTCTTTTTACAAATAAAAATATCCAATTGATTAATAGTTTTTCAATTATAGAAAAGAAAAATTGCGAGTTTGAGAAAGGTCTCGTAAAAAAAAATAAAAGAAAAGAATTAAATAAATAATTGATTTTAAAAAATCATTTGGAAACTTTTGATTGCCCCCACTCTCTGTAAAATAATATACAGTAGGAGCAATTGTTTTGCAGAGTCACTTTGAAGTTAAACTCTGGAAAGGATAATAGAAAGAGAATAGGATCTAATACGTTTTGTTAGAATTATATAGTGTTGTCTCTCTTTCTCTGTTTCTTTTTTTTTTTTGTTTTTTTTTTTTGATAGCATAGTGTGCGGTATAGTGGTATATAGGGGGTGTGTATAGTTGTATAGTTACACGAAGGAAATAGAACGAACACAGCTGGTGATCAGGATCAAGCACGATAAAAGTTTACTAGACTAACCGTCGATCCCGATTGAATAAGCTTTTGGTATTTCGGTGAAATTTTCTCTTCGTAAGCTCCCAAAAGACTTTACGTATTCAACCATTTACCACAATACCTACTACCTATCAACCAACCAACCAACCAATTCTCAATTTTACGGGACACCAAGCAGAAGGCGTTATTCATCCTGATTGGTCGAACACCTCCTCGAATTATCGAGATTCCAAATACCACAATTCGTTCTATTTATTTTCTTACTTACATAATGTGTATACATTATGTTTATCGGTATATAAATTATCTCATCAAAATTTGTACGATTCTAACGAATACCTTGTACGATTTTTTTTCTTTTTTCTTTTAAACATCTCGGAATTTTTCTACGTGGTAAAGTTATATTGACTGGTACGTGTGAATCGGATTGATAAATTTTTTAAAAGGTTTAACATATAATACGAAGAAATTTTTCATTATCTATTTAAAAGAAATTGTTGAAAATTTTGCAACAATGTAAAGCTAAAATGTTATTGTCTCGATTGGATTTATTTTTCTTTTTTTTATTATTCAGCCAATCAAGCTCTGAATTAAGTTCAGAATAAATCAAAGTTTTAAAAGGAAAAAAATAAAAGAAATAATAAAAAATACTAGAATTTTAAAATTGTTAGTATTTTAAAAAAAAATAAACGTGATTTTCTAAAGATTTTGATTTCAAATACTTTTTTATACTTTTTTTTTTTAAAAGTACATTTAAAATCAAAAAATTGAAATAAAAAACGTCCCGATAAGTTAATTTTTGACAAAGTTACGGCTATTTGCATGAAAAATGCTATTTTGTTTGAAAAATTCGTAACTTTTTTTGGGTTGGGTAAAAAAATTTGAACAAATTTTCAGAAAGGTTTCCAATGTAATAGAAAATCATAAAAAAAGTTTCAGCCAAATCGAAAGGGATCGGAGTCAAAAGTGGTCGATTTGACGTGGTGGAATGTCCCATATATAAATCGATGTAATAATAATTTCCCTTTTAAAAATATTAATATTAATTCATATAATAATAATAATAAAATGTAATTCAATAATACAACATAATAATAATAATATCAACATACAAATAATTACGATAAAAATATATTACAATTATTTCCATATATATATATATAGGATTCGTGAAAAAATTGGGCCGTTGGACTGACTGGACCGGGACTCGAACCCGGATCTTCCGCTTTCCGGGCGACTGCTCTTTAACCAATTGAGCTATCCAGGGCCCACCGTCCAATCTCCTCACGAATGCCTATTTAAGTGTTTGGCTTGGAGGTGCTCGCATCCCACATATATGTTATCATTCATCAAACCAAATATGCACTTACACTTTTCAAACGTTCAATATATTATATTATTTATCATTTTTCATAAAACAATCTTAACAAAAATAAAAAATACATTCATACGATGTTTCTCTATTTTTTTTAAAAAACAATTACGATATTTCAAACGAACATCATCATCATTATCAAGGTTAAGTTTAACAGATGTTCCCTTAGAAGAAATAATTTAAAGCTTTAAAACGTAATAGATAAAAAAGGAAAAAAATAAAAGGAAGGGGGAAATTGTTTTAGTTTACTATCTCTCGTAAAGTTTACATTACATCAGCATAAAGTTAAGACAGACTTAGAAGGATGAGCTTGATAATAAAGGAGAGTAAGCATAGTGCATACTTGTAATGCTTGTGTTTAATTAGCTTCCTTGATGATACTATCTCCTTCTATTCTCTCTTTCTTTCTCTCTGTCTCTCTTGTTCTCTCTCTCTGTGTATCTTCAAATAGGGATGCCAGAAACAGCAATAGCTGTTTCTCTATTTATATGCGTTATGCATTCGAAACTTAAGAAAGTTGCAGTGACATTTGTCCTCGAGTGAATTCATTCGAACGAGTGCTTCCGATGAGAGAGAGAGAGAGAGAGAGAACTCCCGAGACATTATTTTCTTCTTCTAACTTTAGAAATTTCTTTTATTTATTACTTGCTATTCTACACATTTTTTTTCTCTATCTCGTCCTCTTGTATTATTATTATTATTATTATTATTATTATTTATTTCAATATTTTTACTTTGTTTTCTTACTCGTTACCAATGAACTAACGCATGCATCAACGAATTTATTTACAATGAAAATAATCCAATTTATCTTACATTATTGGGACGATTATTTTCCATATGATTATATTCGTTCGAATTAAAAAAAAAAAAAAATCATTTACATAATTACGTTTATTTTCATTTGATTTATTTACGTATTTGTATCAGGATTAACTTAACGTCCCATATTCGATGGAGTCGTCCAATGTTTCGACGAATTTTCCTATTTTTTTTTTTTTCATTTTTTATTTGAATAAACGCTACTCTCCGAAATGATATTTATTTTAATTTTAAAATCGATTCAACTTCGTATTACACCGTACGGTGATAAATCTTTTACAAAAATAGATAAATAACAAGTGATCGAATTTTTGTTCTTTCTTTTCTTTTTTTTTTTTTTTAAACGATCTAATAATTTGTATTCCGTTCGTATGGTCATAATTTTCGATCGAATATTATCGATTAATTCGAATCGCATGATGTAGTCTCGCAGGAAATTGAAAATTTAATGATTAGCCATCATCGGCCGATCGGCTTGCATATTGCATCAACCCTCAATTCCACCCTCTTATAATCTATTATCAGTGTTAACGCACGTTTACTTGTTGTGTATGTGTGTGTGCGGGTTTGTGTGTGTGTGTTTTTTTTTAATTCACATACACCACGAGGTATGCATTACTATATCGTTAATTTGTCGAAATTGTTCGAACATTCAAACCGATTCATTTACGCGTTAACCAGATGGTAAATGCATGTTGCACATACGTTATAGCAATTTCATCTGTTATGTTGATTTCCTTTATGCTTATATGAATTTCTCGATGACCAGGTAACTCCAATTCGTTCGTTTTGATTTAAATGGTCTCCATGGGGTATGTCAAACATGTCCTGTATACGCGCGTGCGTGTGTGTTTCTGTATATATATATGTATATATGTTGGGTTTGGATATGTTGGTGAACTTTTAAGGGTTTCCTTTCATCTCGAGATATTAACCTGAGTACACTTGTATTGACTATTCGTGATAATTAAGGAAAATTAACCTAATTACCCCATATATCGTTCATTTATTATTATTAGCAATGTTATTATTTTCATAGGAAAATATAATTGTGTATGTATGTATGTATGTATTGTATCCTTATTATTAGTATTAAAATAATAGTTATATGTTGCCAATGTGTCAATATAAATTCGTCTGGTTGGTTAATAATTATCATTAGACTTATTAGTACATTAATAATATTTTAATAATGATGTTATATTAATAGTTTCAACGTATATCCATATAATAATAACAATAATAATAACAATAATAATAGTAAATGTATTTATAGTATACAAAATGTATTAATTACGAATTTTAATATTCCTTTTATTTTTTCATGTGTACGCATATTCTCGTAATTTTGTAGCAACACTCTTTTGACGTATTTTTCATTTTCTTTTTTTAATTTAAAAAACGGCTTATTCGTAGGTGTTGTTTTTCTTCCTTACTTTATAGATACTCTTTTTATTTTCGAAGGAGTGGTCGTAAATAGGTAAAGTGTTTTCGTTCGGTGAGAATGTTGTTATATTTTAATCTTTGTTTATAGGATAAATATTTTTTTTTTTTTTTACGTTATTTGCTATATTACAGAAGTATAACGCAACGTATAGGATTTATGCGAATTTTCTTTTTGGTTGGATAATTGTTTTTTCTCTTCTTTTTTGTTCTTTTTTGCAATCCTAGGATATAAATTTCTTTCGCGTATTTTACGTCGTTTTTGTTCATTTTATTATATTTTTTTTTTTCATCCCTTCTTTCGTATCTTCCACTCGTCGTGTTTCTTGTTTCAAGTAGAACGATCGTGTTGCGTGTTATCTCGCGAAGATTTACGAGGATTTAACGATCTTGTATGTAAAAAGAATTTTAAAGTAAAAAAAAAATGTTTAATTCGAGCTTCGCGATGTTTCGCGTTAACTTGACACCTCTCTTCTTTTCTTTTCTTTTCTTTTTTTCCATCGTCCAATTTATTTACGCGTGAAAATGAAATCTTATTATTATTATTATTATTATTATTATTATTCATTTACTTTAATATAGTTTTTATTCGTAGATCTTATCCACGTGTATCGTTTCAAACGATCCCATCGATTGTTTAATTTAATCGAGATATATATATATGCGAGAAAGTATTTCAAAAATATTTCCTTTAGTTTCATTCAGTTAAGCTTTAAAACGTTGGCTTTAAAATACTACCCACGTATACAGATACAAAGAGAGAGAGAGAGAGAGAAAAAGACACAGACAGATATACATACTTAAGTTTAATATATCGTACATGTGTGTTTCTATTTTTCGATTTTCCTATTTTCAACGTTTCATAAGCGTACTCGTATATATCTGACAGTAACAAAGTAAATTAATCTTCGTATTTATCTCTAATGTCACATGCAATATTTTTTTTCTTCTTCTCTACTCGTTTTCGTTACATCTTGTTAATTATACTTTTCTATCTTTTTATTGGAAGAAAAAGAAGAAAAAGAAAAAAATATCTATATACAAAAGAAATGCAATGCTTGGGGTACTTTGAGAGGAGAGTAGAAAAAAGTAGAAAAACAAAATGGAAAACAATTAAAAAATAATTTCCCCCTTTCCTCGACCCACCCACCGTTCCTCCCATTGAATTTAAAACGTACATTCGAAAGAATAAAATAGTTTTTTCTCAAAAACCGTCGAATTAATACGAATTCGTTCGGAACGAAAAATATTTCGTTCGTATTCGCGAAAATAATTCATTATTAGACATGCGAATATACAACAATTTTGAATATAAAATTATCGTATTTATCTTTTTTTTTTCAATTTTTTTTTTCTTTGATCGAATACTGATCTACATTTTCATTGTAAGTTGAATCATTTAACACGTTCACGCCGGGGCGAAAATCTGCGTTTTTCCGCCTGAGGCGGGAGCGTCTTACCGCGTTACGCTTCGTGTGGCGGGGCAGTATCGTTGCTAGCTACGCCGCCCCACGGAATAGTAAAGTGTGACTAACAAGTGTGTCACGCCGCCCCACGGGAATGAACATGTGTGACCCACCGGTGGGTCACCCCGGCGTGAACGTGTTAATATTCCTTTCTCTCGTTCGTATTATTTGTATAAAGGAAAAATAATGAAACTGAAAGAAATGACGTAATTGTCAACATTCTTGATACGTCTCCATATCTCGTTATTTTCTTCGAAATCGATGCAAACCTATCGATAAAAGGCATGTTTGTCTTTCCACGTAGTAGATAATAAATGGACGTGTGCACGTTGTTTACTCGGTGGGAAAAGTGTTCAAAGTTATCCGACCATCGAAAAACTGCCATACCAATTTTTTTTTTCACGAATGATAGAAAGAAAAATCGTGGAAAAGAGAGGAGTTTTAATACAGATATGAACAATTTTTACTAACATTTGTTTTCTCTAATTCGTTCGAATAAATAAATAATATTAGACAAAATTATTCTTTAATAATATTATAAACGATTTAACATTCGTTTAAAGATAAAACATATCAAATATTTCAACAATAATTATTTATTAATTCTTTTTCGTTAAGTAAGACTCGTATATGAGTTGTTAATGAATGAAAAAACGAGATGATTCAAAATATACACAAATATTATTTATTTAAATATATAAACTATTACAAAATTTATTGGCCAATCAAATACACGAAGCTGTGCTCGTGCATTTATTACCTTGATTGATTATTTGCAATTTAATTAATATTCATCATCATTATTATTATTTGCTTAGGAAAAAAAAATATGAAATGAAACTAAATTAAATTTCAAATCTTTAACATTATTCGTCGATGATAAAAACTCGTCTAAATTTCAAGTTAAATTTTCTTCCTTCACCGATTTTTTCCGGCTACCTTTTCCTTCTTCTCTCTCTCTCTCTCTCTCTTTTTCTTTTTCTGTCCGTCTCTTTTTTTTTATCTTATGTTTTATTCATCGGATAAAAGAAACGGTTGGTCGGAATCGTATTTCCATTGGATCGAGCCACGATTCGGTATTAAGACGAATGACGAATTACGCTTGGCTTTTCAATCTGCTTGACAAAAAAAAGAAAAAATTTTTGATTTTGAAATCTCGTTAGAGGAGTTCGGGATTAATAGAACTAATCGCATTTACTTAAAAGATCGGTATAAACATGCATAATAATAATTATTATTATTATTTTGTTATCTTTTCCATCAATTTCGTGTTGAATATAAATGAAATAAAATGAAATAAAATGGAATGAAAAATCATAACCAAAATCAAAAAAAAATTGTCGACACATTTTGATTATGAACATGATTCCTGTGAACACGAAATTGTTGTAGAATATATTTGAACGGAAGAATAATTATATTGTACGAAATGAAGTTGAATCTCCAAACAGGAGGGGTGGTGGGTGTGGTGTAGAATCATTTCAAAAAAAGTCTTATCAATTGTCTCGTTCGATTAATCGACTAATTTCGAATGAAAACAATTGCTTCCTGTGAACACGTAATTGTCGGGTAATATATTTGAACGGAAGAATAATTATTTTGTACGAAATGAAGTTGAGTTTCCAGACAGGAGAAGGGGGGGAGGGTGGTGTTGGCATAGGGGTGGCGGGGTGATGTACAATAATTAAAAAAAAATCTTATCAATCGTCCCGTTCGATTAATCAATTCTAAAAAGAATCCAATAAAGAAAAAAAAAGCAAGCAAGCAAAAAAAAAAGCAAGCAAAAAGAAAATGAAAAAGGAAGAATATTGATCGATTAGAAAAATTTGTAAGGATAATTAAGACGAAATATATAATATGCATTCGCTAAGAGTGTCATTCTGGTAAGAAATACCGAAAGCAAACGCATTTTCATTTCCACTTTTGCCGGTGTCAGAAGCAATTTCCTAGCGAAGCGCTTTGCTCTTCTTCTTTCCTCGTTTCGCCTTTGCAAAAGTGCATGGCTATGCCACCCTTGAGCGTCATCATAGCAGGGTCGAGTGTTGTAAGCTTTCAGCAACGACTATGACAACGGCACTTACGACGTGATATTACAAGTTTTTTTTTCTTTGTTTCTTTTTTTTTCTTTTTTTTTTTTTTATCCCCGAGCCTACAATTTCGTTAACCTCTTTCCTATTCTTCTAAGTTCATAAAACCATTTTCTTTATTTTTTAAATAATTTTTTAATGGACGGTACTAATCGTTGGTTCCCAATGAATTGTATTATATATATGAGCTGTTTATTTTGAAAGTGGCCTAACTCTATATAACTTTAAATTGAGATATTTAAAGGTTTGCGTTTCAATGCAATTAAAAATATACGTAAAGAATAACAATGAGTTATGTTGCTCAAGTGTATCTAAAGGTGTTAAATTTACAGTTCCTATTAAAATAATGGCAATTATTAAGTGAATAATATGCGTTTTCTTACCAAGAATGGAGTTAGGCCACTTTCAAAATTAACAACCAGATTCGTTATAAAATTTGAAGGAATCGAAGTCCATTCAACATAATTTAAGATGCTTCAAATTGCGAAAAAACAATACTTATTTTATTTTACATATCTTTATAACACTTTAAAAACATAAATTATGCGAATCAAAATATTTTTTACAAACACAAATTACAAAAAAATATTTTATTTTTTTTCATTTTGTTTATGTGAAAGGGATTTAAAGAAATCATGATGTTCCGGTGGTATATATCGTAATAAGTCAATTATGTCCTTGAATTTTGCAGTTGTAATTTGTCTTATATTTTTATACAGTGGTGTCAATACAATATTTTCGAACTTTCTTGGTCTACCCCGACGTGGTATTAAATTCAGGACTTTAAAATTTTCGTTCTCATTCATTGATGTCTTATAGAAAATCTTATTCATTTTTGACAAAACGCATCCAACATATTTTTAATCAGTTTATTGGTTTTCCGTTAGAATTCTTTACCCTTTTAAAAATTGCGTCTTCTAATAATTTTGTTGATACAAAATCTTCTTGTCTCATTTCATGTACAATAAAGTTATTACCTTTCCGACACTTTTTGATAATATTGTAATACTCTCGGGGGACAAACAGTAAATTATTTTTTTTTAATGCCATTTCTACCACACCAAAATCTCTACTCCTAATGGAGTTAGGCCACTTTCAAAATAAACGGTTCAGTGATTCAACTAACTCTGTAAACTTATGTGTCCAGAATTACCGTATTTACTCGGAATATAAAAAATCTTAAATGCTTTATTGATAGATAATTTGAAGCTGTACATGTTACCGTGGGTAACCGGAAAAAAATGAAAAATGGAGTTAGGCCACTTTCAAAATAAACGGCTCATACATATATATATATTCTCGTATTTATTTATTTATTAATTTGTTTATTAAAATAAAGAAGAATTATAATGAAAACGTGAGTAAAATCAAACGAATCGAAATTATTTTCAAAATATTATTTTTTTTTTTTCTTTCTAATATATTTGATATCACAATCGTGTATTTATATAATTAATTAATTAACAAACGATGTATCGATAAGCTCATCCTGTTATCTATTATATTTTTCATAATTTTTTGTCATTTTTTTGTTGTCTTTTTTTCTTCATACATATGTAATAGCAAAAGATTGAGTTATATACAATCGGGATGTCTCGCTTGAATGATCGACAAGATCGATGGAAGGGAAACGGAGTGGAAAAAATGTGACTTTTCGATCGAAAAAGGGCTTGGAAGTTTTAATCCGAGTTACGTAAGTGTCTTAGAAAGAAAATAAATCCTACAACGTTGGATAAAAACGATCGATCATATTTAGCAGTAGTTTTTCTCTCAAAATATACTTCTACATCTATTTTTAACTTAATATCTATGATCTTGTTTTATCATAATAATTTTTATAAAAATATCATATTATTTATATTAATAATAATAATAATAATAATAATAATAATATTTACGCAAGTACATACGAAATAATTATAATATGTATTTTTGAAAATTAATAGAATAATTTCACATCAAACGTAGATAATCGTTTTATTATTAAATTGAAAGAAATATTTTATTTCTGGATAATTTAAGATATTAATTTTGTGATTAAATTAAAAGGGAGGGAGATATATATATAGAGAAAGAAATTTAATTAAAAAATTTTTGTAATAATGAAAAATAAATTTAATAACATTCGTGGAAATATTTGGATTTTAATTTTGCAAAAGTGGAGTATAAAAATATATCGAAGGATCATTTAATACGATTCGTTGTAATTGGAAGATCATAAATAGAGTGTGAAAGAGAGAGAGAGAGAGAGAGAGAGAGAGAGAGGATTGCTCGTGATTGTAGGATTTCAAGCAATCGTTGAAGAGTCTGTGATACGTGACAGAACGAGAGAGACGTTGCATCGAGTAACATAAATAGAAGGTACCACTCGATCGAAACTCATCGACAATGCAAACACAAATCCAAGTGAATATTAATAAGGACATTTTTATTATATTTTTTTTTATTATTATTATCATTCCTACGTCAACACAATAATTCACCTCCAAATTTTCTATATTAATTATTTATCCCGACAAAATTGGCACGAAATATATTTTAATTTTATTACAGTCAAAAATAGAATGAACAAAAAATACCTAATTTTTATCTACAATCGATATTATCGATTTATCTATACTATTGACAGATTGTGATCGAATATATGGATATTTTTAAAGTACCTACGCTTACCAAGGGTTCCATCAATCTTTTATATACCTTTCCTTTGCCTATGTAAATCAAACCTTTTTTTTTCTCTTTCAAGGCCAAATCTATGAAAAAGGGATCCTTTGATTCCCCTTTAGATAAAACACTTTGAAGTTTGAGTAGTTTTCATAAGTATATGAAATAGTCATTTTGAAAGGTCGTGCTGTAAAAGGGTGAAATATTTCTTAAAACTTCATTTACATTTTCAAATTTGGTAGAGGATGTTTTCTATTTTTTAGAAGTTAATACGATGGGGTTAGGTAGAACTATTGTTTTGTAGAAATTACCCAGATTTCTTTCTATTCCTAATTCTCTCTCTCTTTTTCTTTCTATGTACACGAATGCACACACATATATATCTGCAGTTGGTATTAGTTTTCTCGTTAGCTCGAGGCTAGCCAGTTAACTTGTTATTATTCACTTTTAAATATTTCAAGTAACTGGTAGCGTAACTTCGGAATGTACTTTTCGAATGTTCTATAATTTAATTAAAAATATTATGAACTCGTTATTTTTGGTAAAACCATTTGGTAGTAAATTTTCTACTTTTATGTATATATAAAAAAGAAAAATGAGAGAGAGAGAGAGAGAGAGAAATTAATACGATAAAATTATTATAATATTTTTATAAATTATCGAATTTTCTTTCCTTTACGAATAATTCTTTTTTTATAACTTGAATGAATTTTAATTGTTACAGGATATTTCGGAGTACAAATGCGAAGATAATAAACCACCGATATACATGCCACATAAACCAGTAACCGGAGTAATAGGAGCATCCTTCAGTGTAGTTTCCATCATGGTAGCTAATATTCTAAGACTTTTCAAGGTAATTTAAACAAAAATAATAAATAAAAAAAATATTATATAATCTTTTATGTATATATATCGTTATATCAAAGAATATCCAGAATAATATCGAGATCACGTTTTCTACTTATCATAGTTAACTAGATTCCTAGAACGATATTGGAATATCAAAATGAACTTTTACATTATATTTGTCTGGAATATCTCTAGCTTCTCGTTATTCAAAAATAGTTCTTACATTTATCAAGAATAAACTTTTATAATTTAAAATATATTAATATATATCTATATATCATATAAACTATCTAACTATCTACTATCATCTATCTTTATTTCCCAGCTTTACAGCCATGTGGAATGACTTTATTTTACACTTTTCTGCCTTGCTCCTCATTCATCCCTCCATACTTCTACCTCCTCTCTATCTCTATCTTAATACTACCTTAACCTCTCTTACGTTACTGCTTTTCTCTGATTATGTTCCTTACTAGCCTTCTTTTTTTTGCTTATCCATATACCTTAACCAGCCTTCTACCTTCTCATTCTTTTTCCCCTCTAGTTTCATCTCTTCTTTCAGATCACGTTCTTTCTAGTTTTTGGCACTCTTCTATAAAGTGCCTTAGGGTTCCTGGCTCTAAACTACACAACGCGCATCTCCTTTCCTGTTACTCTAACCAGTACTTATTATTTTCTTCTATGTTGCCATATCTTGTCCTCGCCATCATCCTCTGGCTTCCTCCTCTTCCGTTTTTCGTTAGGTACTCTGGTCTTGTTCCCATCCTTAAACCTACCACCGTAAAACACCACTCCCCTTATCATGCTATCAAACATCATTAACCTTCTCCTGCAGTCGTCCTTGAACTTCCACTTCCCAATCCCCCAGAAACCTGTCTCATCCACTACATTTGTTCTTTTCGCTCTTCAGGTTCCCATTCCTCTGGAAGCGTACATCCAAATATACAAATTCTTTCACCGTTTTTATTTCATGCCCCTTTCCATTTCCATCTGCTTTTCTTCTTTTTATCTCTGCCCTTGGCAAATATGAGCATTTTCGTTTTTTCCGCGTTTAAGTTGTTAGGCCTCTTTTATCTGGACTACTTCTTCTTCTTCTTCTTTAGCCCGTTTGCGCCCAATATTGAGCATAGGCTTCCCTTAACGCATGTTAAGGATTTTTTTGGCCATAACTCGCCACGCTGGCCATACGGGTTGGCGAGTATACAATTATAGGATATTAAGAAAGGAGAATTTGTGGGTTTGAAAGGAGAGTCAGGGATAGGACAATGGTTTCACCCATATGGTCTTGGGAGATAAACCATGGCTCGCGTAGGCAGGGGCGAGTCCCTGTAGTAGATCTGTCAACTATCGGGTTCATAGTTGAGTATCTACCCGCTACCTAATTATCTGGACTACTATCTACTAATTTATATATATTATTAATCTAACTATTTTTACAATATTATTTATATATTATATATGTGCAAGCAACGATATGTAAGCAGGGGCATTATTGTGAGATGCGAGCGCCTCCAAGTCAAACACTTAAATAGGCATTCGTGAGGAGATTGGATGGTGGGCCCTGGATAGCTCAATGGTTAAAGAGCAGTCGCCCGGAAAGCGGAAGATCCGGGTTCGAGTCCCGGTCCAGTCAATCTAACAGCCCAATTTTTTCACGAATCCTACATTATCATGGTGCAAAAGCCGAAAAATAGGCAAAAATCGAAGACGAGCCCAAAACACGTCCAAGCAAAATAACTGTCAAAAATTAACTGAACATTCAAATTGACCGAACTTGTCAGCACAAGTGAGGAACATGATTACCAATATAACGCCAGAAAAAAATTCAAAATCGAATATACGTAACACGCGGGAATTCCAAATTCGCGATACTTTTTGAACAGACACCTCGTATATATATTAGTATCATTTACTATGTTTATAATATCCATACTATTTATATTGATTCCAATTTATAAGATTTATTATATCAATAGAGAAAATAATAGTGTATTTATCTTTGTACTTACTTGATATCAATATGATATTGGATCCTAATGAGGAACAAACTTGTATTTTTGATTGAAACCAGTATCCTCTATCTCTCTCTCTCTCTCTCTCTCTCTCTCTCTCTCTCTATTTCTATCTTATTCTTTATATCCTTCTTATTTTATATCTCCTACGGTTACTTGGCTACTTATGCTGGCCAATATAAGTTTTTAGAAACGAGAAGCATGGTGTGCATGCTTCTCGTAGAAGTTCTCTCATCACTCGAGGAAGTTCATAGAGGATATCTTGAGAACTAGCGCGCAAAAGCACTCTGCACTCGTATTTCCCTATTTACCATAAGAGCTTTCTATATCTATCTATCTATCTATCTATCTAACTATCTAACTATCTACTTACCTAACTATCTCTTCCTTTCTCACTCATATACGAGTAAGAGAGAGAAAGATAGAAATAGCACGTATACACATATTATTGTTCAGCTCACCTAGTCAAAATCAAAGAAATATGCCAACAACTTCGTGGAAGAATAAAGAAACTTTCTTCTGCCTACTTCCATTTACAATTCTCTTTTTATTTCTCTCTCTCTCTGTCTCTCTGTTTTTTTTTTAATCTTTATATTTCTATAAGAAATACACGGATCTATTTTATTTTACTTTACTTGTAATTAATATCGTTACTTTTTGTTTTGCTTATCATCAAAATAGGGACTAGGGTGTGTGGGTCAAATTTTCTAAGAAAATTGAAAGATTTTATTTAATATCTGGTATCAGATTATTTCGAGAAATAATCATTATTTCAATTAAACGAGATTAATACGAGAAGAAAACAAATTTGTCATCGTCGATTAAATTGAAAATTGTGATTAATAATTCGTAATGGATTTGATGGAAAATATGATAAATATATTATTTAATTGTAGATAGAATAAACAATTGAGATATAATTAATATTACGATGATTAGTAAAAAACAATACGTTATTATAACATAATAATATTAATGTTATAACATTGTTAATTAACATATATTAATATTCGTAATGAATTTGATGGCAAATATGATAAATATATATTATTTCATTGTAAATAGAATAAGCAATGACGTATAATTAATATTACGATGAATAATAAAAAACATGATAGGGAGGGAGGGGGGGACAAGAAAAAAAGAAAAGAAAAGATAAGAAAAATAATATTCGATCGATAGAAGAATAGAAAAGGAGACAAAAAAAAACAATGTCTCGGAAATTCATGCAACGAGAATCATGCAGGTCAGCGAACAATCTTTCCTATCAAAGTAGAAACTAGGAGTTTCTTGAAAGGATCTATCAGTGGAAGTCACTTTGATGGGATTTATTTTGAAGTATGGGGGAGTGAATCAAAAAGTTAAACGATTGATGTTTTCCTTTACGTTCGAGTTATTTATTCATTCATTTATTTATTTATTTATTTATTTATTTAATTATTTATTAACATTGAATCTAAAATTTTGTAAAAATGCAATTAATTTTTTTCACAATTATACGATAAATGTTGGCATGCAATTTATGCAAAAAATTATTGAAATCTTTCATTCGATTTCTTCGAACAAGCAATTTTCATTGTTTTTCTTTCTTTTTTTTTTGATAAGAAGACAATTATGTAACATAACATGGGAAAAGTATGTAACATAAAATGGAAAAAACATTTAGTTTCTGAATTTCATTTGATAGCTTCAATGACACTAACGCGAAAGAAATTACATTATCAAAGTGATGCAGCTTTGAGAACTCATGTATATTTTATGTTTTCTTGTCAGAGAAAGAGTTTAACCATTTTACCGTTCGGTAACTAGACATGTACGTTGACGGAAAGAGAAAGAGAGATATATATATATATAGAGAGATACCTATGTATTACATATATAAAAAAACAGAATCCATATATTCTTCTTTATTTTGATTTCAGAAAAATCAATTTTGAAAAGGAATGAAATATAAGCTCTTGAAAGTTATGAACGTTGATCGAACGTTGATTTTTTACGATTATTGTTTGAAAATATAATTAAAACAAAATAATATTTAAATTGTCAATTGATTATTTGTAAAAAAAAAATAAAAATAAAAATATACGGGTAGTTCATTCAAAGACCCCGGTATGAAAATTATCGTAACAGGGAGGTTTTATCACGTGATACGTGTTAGGATGTTAAATACATCAAAAATATATATATATATATATATTATACATATCTATTTCTCAAAGTATAACACATTCATTTACTTTTATTTTATCTAAGGGAGAGATCAATAAATATTTCAGATTCTCAATTGGCTCGGTTGATTGTGAATGGAAGTTTTGTTTTAATGGTCGTGTGTAATCGATCGGAATATATTTTTTCGTGAAATTAGCATAGAAAGTGGTACTCCGTTCTATCGAATAATAGAATCTTCATTCTATCTCGTTAATTGGTTCATTTTCCAACCTGACGAGTCACTCGAATTGTCCTTACTTTTGTATTTGCTAAAGATCGAAATTAAGGAGCTAAACAACTCAGTGTTCTTTCTCGTTAACTATTTCTATTTATTAGATGTGATTACGTAAGTAAGTATTAACGTACACTAAAAACGTTAACGGAGTATTGTGAATTTTTTAGACAAAAATTAATTAACGTTTTTAAGATTTATTTGCATTCGTTATTTACAAAGAATTTTGATATATCTTTTTTTGAAATTTTACACATCAGTATCGTACTACTGTGCAAGTAGTAAGACTCAATAATTAACCGTTTCAAAAAAAAAAACGAAAGGACGAGTTTTGCATGGATTCTTATACATTAATTTAAACAAAATTGGTTTCCTGTCAATTTGACAGGAAACAACCTTATATTGTTAGTTGAAAAGTATTATTGGAGATGGTTCACTCGTCAGTTGGTCAAGATAAATATAAATATTATACAAGAAGATATATAAAGGAATAGGGATTTGTATTATTTGAAATATAATGCAAATATGACGTCGTCATATTCTAATATCATAAATATTTTATCTTCCATTCCGGTCCTATAAACCGTACAAAATGTTTTATTCCATATTTGTATTATTATTGTTTGCTATCGTTAATGAAAAATAATGAAGTTTACATTATTTTTAAATTACATTAATTTCATATTAAATGTTACATATAAATATTATTTCTTACGAATTACGAACTACCAAGTCAGGTGGTTAGTTTTCTCGATTGAAATGAAATAATAAAACGAGAGACAATTTGTTGGAAATTTTTCGAGATAAGTTTTAGGTAATATCAAAATTATTGAATAAATTGGTGTTCTTGACTTTATATAATAGATAATCGTAAAATGTTTATGGTATGTTTTAGATACCTCAAGTGAGCTATGCGTCAACAAGTACTGAATTATCCGACAAAAGTCGTTTCGAATATTTCAGTAGAGTCGTACCACCAGACAGTTTTCAAGCTCAGGCCATGGTCGAGGTGATACATCGTCTAGGATGGAAATATGTTTCCACGGTTGCCGTCGAAGGTGATTATGGTGAAAAGGTCAGTCAATTCTTCTTTTTTTTTTTTTGTAAATCCTATTTATTTTATTTTATTTTACCTTTTTTATTCCACAATGACAAATATATAATATGTAGATATAAATTTGAAAATATAGAAGAATAATAGAAATATATGATGACAAATATATCTAGATAAATAAACGTATATTTTTTTTTTCATCTACTAATTTTGTACGTAAAAAAAAGATAAGAATATTTTTATCCGTAATTTCGTAGATTTTAATTTATGAAACGATGTTTGTTTATTGGAAATTTTTTAATTAGATTGAAATATTACGTACTTATTTATTTTTCTTTTTTATTTTAATAAAATCACATTACAGGTTTCTTTTATATAATTTTAATCGATAATAATTAATGTATAAGTACATAAATATTGCGAATAGAATTAGGTTGTAAATTCGATTTTGTATATACAAATAATAAACATTTATTAAAATGTATCGACAAGAAGGTAAATAAGAAAGTAGTTGTTTCCTGAACGATAAAAAGAAACAAGAAGAATGATCATTTAAAAGTCTTGCAAATAACGAGTCTGTTTATTGTAAAAAAAAGTTTAAAGTTACATCGAATTACTTAACCTGAAGTTCTTCTACGATTTACTTGCAATTGTGATTTATTTGAATTTCTTTATACATATATATTTTTTGTATTTTGATTATATCGGTAAGACACGAGATAAAAATCGTTAAACGATAAAAACAATATTCGTTTTTTATTCTCGTTCGGCATTTCAAAAAATGATTTCTATTTTTATCGTAAAGTAAAAACAACGCAAATGGAATTCCTACGAATACGTCCTTACGTATTCTCTTTATACGGTAAATTGAATGATACCTTCAGAACATATATAATGTTGGAAAAAACTACGATAACTCGTGTTGTAATATTGCATTTATTATATATTTATGCAATAACGTGTACATATAAATATTAATAATAATAATAATAATTATCAAATATTTAATGAAAACTTCGTAGATAGATAAACTAGAACCTGATACTTGTCATATCTTTTTTTTACGGTTTTTTCTAAAGTTTTCTAACACATATTCCGACATATAATTTAATTTCTACAATACAAAAAAGAAAAAAAGAAAAGAAATGCATTAGAATGATATCTATATGTGTATCAGGTTCATGTATAAACTCATAAAACAATTCGTTATGGGGAAAGAAAAATTTTTGTCCGAAAAAAAAAAAAAAAAAAAAATAAAACGGAATTGCTTGAGGAACAAGCCAAAAAAAAAGTAATTTTTCTGTTTTAGGGTATAGCAAGTTTCATATCGTTATCCATGGAATATAACATTTGCGTAGCTGTAAGCGAAAAAATCTTACGAAATTCGAAAACAGAAGACTTTGATAGGATTGTCGAGAGACTAAGCACGAAACACAATGCTCGAGGAGTCGTATTGTTCGTTGATGAGGATAATATAAGGTAAGGAGATCGCATTATATTCATTATTTTCCCCCGTTGTATTATTTAAGATGAATTTTTCGAGGATCGTATCTTAAAAATTGAAATAGTCTCGTTAAACGGAAAAAAAAATAACCTCCAAAAGTAGAAATTTGTTTTTTAAAAATATAATTTAACTTACGATATTGTGTTATACGACGTTTTTTTTTTACAATTAAAACGAATACAAAAAAAATGTTAATTAGATTCAAATCGGCCGATTTCTTCGAAAGAGTTTAATTTAAAATCGGTATTTCGTTATTCCATTAGAATAATTAGGGAGAAAAATTAGTGCCGTGGGAAAAATTTCTGCTCTGTGTGCTGCGTGCGTGTGTGTGTGTGCGTGTGTGCGTGTGTGCGTGTGTGTGTGTGCATGTGTGTGTGCGTGCGTGCGTGTGTGTGCGTGTGTGCGTGTGTGTGTAAATTAAAAGTCGATAAATCCGGGATGACATTGATTTTTTCTACAAAATTTTCTCTCTCTCTCTCTCTCTCTCTCTCTCTCTCTCTCTCTCTCTCAGTCTATTTCTCTCTCGAATATTGCTTTCTCCCATAATTAATTTCTGCCATGACCGATCAAGTATACCAACCCAACTCTCCATTATCTCATCATTGATTTATGATGAACGATGTAAGTTTCCTTTGAACGACAATATCCTACGGGTAGGATCATTACTTTTTGTTCTTTCTTTGACGTTTTCCTCCCTCCTGCTCAACCCCATCTCCATCCCCCACTGTTCCTTCCTACTATTTTACATAGGATGGAAGTTGGAAGCAAATGTTACGATAAAAAACACTGTAAGCGCGTGACAGTTCCACCATTTCAAATAAATTCACGATTATTTTCGAATGTTTTCGAAACGAGACGACACGAATATAAAAGAAAATCGTACGTACCAAAAGAGGAAGAAGGAAAGAAAGAAAGAAAAATAAACTAAAGAATGAAAAATAAAAGCAAGAATAATAATAATAATAATAATAATAATAATAATAATAATAATAATAATAATACAAATTTCTTATTCGATAGAAAAATATTATGAACGATTTTGTGTGTTATATATTAAATTTAAACAATAACATAAATTTTAACAAGGCAGAATACATTATTGATTAATTAATCGTTAATTTTTATTGAAAAATAAATTGTTTAAAAATTTAAATAAACAAAACTTGGTTGCCAACCCACCATATCTATTTATACAAAAATCTTTTAATTTATTATATCATATTCGCGCGAATATTAAAATAATATGAAAATGTAAATCTGAATACAATTTGAATTGATGATGATAAAACAAAAATAAAAATAAAAATAAAAAATAAATAAATAAAAAAGCACGCGCGCGTGTTTTTTCAACGTTGTTATCTGAGGTGAAAAAAAAAATTGGATAAATTAATAATGTCGAGCAAAAAATGTTACATTTGTGACAGGCTAAGTACAGGTTTCATGAAAGTCACGTGTTGATGCATTCATATTTGAACGTATTTGAACGTGTGTGTATAAAAATTTTGAGATTATGGACCGGTCTGTTGATGCAACTTGTGAAAAATGACGTTCAGCTATATGTGATATCGATTTTTAAACGTCCATCGGTTGGTGTCGTTTGAACTACGCTACATACATATATACATATACTACGTGCGAGATACTATTCGACGTATTCACCTAACTCGATTATTATCTAGGAAAATAGGTAGGTAGGTAGGTAGGTATCCCGCAGAACAGAGAATTATTCAATTACTTTTGTATTTTTCTTTCGATATTTTTTTTATCTATTTCTTTATATTTTTATCAAAAATATACAGACGTGACCAAAAAAAAAAAGAAGCAAACGTTGAGAACAATCGTAATTAATAAAATGTTTTCTAATTTTGATATAATTATATATATGAGCCGTTTATTTTGAAAGTGGCCTAACTCCATTTTTCATTTTTTTCCGGTTACCCACGGTAACATGTACAGCTTCAAATTATCTATCAATAAAGCATTTAAGATTTTTTATATTCCGAGTAAATACGGTAATTCTGGACACATAAGTTTACAGAGTTAGTTGAATCACTGAACCGTTTATTTTGAAAGTGGCCTAACTCCATTAGGAGTAGAGATTTTGGTGTGGTAGAAATGGCATTAAAAAAAAATAATTTACTGTTTGTCCCCCGAGAGTATTACAATATTATCAAAAAGTGTCGGAAAGGTAATAACTTTATTGTACATGAAATGAGACAAGAAGATTTTGTATCAACAAATTATTAGAAGACGCAATTTTTAAAAGGGTAAAGAATTCTAACGGAGAACCAATAAACTGATTAAAAATATGTTGGATGCGTTTTGTCAAAAATGAATAAGATTTTCTATAAGACATCAATGAATGAGAACGAAAATTTTAAAGTCCTGAATTTAATACCACGTCGGGGTAGACCAAGAAAGTTCGAAAATATTGTATTGACACCACTGTATAAAAATATAAGACAAATTACAACTGCAAAATTCAAGGACATAATTGACTTATTACGATATATACCACCGGAACATCATGATTTCTTTAAATCCCTTTCACATAAACAAAATGAAAAAAATAAAATATTTTTTTGTAATTTGTGTTTGTAAAAAATATTTTGATTCGCATAATTTATGTTTTTAAAGTGTTATAAAGATATGTAAAATAAAATAAGTATTGTTTTTTCACAGTTTGAAGCATCTTAAATTATGTTGAATGGTCTTCGGTTCCTTCAAATTTTATAACGAATCTGGTTGTTAATTTTGAAAGTGGCCTAACTCCATTCTTGGTAAGAAAACGCATATTATTCACTTAATAATTGCCATTATTTTAATAGGAACTGTAAATTTAACACCTTTAGATACACTTAAGCAACATAACTCATTGTTATTCTTTACGTATATTTTTAATTGCATTGAAACGCAAATCTTTAAATATCTCAATTTAAGGTTATATGGAGTTAGGCCACTTTCAAAATAAACGGCTCATATATATATATTATATTAAATACAACACATATATATGTATGTATATATTATATGTATATAATTTTTACGAATTAATCATTCATTTTATTTCATGTTAGTATATTATTAACGTTAGAAGAAATTGCTCATGTTAATATTTAAACAATGAATATTTTCTCTCTCTTTCTTTTTTATTTATTTGAATCTTTAATATACGTTATCAAAGAAAAATCACATTTACGTAGGTCGCCAATGTGGCGTTAGCGGTTTTCATAATATATATATATATATAATATTTACGCATACATATAAACGTTTGCACCAGCCAGACATATGTGTATATTCAACTTTCGTTTTTTATTGAATTTTTTTTCTGGCAACTATCCAAATATCGAAGCAAACCGGCTGCTGCTGCTTCTGCGGGAAACAACATTCTTTTTCCACCTATCGACTTTAAATTTCAAACCTTCCTCGAAGGGTTTTCGTATCGACACTGATATCTTCTACCCAGCACCTTCTTTATCTCTATCCTTTTCTTCCTCCCGTTCCTTCCTTCCTTTCTTCCTTCTTCCTATTTTCCTTTTATTCTTTTTATTCTTTTATTATTACTTTTTTTTCTTTTTTTTTTCCTATATCATATGTTTTCGTCGAAGAAAAATCATTCTTTATTTATACATGCCGTGCTTTCCTCTTACTTTTCGCGTACGATATTCCATCGAACAAATGCAACAGCTTTGCATTACAAAGGATTGAGAACTCCTCCGCTATCGGTCTCGCATCCCTTTTACTCGTTTTCCAAACTTTTACGAATAATTTTGATCCCTAACGTAACAAAAAAAAAAGAGTGAAAGAAAAGAAAGAAAATCAAAATCAAAAAGGAAGAAAAAAAGAAGTGAACGATTCTGCACGACGATTAACAAAGTTTTTATTTATCCTATATATATATATTTATTCTTTTATCTGTTCATCTAAGAGATTTGTCGTAAATTTCGAATAAATCTAAAATTAATTGTGCAATTTTAATTATACACGTGTATAATTAATGTGTGCATAAAGTAAACTCAAAGTTAGTTAAAATGTAGAACAAAAAATATTAGACCTTATCTTGTACACGCGTGTAGAACATTTTATCAACAAAATTGATATCACATTGAATGATATAATAGTAAACATTTTGAAGAAACTTTTCCAACTGAATATATTATGTCGAATGTATAGTGAAAACGTGTGTGTATGACTTGTATAGAGTTTTTCTCGAGAATTTTTATTCGAGAATAAACACTGGTACAAACATTGATCTATTTTCTATATATACACACTAAAAGAATAAACAAAAGAAACAGAGAGAAAGAGGGAGAAAGAGAGAGAGAAAGACATAATAACAGTAACGTAAAAGTACTAGTAAAGAAAAATATAAAAATATATAAAAAAAAGTAAAGATGCGATGAAGAGGAAAAAAAGGAGTATAAAATATCGAAGTTGGAGTGTACACAGTGTACTACACACGCCCTTTCTTCGTCCTTAACTTGGCTTGGCCCTCTTGTTCTTCTTGTGACGAAGAAAACAATAGAGAATTAAAGAGAGAAAAATAGGGAGAGGGAGAGAGAGAAAGAGTAAGAGAAGAGAGTACTTATTCCCCTTTGCTCGGATAGTAATCCAGTGACCCCGATATCGTCCTCCAAATCGATTGCCCAAACACGTCGTGATATACAGTCTTCTTAGTATCGTCATCCCCTTTTTCGAAAGGGTATTGAGACCGACTTCCCTTTTCGTTCAAAGGATTACCTAGCAAAAAGCCACTGTTTACTAAAATAAGACAAGTATCTTTAAAAGGTATCTGCTTGTGCTTACTTCCTACCATAAAAAAAAACATCTATGACTTCTTTTTTTTACTTCTATTTCTTCTTTTACTTCTTCTTCTACTTCTTCTACTTCTTTTAACTGAGAAATATATTTTTCTGGGTGTATCTAATATAAATCTAAAAAATACATACGTAAGGAGAAAAGAGAGATGTTTATTCGATTTGTTTAAAAGTAAAGTAAAAAATATGTTCTATCCACTATCTATGTGTTCATATTTATTTAAAAATATTTACATCGATAGTTAATAATAGGATACAGTGAGTTATGGGAATTTTGATTATTTGTTTAATTGTGAAATTATAATAGAAAATATATGTTTCATGTTTTTTTTAGAAATATTAGACTGTCTCTATTAATCAATATTAATCAATTATACTTTTGCAAAAATGTGATTGATATTTTAGAAAAAGAAAAGGGAAGAACAAAATAAAAAAGAAACACTGTCAGAAGAAGTAGAAGTAGAAGAAGAAAAAGAAGAAGATCGATTCCAGGGAAATAAATATAGCGAACGAAATTCAATTTATCTTCTCATATTGTGTGTTGGAGATTCAATTAGTTAGCTAGCATCCCAAATACACTCACCACGCATTTCATTCGTGATACTAAAATACATATTATCAAAATGTTACAAATTATCTTAAGATAATACTCTCTCACATGTATACACACGCACACACATAATTTATAAGGTATACATTCGCAAATATTTCTTCATTGTAATCATCTTCATTAACATTCTTGGAAAGTTCTAAAGTTATTGGATTTATTAATCAAAGTGTCGGATTGTTAACTCAACGTTATCGGTGAACCGTGAAACACGTTCATGTTTCCTCGAGAACGTCGATATGTGGTTGAAATTGATCTCATTTGTTAGTTCACTCACTCTCTCTCTCTCTCTCTTTCACCCTCAAACCCTCAACCCCCACTTTCTCCCTAGCCTCATTTTGATAGTTTGAAACCGTACTGGACGTGAAAGCAGCGTGATTGAATTATTCGACTCTAATGTTAGTTGTTGGAAACTCTGATATTATTGTCTGTTTTTCTTTGTTACATATTATCATTTCTTTTTAATCCGTAGATAATACATACATATTATGATTTTCCAAAATTCAATTTATTACATATAAAATATAATCTTATTGATATAAAAGAAGAAGAACAAGAAGAAGAAGAAAAAAGAAACAAGAAAATAATTCTTTCGTTGAAGATTATTATGTTGTTTTTATGAATATTATATTTATATACATTTATGGTATATCAATGAACGTTACCTTAGTTATTATACCTTCCATTTCTAAGAAATATCATTCGGAGAGATAAATCATTTTTAAAATAGTTCTTCTCTGAATCTTGTCTTATGACATATGTATCTAAGTATACGTATATATATACGTGTGTACTTACTTACCTCAGTAGAAAGCCATTACTTCTTGAATTCGATTTCGTTGGACCGTACTTGATAAGTCGATATAAGTTTACAGATTTCAAATCTTCTCTCTCTCTCTCTCTCTCTCTCTCACTCTTTTACTTTTCGTGTTTCTTTTTTCCTATCCGTGTTCGTATCGTATTGCTACGATAGATCACATTATATTCATTTCTTTTGCTCGACAATTTTCATCCACCTTGTAATAAAAGGAAAAAGGGAAAAAAAGCTATGATATAAATTTAAAGACTACTATAGTTCGAAGATAATAAAATCATTTAAGATTGAAATTTGTCAAGTTACGTGTATCATTCAATTTTGATTAGAAGTTAGATGAGAATAAACGTATTCTATCGTACTTAAGACTGCTCACACCTATTATCAAAGTAATTTTATCAGTTAATAGTAATAACTTTTGATATATATATACCCTTGCCAGTTATTGTCAAGTTGGCTCATCCCTCCTTAGTCCTAGACCCCCCTCTTGTCCTCATTCTCATTCTCATCCCTCTTCCTGTCATGGCGTTTCCCATTCGAGAAACTAAACTGAAGACTATAATGACTGAAGTATCATAGATGATCGTAGATATATATATATATAAACACGTAGATAATGTGGATGTATATACTTAAGTTGAGAATAAGCTTGGTGTTACCATGGTTACGTTTTCCAAAGCTTCTCAACACTAATGGCTTTAATTCTATCCCTATCTCTCTCTTTCTCTTTTTTTTTAGCTTTTAACTTCCTGTATATACTCTATTATATTATATATTTCCTCATAAATATCATGTGTATTTTAATGTACATATATATATATATATATAAAATTATCTTTTACATTAATGTTACTCTTAAAGAAGAATAAATGAATCATTCACAACAAATGAATGAATTAATTGTTGAATGAATTCATGGATTAATGAATGAATAAATAGATAGATGAGATGAATGGATGAATTGTTAGGAAACGTATAGATGAGAAAGATAGTTTTTTTTTATCTAGGATATAATTCTTGTCATCTGTTATGTTTCAGAAAACTACTTCAAGCTACGGTGAGAGCCAATCGTACGGGTCATTTCATGTGGGTTGGTAGTGACTCCTGGGGTGCTAAAGTTTATCCAGTTCGAGATCAAGAATTTGCTGCAGAGGGTGCTATCACTATACTACCCTTTAGGACTGCCCTTCAAGGTGATTTTATCTTTTTTTCGTTGTTGTTGCCGATCATACTCGATTAACTTGTCTAAACATAAGTAATGTTTAGACTAATTACATTGTTAAACTAAGTTAAATGTTTTTTTTTATTTTTTTAAATATTTTTTAATGATTATTTTTATTTTCTATTAATATTAATATTTATTCGATCGGTTACGATTATTATTACATTTTTAAAGGATTTGACGAATATTATTTAAATCTTCGTCCAAGAATGGCTAATGAATGTCAAGGACAGACTGAAAGTAATGTACCACATGAATCATTGCCTGGAAAGATAGTAAATTGTAGGAATATATGGTTCCGTGAATTCTGGTCGCAGCATCATAAATGCACTTTTAGTAAAAATGCTTCTACCGAGAAGACGACGATATGCACTGGTACTGAAGAGCTTAAGGATTACGAGCAAGAAGGGCTAGTACCTTTCGTTGGTAAATATATATTTTTAATATTATGTTATTCTAATTCTCATAATAAAATATATCTATGTGCGAGAAGTTCATAAAATGTAATAATCAAAGTATAAATAATATAAATTTTTTTATAATATATGTATCAGTGGAATTTTTTTCTGAACAAATGAAACGAGGGGGAGGGGAGAAAAAAACCACCCATTGATTTACTGGATAGTCTAATAGTTATAGTAATGAATAATATTTTTATAAAGAAATGTATTTTTTCATTGTTTTTAATTCTATTATTTAACATTGTGCGGATTATAATATTATATAATACAATCAGAATATATAATTATAATAATAATAATAATATAATTTTGAAAAATAATTATGACAATTTTGTTAATGAAATAGATGATTAGCTTGAAACAAAGTTAACACACATAGTTACATATATTTTTGTTCTTCTTATTATCCTACAGTCGTACCTCCTTTGTCTCTTTTTAAAATAGCTCGAAGCAAAGCCCTTAAACCCGACGAATTCTTGAGACTTTACTCGTTAAAAATCCTGACCTAATTATTTTTTTTTTTCTTCGTGTTTCTTTTTTTCTTTTAATCAAACGAAGATATTTCTTTTTCTCTTTTTTTTTTGCTCTTTTCCATATATAAATAACTCAACGAAAAACGTTTTTGTTCTTTCGAAACGCATCGAATATATTTTAATTATGTTTTCTTTTTTTTTTTCTTCTTTTTATCCTTTACCTTTCTCTTTCTCTTCCTCTTCCTCTTCCTCTTCCTCTTCCTCTTCCTCTTCCTCTTCCTCTTCTTCTTCTTCTGATTTTTATTAATTATTCAATATTATTATTCACATAGTCGATGCTGTCTATGCAATGGCTCACGGGGTTCACAACGTGATAGAAGAAGAATGCGTAAATGAATTTCCTGGAATGCATTATGTTTGCGAAGCTTTGAAACCTGCACCCGATGGCCAACAACTTCTGCAATATATTCGAAATGTTACCTTCATTGGTAAGGATTCACGCATAATTTCCACTTTGTATATAACACCGTACACACACAAACACACATACGTACACACACTCTATGGGAAGACGTATATTGATTTATTATTTTAACGAGAAAAAGTTGTTTTTGTCGTCGCTATTCATAAGATAAGATTTTTCTTTTTCATTTTTCCTTTACTATTTTCTTCTTCTTCTTCTTTTTCTTTTTTTATAGGCCGTCAAGGTACAGAAATTAAATTTAATATCAACGGCGACGCCTATGGGTTTTATAATATTTATCAATATCAACGTAACGAAGAGAATCGTTTCGATTACACTCTGATTGGAACCTGGAAAGAGGAGTAAGTTTTATCATCTTCCTTTTTATATTTTCTCCTTATATTTTTTATTTTTCAATTTTTTTCTTTTCTTTCTTTCTTCTTTTTTTATTATAAGAAAATATTTTTCAATCTCTTTGGGAGCATATATAATTTGAAATTTTTTTAAATGAACCAACTAATAAGACATTTAAATAGAAAATTGACGTTCGATCGATATTTCTTTAAAAATAAATCTCTCAAATTAAAATTGACCCTAACGTTGTAATAAATTAATCCTTTGACTGCCATAATATCGTATATACATGTTTGTCAATATGAATGTAAAATAATGTAACGTTGGTTTACGTATTGATTATTGATTTGAGTCGTTACATAAAAATTATATTAAGAAACAAATACATACTTTTTAATTATTAAATATAATTTATTATTAGATAATGAAATTATTCCGTATATCTCTAAAACATTTCAATTAAAAGTATTAAGCACTTCAAAGGGTTAAATTCAAATAAATTATAACGTTAACGCGCGTGTGTGTGTGCACTTTAGAGATCCCTGTAGATATTAATTAAATTTACTCGATTAGTGGATAATATTAATTATCATTTTATTCTCATTGTCTCTTTTGTCTCTCTCTCTCTCTCTATCTTTTTTTCTTTTTTTTTCTCTCTCAAATCATTAGATTGGCTTTTGATATCAATATGACCAGATGGGCAACAGGAGCTGGTGAATTGCATATACCAAGAAGTTCATGCAGCGATAATTGTCCCCTAGGTCATGTGAGAAATTTCCAGGTAGGAGAATTAATCGAATAAAATATACAAATACACTTCCACACGCGTACACGCATACACATACGAGGAAATAAAAAAGAAAAGAAAATGAAACAGAGAGAGGAAAAAGATCAAAAAGAATTGTCGAGAGTTTTTCTTTTTTTTTCTTTTGTACCTTTAAAAATCGTGCCTTTAGGCTCGTTTAAAAAAAATAAAAAAAAAAAAAACAGTAATATGCTTGAGCACGAAAACTCGGGGAAAAAAAGGGTATGAAACTCTACGGAAGAAATGTAAAACGAGTCGTTATTCTGAAGCAGTTTCTCTCCTTCTGTTTTTCTCTCTCTCTCTCTCTCTCTCTCTCTCTCTTTTAGTCTATCTGTCTCTCTCTTTGAATAACACGTTGCTAATTAACCTCGTAGTTTTCGTCATCGTTTGAGGTCTCTAATGTGTGAGGCTATTTTTTTGTCTAAAAAAAAACCTTTGCATTATGATCTTTACCACCTGTGGATAGCAATTAATTTCTCATGATTACCTTACTAACCGTTTAATTAAATTCCGATTAGCCTGATTTGATCTTTAGTCATTGCAATTTTAATTTTAAATAATTAATCTAACTCGTGAAAGTTAACATTGAAAATTGTATATTATTTAATAATACAGATTACTCTAGAAAATAAATTTGTAGATATAAATGGAATGTTAATTTTCAATTCAATAACTTCAAAAACATTGCATTTTAGTATTAAACAACGAATCTGTCTCGCGAAAGTTATCATTGAAAGTTACATATTATTTGATAATTTATATTACGCGTTAGAAAATAAATTTGTAGATAAAGTAATGTTCATTTTAAATACATTAGATTTGTTTTAATTAGTACAATTGAATATATTTTTACTTAACGTTGATTATTATTAAAATCTATTAAACTGTAATATGATAAACGTGTTAATAACAATTAATCTTTGATCTATTTCTCTTGCAAAGGAGGCATGTTGTTGGAGATGTGTAGCTTGTAGAGAAGATGCTTACGTGTTTAACGATACCTGCAGCAGCTGTGGACCTGGTTATGCTCCAGACGAAACAAAAACAAGTTGTATTAAACTAACAGCCGAAGTTATATCATGGACTAGTCCTTGGGCATTAGTACCACTTGTGTTCGCATCCATTGGAATTCTCAGTACACTTTTCACTACGTTTGTATTTATTCGGTAAGTCAATCAAAATAATTATTTTATTTATGAATAACCGAGAGAAAAAATATCTAAAAATAAATGAATAAATAAATAAATAATAATAATAATAATAATAATAATAATAATAATAATAATAATAATAATAATAATAATAATAAAAAGATAAAAAGAAAAAAAAGATCGACTCATGAACTGGGATGCAATGAAGACAATTAATCGATGTCACGGGATTGAAGAAAAAAAAAAGAAATAAAGAAAGAAAGAAAGAAAATTAGAAAAGTAAGATAGCAGCGTCATTTGAATCGGAATTGTAAAAGATAGTAATTATGAATCGATCGAACCTTACCTAATAATTACGCATTCTCTACTCTTAACGAATACTTGAAGAAAGAAGTCGACAATTACGATATAATTATCATTAAAAAGAAATGTAATCAGTTAATAGATTAATTAAAATACTATTTTTTATTTGTGTGTCTATTTGATCAGATTCAATCGTACACCAGTGATCATGGCTTCCGGTCGTGAATTATGCTACGTGTTACTCGTCGGTATTTTATCTTGTTACGGAATGAGTTTTGTTATACTGAGCAAACCAACAACATGGAATTGCACGTATCTTCGTATTGGTCTAGGACTTTGTTTGAGCATTTGCTACAGCGCTATACTTACCAAAACTAATCGTATTTCACGTATATTCAATCAAGGTACGAAAAGTATCAAAAGACCATCCTATACTTCCCCAAAGAGTCAAGTTGTTATTGCTATCGGTGAGTACGTGCTATCTAAACTGATTGATTGATCTTCAGATAAAATTGGGGATTATCAATCATGGATAATCCCCCCTCCTCCTCCTCCTCCTCCACTCTGCAAAAAAAAGAAACAAAAAGAAAAATGTGTCAAATTAAAGTCGTAAAATAAAATGCGACGTATTCGTTGAATTTTTAATTAAACGAGAACAAAGCAAACAAATATAAATTGATATCATATAAATAGAATTTTATCTGACAGATCTTTCCGCATTATTAAGTCGAATGAAATTGATAGAGTAGTCACACGTTGGCCGTTCGTGCCGTTCGAGCTTGATCCTGAATTACGTGACTCCCGTTTTTGTAGGGATCACTGCAGTCCAACTGATCGGTGCCATAGTTTGGCTAATTATTGAACCACCTGACACAACAGAGATTCATCCGTATCCACTATCAGCTGTATTGACATGTCGAGTCTCAACATTCTCATTAATGATGTCTCTAGTGTACAATATGTTCCTAATATTGATGTGTACATTGTACGCATTTAAAACAAGGAAAATACCAGAAAACTTTAACGAAGCTAAGTACATTGGTTTTACCATGTACTCGACTTGCATAGTCTGGCTTGCATTTGTTCCTATATATTTTGGATCGAAAAACGATTACAAGGTATCCAAGTTATTTGATAATTCGTTTAAATGTAATCATTTGTGTGTGTGTGTACGTGTGCGTGTGTATGTGTGCAAAAAAGGATTTCATTGGACATTGTTATACAGGTTCAAATAGCAAGTATGTGTATGTGTATCAACATCTCAGCATCTGTTGCTCTTGGTTGTTTATTCACACCTAAGGTTTATCTTGTATTATTTCAACCGTACAAGAACGTTAGACCTGGTCCTAACGTGAGTACAAAAAATAAATAAATAAATAAATCAATTCTGATAAATCAAATCTAAATTATTATTAATTTCTTAACCCTTTGACTGCTATGGACGCATATATGCGTTTGTTAAAAGTTGCCAGCGTGGGTTCTATCGACGCATATACGTAAGTTTGTCAATAAAAATTCAAATAATATAATATCGTTATGTGTTTTGAATTATGTCACATCAAAATTATGTAAGAAACAAAAACTTAAAAATTATTAAATATAATTTATTATTAGATAATAAATTATTTCGTCCCTACAAAACACTTTAGCTAAAAATAATTCAGTACTCAAAGGGTTAATAATAAAAAATTAAAAAAAAAAAAAGAAGCAATTATGAATATTTTAAATATCGACATTAACATTTTTCCTATAAAATTGTTCTTTTTGAATATGATACAGCCAGGAGGTGTACACAGTAGTAACAGACAAACATTCATGACACGATTTTCCGGTGCAAGGAGTCAAACGATGCAAAGCATGACCTCGGGTTCACGTAGCAGTCCACTCCCATCGCGTGCATCTCGAAGTGAGCAAAAACATGCAAATGGTAACTGAAGAAAGACATATACAGCGAAAGAAAAAAGCAAAGAAAAAAAAAGAAGAAGAAGAAACAAATTTTATTCTCATTACAGTTCTTATAGATGAATAACGTTTTCTTTTCTTTTTTTTTCTTTTTTTTTTTTTTTTAATAATAATAAAATTTTTTTCTTCGATTTACAATTAGGTGAAACTCAAGCACTGGCAAGCCCGTCAGTCGAAGAAACAGCATCAGTTAGCTAGGTCGCTCTCATACACCTCCCACCTTGTTCAGAGCATCATCCAAAGTTGCATGAGACCGAGGTGGAGGTGTATGTCGATGAGGGAATCGCTAAAAAAACAGAAAAACTATCGATCGTTAGTGAATTATCCGAGTTGCCAGATGTGCCAAGTCCTGACGAGGAGGAGGAGGACTGTTGTGACCTTGAACAGGTTCTTAACAAATTTGTTTCTATCTGTTTGTTAGAATTTAAAAAAATGTCCCTTAACACGTTGAGCGTCACGCGAATTCAGAAATCCCTGTCAGGCCACAAGCTTTATTTATTAGTATTTCAAAAATAATTAATTGTGAGTGTCAGTTACCTGTGACTGACGTGGCACTGAACGTGTTAAATGTATATCCCATAAATATGTATGAATCCTTTTCGACTTTTCTAAACTGCTCAAAAATATTTTTTAATTTCTCTTTTTTTTTTTTTTTTTATTTCAGACAACAACACCGATCAACAGTATCTCCGAAAAAATAGACGTTTCAACGAAATCGAACGAAAAAACTCCTATTGGATTTATCTACAGTGCATCACCGACGTTCTCCGAATTTTCATCATAGTGTTCGACGACGTTTAAATCGTTTCTTAACTTTCATCGAACTATACGATTATGATATCTATATACTCGAGTACAGTTTTTTACTCTTGAGATTAAAAAAAAAAAATAATAAAAACTATAGAAGATCTGTTTTTTTACTATTTCAATTGATAAAAATTGATCGGAAGGATTTGCCCTAAATGTTTTATGATACTAATTGATCTAATCGATCGCGTTTATTCGTACGTACATATATCATCTAATAATCTAAACGTTCATTCGTAAGCGATATTTTACACAAAATTTGTCATTTTCTAATAAAGATTTCAAAAAAAAAAAGGAAAGATTAAAATTGATCGATAAAAAAAGATTGAATTAATTTTTAACGAGAATAATTAAAATTCTAATCTGTAAAAAGAAATTTTTTTTATTGTTTAATCATTCATTTATTTGGAGAAAATTCTATGTAAAATATTTACACGCAAATAATATGTATACGATATTAAATTGATTTTTCAATCGAATTAAATGAAAATATTATTAATTATCACGTCGTTAATTAACAAGACGATATTGTACAAAAACATTAGTAGAGGCCAAATTGAAAAAAAAAAATTAAAAAAAAAATACTTGCAGCACGATAAGAATTGCTAGATAAGAGAAGAAAAATAAAAATACACGACGAATAATAAAAATATTAATAATAATGAAGATGATGATGATGATGATGATGATGTTACGATAGTTTTTAGTCCTGTAATTAATGATGATCGTGTCTATATTTGTAGCGAGAATAATTAATTAATAAGCGTAAAGAAAATTTCCAAATTTCTTTCATTTTGCTTTCTTTCGATATATTCGCACATTTTTTGTTTGACAAAAATAATAAAACCGTTGCATATCGGGGAAAAAATAGAAAGAAAATGAAGTTTATAACTTATATATACGCGCGTTTAATATAATAAGACTCTGAAATATTTTCAACGAACATCGATTTTGAAATATAACAACATTTCTTCCTGTTAATCGGCTCTATTTCTCATATTTCTATTTGTATTGTCTCGATGAACACCGCTGTTTTTGTACCGATAATAACATTTCTGATAGAATATATTAAAATATTAGAAGAAGAAAAATGAAAGGAAAAAAAATCTCTTAGATAAATAATTATGTAATAATAATAATAATAATAATAATAATAATAATAATAATAATTGTGGCTATATATATATATGAGAGAATCAAGTTTTCATAGCATATATATGGAAAATGTTCGAGATTTTTCCAATTAAACGGTGTTTGTGTATTCTCTCTCTCTCTCTCTCTCTCTATGCACGAATATATTATAATATATTATTTATATCACATTTTTTTTCTTCTAATTTTCGTGCATAGAATACGTTTAAATCGTTTGGTTTGAAAAATTTCAGACACCTTATATATATATATGGTGTCTGAATGGTACTTACATATTGTAAATAATATCAAATCATTGATAGCTTTCTTTACAAAAAATAAAACGTGTTCGCAATCCTTAGTATATATTACTACGTATACACAATTGCGAGTAATGAGATAATTATTTTATAAAAAAAAAGAAAAAAAAATAAGCAAAGAAAAAATATAAAACAAATAAAAAAAAATAAAATAAATAAAAACGTCAATATGTCGACGTGCCAAAAGAAATATAATGGACGGTAGATTTCAATTATAAAAGATATGAAAGAAATATTAATATAATAGAAATATCATGTTGGACTTTGTAATTGCAACGAAAATGAACGTGTGTTGTAATAGAGTACTGCATGTGTAAATGTAAAACGTCATATTCTCGTGAAGTTATTAACGTAGTTACATTACTTCAAGAAATATGGAGAATTTTTTTTGAGATTAACAATATTGTATAATCTGTTGAAAAATCTATTATATATACATATATATATACACTTTTCTTTATATATTAGCCAGCAATTATTAAAGTGATTCTAAGTTATTTATACATTTTTATCATAAAATATTTGGACGTACACTAACACACTGACATTTTTTTATTTTTCCTATAAGTATGTCTATTATTGAAAAATAATTTTCTTTCATTAAGTTTTAATAGTTAAATAGTAACTTACGACAAAATATTCTTTTTTAATATTAAAAATAATTTAAACACTCTACTTTCATAATAACTGGCTCATATATACATATATAAAATATGTATGTATATAAATGTAACTGCCGGCGATAATAAAATTTTTTTGACTAATCGTAGAAGAAGAAATTTTAAAAATAATTATGTAAATATTAAAAGATATACATATATATATATATTAAATAATAAATGAAATATTAATTGTTGATAATATAATGTCGAAAAGTTACGTTAACTTTTCCTACGAAAAAATTTTAATATGAATAAGAAGAATCTAAAAAATTACTCGTAGTCGTGAAGACGAACTACTTTTCTTCCTATCGATTTTAAATCAAAGGGAGGGAGAGAGAGAGAGAGAGAGATAGAGAGAGAGGAGAGAGTATCGTTATACAGTCAACGATTAAAAATAAATTTTAACATTCGAAAATCATCTCGACAAAAAATTACTTCGAATTTGAATTAAACATTTTTCGTTATATGAGAGACAGATTAACAAAAATAATATTCCTATTCAAGAATGATCGAATTTCGAATATATTTAATATAAATAATTAATTAATATACATATATATATATAATATATTAATTATATAAAAAAAAAGAAAGCACGAAATTTACTATTAACAATATTGTGCCATTATAATACACGAATAAATTCATAATTCGCGTGTAATAGATTAATAAGGACGTGATTACGTGGTAAAATATTGCAAAGATCAAAACAATGATCGTTAACGATCTATAATCCTAGTTTTTAAGAATGAAATTTGATATTTATTGTGCCAAACAATCGTTAGCTGTTCAATCAAAGACCTAGTCAAAATAAATACATATATTAATGTATATTAAGTATAAGAACATAAACAAATTTAGTAAATTATTTATTCATATGTTTTGTATATAAATATAAAAAATTAGAAAAATTATATAGGATGCAAAAGTTAAACGTAAAAAAAAATGATAATAGAAAATCAAAATTTTTCATTTTGTAGATGCACTCTCGAGATACATAAATATATTATTATTATTATTTGAATTTATTAGAAAATTGCATTATGCATCTCCTGTGCATAATTTACTTTCAAATAAAATAATATTTGCAATATTTGCTGAAAGAGTAAAAAAACGACTTTACATATTCTAAATAATATTAAACGATATATGAGATATAAATTTAACAAACAAAAAATATATATATATTAAAGTATATTAAAAAATGCGTTTGAGAGAACGTAATTTAAAGTTATAATTAATGTGATATACATATTTGAACATTTTACGTATATCTATTAATAATTATTAGTATTGTTAGTATTAACCACTAGAGCTGTGTCTTTTATATGTAAATAATTATAGAAAAAAAGAGAAAAAAAAGAACAAAAGAAAAGAAAAGAAAGAAATAACGAAAACAATGTTCGAATTTTACATATATCGGTGGACGTATCAAGTTCCTTTCGTAAGTAATCTTACACGAGTTTAAAAAAGAAAAAGGGAAAAGAAATTAAGCCTAATTGATCATAGCCAATTATACGTAGACATGAAAAATGATTTTCTAATCTGTTACATATTTCATTCATTAAAATACTTTGCTAATTACAAGAGGAAAATAAATCACTCGCATAGGTGAAAAAAAAACTTTCTATGTTTTTTTTGGCAGGAAAGTATGAGCCAAAGACTTACACATATAATAATAATAACAATAATAATAAATAATAATAATAATAATAATAATAATAATAATAATAGACAAGTATTGCTAATGTATTATTAAGAAATATAAATTACTATACCAAAGGTGCATCGTTAAAAAGTATATATAGATGAATATATATATATATATACACACACACTCTTTCAAATATCATTGGTTTAAAAAGCAGATCTTTTCATTACGTTTGCAGATTATTACATATGTCTATTAAATAAAAATGAATAATCCAGAAGTATTATACATATTTTTGTACAATTCTTTTTAACACGTTGATCATCACGCTTAGATCTAATGCGTGTTTTTCCCGATCTCAACAGAAACATAATTCAGATTTGGATTAGGTAGTGATCAACGCGTTAACAGGGGCATGGTCTTCTCGTATATTATTTTTTACTTTTAAATAGCAATGATTTTCTATATACAGAATATTTTTTACGATCAGACTTTTTATTTCGCTTTCCTCAATTTTATTGGAATGATTACTTTTCCCAAAGTAAAAGCAAAATATGAATGTAGTTTAATATAAAATCTTATTTCGAAGTATCAAATGTGATATGATTGTTTCTGCAAAAAAGAAAACGACTAAATGATAAAAAAAGATATACATATATCATATATATAATATATATCCTAATGATAGATTAAAAATTTGTATTTGTAATAAAATAACTATGTACAGTGTTTAAAGTTTATTGTAACGTACTTTTGGTTGTTGATGACCATAATACTCGTTCATTATTAGTTTACAAAGGAACAGGTGAAAAACAACGATAAGGAAACATATACTAATCCAAAATAGATTCGGCAAGCCACCGAGTTGATGGCCATGTTTGTGTAAAGCCATTACGTGATGATCGTGGGCTGGAGCTATGGAAAACAAATAAACAATATTTAATGCACCAGATATTTTTGTATCATCTCATAAACGCATAAATATTAAATATGTACCATCGTCTACAGCATGTACGTGTAAAGCATTTCTCAAATCTTGCATATGTTGATAGTCGGATGTAATATAAAGTATAGCGGTCAATGGTTTAGTTAATTTAACTGGAAAATTAGTATAAGTTTGACTTAAAGAAACTGGTGCATCTAAACAGCCTGCATCACATCCAAAATATATACTATCACTTTTATCCAAAGCTACGCCCAATATGGCACGATTATCTTCTCCTACTTTTACCGATATATTTACATGGGTTACATTACCATAATTTATTCTCCTGGAAATATAATAATTAGAATATTTTTACGAACAAAATATAGTATCGTATATATTTAATAAATTTCATCGTACCTAAATAAGTAATCACGATGGAGATATTGTGGGTCAATATTAAATTCCAGATGTTGATTGGTAAATCTTAAACCTCCGAGACTTAAAACAATAGCTTGTTGTACAGCGGGAGGACCTCCTACCATTAAATGATGACAACTTCGTTTTTCTAAAGTTAATAACCATGCATCGACTATTTCATTTACAGCATCAACCGATGAAGTATCTTTCCATAATTTAGGAGCATCTCTTAAAAACATATATATTTAATTCAATTGTCTAATTATTTCTTTAAATGATGACATAGAAAAAAAAATATATTTTAATGACTTACAATGTGTGATGACCATGATAGCAACCCTCGTTGGTTGCTATTTTTTTTTCTACATCTACAAGGCCTCGTGGTATTTGAGAAAGTATCAAATACATCGTTGAATTTATTTTATGACCATTAATTGCTCCAGCAGCTTTAGAGTCACTTATTCTAAAACCGGTTGACCAATAACTTTGCCACATTTTTATGTGCTCTTCTTTTAAACCTTTTTGTTGCTGCAGTATTGCTTTCTTTAAGGTCTACATTAAACAAAATAAATATATAAAATCAATTGCATACAAACAAGTAAAAAATATAAAAATTGAATGTATTATTTAAAATATTCACATCTACGGCTTTTCTCTTAGTTACATCTCTTTC
This sequence comes from Polistes fuscatus, assembly GCF_010416935.1. Classification (NCBI taxonomy): domain Eukaryota; kingdom Metazoa; phylum Arthropoda; class Insecta; order Hymenoptera; family Vespidae; genus Polistes; species Polistes fuscatus. The sequence goes on along the minus strand of NW_025112997.1, from coordinate 1,043,992 downwards.
AATATGATATCGTTCTGATGAAACTGGTTCGCTGTATTGTACGCTTGTAAGAAATTCAAGTTTAATAGTACTTCTCGCTTTAACTTGAATGACTTTTGGTGGATCTTTATAAACTATCGATATCACAATAACCTTATTTGAGTCAGATAAAGGAATAAATCCAGATATTAAATTATATTCATGAATGAATCGATCCACTTGTATCCTAAACACAGTACATAGTCATTGTATCTAATGATTACGATTAAACAAAATTTAAACAAGTCAATAATAATACTCACTTAATAGTTTCTAATTTTGAATTAGTCCAATGAGCAGCAGTTAGCGGCTTTAATGCTACCTCTTGAGAAAGCGATGTAGGATTAACAATTTTTATATCTTGCACTAATATGGCATCTAAAACTCGATGAGCATAATATTGAAAGCTTAAATGATAGCCTTCTCTGAGACATTGAAACTTATGAACAATTCCATTGGTGAAATGAGTTACTGTAGCTTCGCTATAAAAATTATTCTCATACAAAGAATGAGTGATCAATGGTTGCCATTGTATTGGTAATAACAAAGCTCTACCGCGTTTAATATACATCCAGCCCTTGGGCACAACAGGTACACCAAATACACCATTGCCAATGTATGGCAAATATTGTGGTTCATTTTCCAAAGGTGGATCATGAAGTATATTTACATTATATTCCGCTGCATCTAAATGAAAAGTAGCCAATCTTTCAGTCATACAACTTTGCTCGAATGCTATAAGAAAATAAATAATTCATTTAAAAATGATATTAATATAATTATGCCTCAGTTTATAACAATTACCTTCTATTGGTTCTCTGGCTGTAGAAAAAAGCCATTGTGCAAATTGTGGCCCAAAGTATAGTAATACCCCCCCACAGATGAGAATGAAAAGTAATAGTTTGCGATAAGAATAATTAACATCTATCAAACGACGTATGCGTTTTCCAAATTCACGAGCATCTAACATGCCACCTGTTCTCATCGTAAAAACGATGATCCTTACAAATTATAGGCGTTTTTATCAAACCCCTTGAAAACATAACCTTCGAATAATCTGATTTTTATTAATACTGAATAGAATTGATTATTAATCTGATATTATCATTTGATTATTAAAATTTAATTCAAAAAAAAATTCGATTTAATTAACAATTTGTTAATGCACTTGCCCGTGTATTTCGTAATAACATTATACGTATATCCTTTAGTAAGTAAACAATAGAGAAAAAATGATGGCAACATCTGTGAAATCTGTGACGTAAAAATCATTTACTGTCGACTTCATGTCACTTGATACTACTATATCAGATTGTCGAGTTACCAATCGAGATAACTCGATTATTTAGAATAAACCAATCAGAAATCGTTCGCTCTTTCATCCTTTCGTTGATTGGTTCATTTTAAATATTCGATATATATTCGAGATAATTTTGAAAACAAGATAGCATTAATTATAAGAATTCATATTTGATATATTTTTGTACAACAAGCTATGTTTAAATAAATAAGTGTACATTATATTTATTTTTAAGCTATGATTAATATTAATCTTTAATGTTTTTAAGCGTATTATAATAACGCACACGCTGTTATAATATTTTATTATTATAATAATATTTGTTTATATAGAATGAAGTATTTATTGTTTGAAAATTTATTTAAAAAAATATCATAATTTATTTTATATATACTCGGATTTCTAACAAGAAGGACGGTAACTATCATGGTTCCCGCGGCACTTCCCGCACATCCTCTTGTCATTTGGGATACTCCCCTCCATCCTACCTAATACCTAATATTAATAGTAAAACGGATCTACTCGGAAAGTGTGAAATTAACATTGATTAAAAATGAATTTTATAAATAATCATTCCTCTCGTCTAGAATTCATCGTTATTAATTTATTTTTATCGTTCGATTTTTTACTCAAAAATAAGAAAAATACGAGATGTCGTTTGTTGCGACGTTATTAAAAAGAAATAAAAAATAGATTAAAAAACACATTCTTTACTCAAAGAGATGATGAAATTTTAGAACGAAGGCACTAGAGAGGAATTTGCATATTTCATTTCGTTTCTTTTCTTCAAAATTATTATCTATTATAACAACTATCGTTGAAATGAAATATAAAAATAAAATATATTTTTATGTTTATATATACAAATGAAATCGTAAAATATTTTCGTATAATTTTGAAATGCACATATGTATATAGTATAAAGCGTTACCAATCTATACGATGGACTGTACCGAGAACGGATGCAGGGATAGATCGGTGTCACGTGGACCCTCCGGATATACCAGCTTCCTAGTCTTGCTCGCCTACTTTATCATTATTTCGTTTCATCGGAAATGTTCCGATACTGGTAAGGACGTCCGTATACTTTTCTCCTTCCGACTTGTTAATCTTTCACCTGTAAACAATTCTTTTTTTTTTTTCAATTTATACCTCAACGACCAAAATTTAATTACCGATTCGATACTCCCTATATATTAAATCTCGAACGTTGCATTAATTGCAAAAAAAAAGAAAAAAGAAAATACAATAATATTCTTGCTAAAAATTCTATGCTGTTTTTTTTTTCTTTTCTTTTAAATTTAATTAAAAAAAAACAAAATAAATATATTCTTATTCGAGAATTCTGTTTCGTTTTCCTATTTTTTCTTTTCTTTTTAAATACGAGGGTAGGTTGAAAAGTATTGAGTACACGAGAAAAGAAAACTTGTATTTATTTTTAACAATTAAAAAAAAAACGAATTTGATTTAAAAATAATGGTTACTATGTTAGGCTAAAATACTGTTCAACCAATCCACGTAGAGTTTACAATAAAAATTATTCTTACGAAGATTATTTTCCGTTTCTTTTTTATTTTTTTTTTTTAAATAAGTATGACTAATACACATTTATGATAATAATAATTGTATTAAATGGGACGATACCAGACGATCCATATAGGAAGCGTCATTTTCCTGGTAACACACAAGCAGATATAGATTCGGATAGACTGATGGAACTTACTCACTCGCGGTAGTATCCCTAAACCTCCTGCCCTAAATCGGATCCGGATTCCACTCCCTACCATGAACATGAAGAATCAGTCAACTACCAGCAACAACGCATGGTGGTGGATTGGTTCGTAAGCAAGGTCGTTTCCCGCGTTCTCGTTTCCATCGTTAAGTTCCTCCCCCTGGAGGAACCATTAACCCCTTCCCTATTCAGAAATCCCTTCGATCATGCTCACCCTCGAATTCGCCATCTATATACGATTTTTTTTATATACTCGTATTTAATATTAAATATTAACAATAATTAATTATAGAGAGTTGAACGTAATGTTAAGGGTATTAAAAAGTAATCACGAAAATAATTAAAATATTATTTTGTTTATTGTGTCTCTTTGTATTTATTTAAAATGATTTAAATTATTTTTATACTCATTGTAATTTCTTTTTTTGTTTTTTCTTGTTTTTTTTTTGCAGGGTAGATAAAAAGGGAAAATCGAAAACAAATTAGTTGATATATTGAATGAGAAAAATCAATGAAAATTAAAATGTATTATTATTATAGAAATGATTTTTATTTATACTTATTGAAATTTCTTTCTTTTTTACAGGGTAGATAAAATGAAACGAAGGATTGTAAAGATAAAATGATATATTAAAAAATAATAAATAATACTGGTAATAATAATTATTATTAATATCTATTATATGTCTACTATTTTTGTTTTCTTTTTTATTTAAAATCGTTTCAACAACTCGTATGCTATTAATCGTAATCTTTTATTTGTCCTTTTTTACAGAGTAAATAAAATGGAGAGTTAAAAAAAAGAATGAAGATATTATTATGGAAGTATGAAAGTTTGAAAGGATGTTGTAAAATAGGAGGTAAAAACGGATGAGAAGCAAAGAGAGACACTTTTATGCTTATGGTTGTGTATAGGCTATTGATACACGAAGTCATGAGGTGATAAAGGGAGGGCTTCGTACAAGTTAGCAAAGCCATGTCAACTTGATGATGATATACTGAATGCGAACTTGCTGACTCCCTCTCTTTAATCTTTTTTTTTTCTTCTTCTTCTTCTTCTCTTCTCTTCTTTTACCACAACTTTTCTTCTCTCGATCTTTTTCCTATGTATAATCGTTCAAGACGTCCACCAAAAAAAAGTAGATTCTTCAAAAAGTATATTTATAACTTATACGAATCACCCTAATGAAGAATAAATTATTAATTCGTAATATCAATCAAATTAGCGCACTTTGATATTTAAATAAAAATTATATTTTCCAAGATTTATTGCAACGTGATCAAAGTTAAATTAATAAAAAAAAGATGCGTTCACGTAGAAAAGTGAAGGAACATTAACAAAACGTGAATTAATAAAAATATCTGAATACTTATTGAAAAAAATAAAAAAATTAAAAAATAAATACAATCGATAGAAGAAGTAAGGTGAAGGAAGTTGGACGTTAACGATAAGCCAAAGAAGATACCTTTATGGAGGTGGAAATAAATGCATGGAGGTGTAAGGGTGCGGGAGAAGGGATGAGAGAAAAGAAGGTGGGGAAGAGGGGAAAAAGGAAAAGGGGAATCTCTCCCGGTTTTCTATCTCGCTGGCCGATTCCAGTCGGTGAGCCGGCGTGTACGAAAGCTCCCCAGCATCATCCACGTAGTCATCATCCACATATAGAAGAAGAAGAGTCTTATCAGTTACTCTCTGACCGAACAACGTTAAACACCTTTCACAATCTCGGTAGTTCAACATAGAATTATATAAAATAACAACAACAACAACAAAAATAACATTATGTGAGAAACCATGGACCAACGATTTATCGATCTTCCTTAACGATCCATACTTGGATCTTTGAAGAAAAACAAACAACTATTAAAAATCAGTGTATCATTCACTCGTGTTCGATTGATTCTCTAAAAGTGAAGTGCTTGACTCTATGTGAAGATTTTCCTATCACTCCACAAATCGGATCATCAAAACGGATTCTACTGTTTATAACAATAATAACAACAAAAAGGGCTTGAAATCTTAGGTACGTGTAAGTTAAGAACAAAGAAACAAAAATCATCAAATTCTTTCAACACGATATTGTTATTGAATCTCATACGAATTATTATTTTATTCGTTGCATCTAAAGAAAAAAAAAAAAAACAAAGAATAACCTAGGAAGTATGACAAAAAAGGGAGAAAGGTGAACACATTGATTACGCACAAGATTATCGACATAAAGTTCATTCGTTGATATGAGATATACTTTTATAAGTTTGATCATAAATCTAAGAGATTTTTGATGATGGACGACGAAAAAAAGGGGTTGGGTTGTTATAGGGTGTTGGGTTAAGGGGGAAATTGTGTAAGGTAAGTCCAGATGACAAAGTAACGCATACCGATGCAACAACATCGGACACGCGGAACAGCACATCCTCGGCTAATTAGAATATAGCTGTTTTTTATGAGCGTGGAAGAGGAAGAGGGAGCCAATGGATGAATACGGGGGGAGGGGGAAAGCGGGGGGAGGGCCACCCATGATCGTGATATTTATTACACGGACCCCCTGCCGGACATTAGTATTTAACTCTGCTTTCTATACTAGCGAATGTTGTTTGATGAGGCCTTCACCCTTCTTCGTTCAGGTGGTTGGAACATATGCCATACCACCATCCATATAAGATAAACCCTTTTCTTAATATTACATTATCTCGAAGTTAACTAAAAAATAAGTCGATAATAATTCGCTCCCCCCTCTCATCACCCCACCCCCACCGCGCAATACATGAAATTCGTTGATAAAAAATAATTTCAATTAAAAAAAATCAGAATAAAAAAACCAAACGACACGTTTTGTTTCAATCGTTCGTTAAATCATCGTTCAATGGATCTTACATACTTAATGAAGATTACCAATAGACTTTGTAAACTTCCGTTTAATCACGTAAATCTCCCTAATCGAGTGAGACAGTCCAATGTCTTATTAAACGGCCGATAACGATTGAGGTACAATGCCAAGCGGTAGCGTAATTATCTAATAGAAGATAAGAAGTATCTACTGTTGTACCATTTTAGCTTTAAAATCCTATGGTTAATGTTTTGACCGTGAATGTTGGCAAGACTTTTTTTGTGCTTCTTTCTTTTTCCTTTCCTTTTCTTTTTCCTTTCCTTTCCTTTTTATTTTTCTTTTTTTTTCTTTTTTATTCCTTCTTTTCATATGCATTCACCATGCGACCTAGTTTCTTCTTACATGTAAGAACAATTAGAGTAACGTTTAACTATTCCGTTTTTCGTGAGGGGATCGATTTTTGGAAAATAATTGTTTCATCTTAGGATCTTTGTATTTGAACCGAGAAGAAAAAAATAGGTTCCTCTTTCCATTAGAAATCATTATTATAATTACAGGATTCAGGAAAACGTTTTTTTTTTCTTCCAAAAAAATATCGATTCAACTTCAATTATTATTCCAAATTGATTCATCATTGTTTATCTAGGTACGGTGGTTATGTACGAGTATCAGAATCCTGCGTAAGAACGCCGCTTTCCTCAGGAGTAAGGAGGGGGTGAAAAAGTGGGGATTCGAGACGAAATAGGATCGTTTCAGAATTATCAAAAACGAGGATTATTATTATTATTTAATCGTCCATTTGTTGTACGAAAAATGACGGAAACATCGAAGGAAACTGAAGTGCCTGACTCGGAGAATCCTGAAAATGCGAGCACGTCGTTGAATTTAGCTTGTGCTCCTGGTAATAATGAAAAACCACTTCCGGAACGTGGAACTTGGAGTACCAAATTGGATTTCATTCTTAGCGTGGTAAATAAATGATTAATAATAATAATAATAATAATAATAATAATAATAATAATAATAATAATAATAATAATAATAATAATAATAATTGATTATATTAATAAATGTTGTTTTATAAATTGTTTTAATATTTATTTTTATTTATTTATTTATTTATTCTTTACTCCGCCCCTTTCGGGTTTGGAGGGCTTCCCTTACAATCTCCCTTTTACAATATCTTACAATACTTTACCATTTAACTATAAACATAAATATATATATCATCTTAAATAAACTATATTACAAACATAACAACTTAATACTAACAAATTCAACTTAATAACTGACTTTATATAAAAACAAACAAAAATTATCTTAACACTCTTCTCTCAAACCCTCTCCGCTTCCATTCTCTTTCCTATCACTCGTTTTAATATTTCTGCCTCCTTCGCATCCTGACTTAGTATCTCTTCTATTCCAACCTCACTCCTCGTTACTTCACATGTCCCCAGTACGTGCATGTAATCTTCCTCTCCTTCATTGCACAATCTACACCTCTTCTCCTCCTCCCCTTTACCAAACTCTCTGCTTTTACATTCATTTCCACATCTGAATCTTGCTATTATTTTCCTATCCTTCGTTGACATATCCTTTTTCAAATACTTTGGTTCTTCCTCTGCTCTTATATACTTGTATATCGCATTATACCTTGAGTTATCTATCTTATCCATTCTCTCTTCCTTGAATTTCCTTTCCATGTTCAATAATATCTTTTCTCTTACCTCTTCTTTGAACTCCATACCTCTCATATATCTTGATTCCTTTACTCTCTCTCTTCTTATTATTCCGACCCTCATCTTTGACTCCTTCCCTATTTTCTCTCTTTCTCTGTCTCTATCCCTTTCTCTTATACATTCCTTCACCAATTTTATATCTGAATCCCTTATCTTCTCTTCGAATTTTAACGCTCTTCTTAATGCTTTAATTCTCATTTTTTCATATTTACATTCCTCCTCCACTATATAATTTGGCGTATTACTATCTAACCCTAAAGTCCATTTCATATATCTTCTTTGTACACTTTCCAACCTCTCATCTTCCTCTCATCCCCATATTTCAGCTCCAAATAACGCTACACTCTCCACTAACGCTGCAAACAATTTCTTTCTTCTTCTATAACTTTTTTTAAATATCCTTTCTCCCATACTCCACTCATTCTTCATCACAATTATTGCTTTCCTCTTCCTCTCCTCCATGTGCCTCTCATTCCTTCCATTCTTCTGAAATATGTATCCTAAATATCTTATTTCCTCCACTTCCTCTAATTCTCTATCACCCCACTTCCACATTCTATCCTTTCCTTTTCTTTTTTCAAATACCAGAATTTTTGTTTTTGCTTCACTTAATATCATCTTCTTACTTTCCAGATACTTTTTAAACCTTCTTAGCATACCTTTCAATTCTTCTTCTCTATCTGCTATCAATATAATATCGTCCGCATATGATACACTCCATACTTTCTCGTTCCCAACTCTACAACCTCCTTCTTGTCCTTTTCTCATCTCCTCTTCTAAGTCCGCCATATATACATTAAACAGAGTTGGACTTAACGGGCATCCTTGCCTTACCCCCTTTTCTGTCAAAAATTCCTCCGCTTCTTCCTCTCCTACTTTGATTATATTTATTGTTTCTCTATATATGTCCATAATCCTCCTACTTAACTTAATCCCCACCCCCATCTCCCTCAACCTCTCTTTTAATACTTCTCTGTCCACCCTGTCAAACGCCTTTTTAAGGTCAACAAAACATGCAAAAACTTTTCCTTTCGGTTTACTTAGCTTATCATCTACTATATGTTTAATTGTATATATCGCTTCTATTACTCCTCTCTTCTCTCTAAAACCAAACTGGCTCTCCGCTAATTTACCCTCTATCTTCTTCTTCAACATTTCATTCAATATACTAGCATATATTTTATATGCTGTGCAAGTTAATGTTACTCCTCTGTAATTCTTTATAATATCTTTATCTCCTTTTTTATAAATCATGCACATTGTCCCTCTTCTCCATTGCTCCGGTATTTCCCCCTTTTTTTCATATTTTCCTCAACAACTCCCACAGAGCTGTCTCCACCTCCTTTGGCATATATTTCCACACTTCATTCTCTAACTTATCCTCACCCGGTGCCTTTCCTAACTTAAGTTTATTGACCTGTCTCACAAATTCTTCCTTGTCCAATTCTTCTTGCTCCTCTATATGCTGCCCTACCTCTTCCCTCCTCCATTCCCTCTGTTCTCTTCCCCTTCTTTCCTTTCCTCCTAACTTTTCCATGAAATATTTTCTCCAATGTTCTATCTTGATCTTTTTGCTTATCTCTTCTTTCCGCTTCTTTCTGAACCTGTTAATATACCTCCATACCTCTCCTTCCCCTACTGCATTTTTTAACTTCTCCTCCTCTAAACTTTCAAACCTTTTCCTTTTTGTCTCACACCAATTCCTGTACTCTCTTTTTTTGCTTAAATAAAAACTCCTTTGTACTTCCTTTTTCCTCCATGACTTCAGAATTTTCTTTAATTCCCTCTTTTTCCCTTTCCATTCCTTATCATACCATTTTCTATCTCCCAACTTCCATGCCTTGACTCGCTTCTTCATTTTAGGTACTGCGCTTTCTATTACCTCCTTTATCTCTTCCCACCTTCCCTCTATCTCCTCTTCTTTTCCCAACCATCCTTTACACTTTTCATGATACTGCTCAATCACCTCCCTGGACCAAATTCTTCTTTCTATCTCCTTTTCTACCTTTTCTTCCTCTGCCTTTAATTTTACTTCTTCCTCTAAATATACTTCTAATGGCATATGATCTGCCTCCGTTCTATGCCCTATTCTCATTTCCTTTATCTGGTCAAAAGCCTCCTGATTCCCAATTGCATAATCTATCACCGATTCCCCTCTGCTTCCAATATATGTGAACTCTCCTTCTTCTCCTTTCTGCCCATTTACTATGCACCATCCTTCCTCTGCTATTTTCTTTACAAGTCTTCTTCCTTCCACATTTATTGTCTCATCTTTTGACTGTCTTAATTTAACTCTCTTATTTCCCTACCCGTTTCTTCTACCCATTCTCCCTCATTACCAGTTCTTGCATTCCAATCTCCCACTAACAAAACACATCCTTTTTCCTTTGACTTTACTTTTCCTTTTATAATTTCCATTGTCCTTACTATATCTTGGCTATACACCCCTACTATTTTCCAAATCTGCCCTCCCTGCCTTATCTCCTGCATAACTATATTCTCACTCCAAACCTCAAATTTTTTACCCATCACCCTTTTACTAATTCCTACTATTATTCCTCCTTTTGCTCTACCTTTACTATAATAAATTGTTTTAATAAATGTTACGTTAAGATTTTTCTTATATTATTTTTGTCAAGGTTGGACTGGCCATTGGACTCGGCAACGTATGGCGTTTTCCTTACCTCTGTTATAAAAATGGAGGAGGTGCCTTTTTGATCCCATATTTCTTAACATTGGTCCTAGCTGGTATACCAATGTTTTTCATGGAATTAGCTCTTGGTCAAATGTTAACAGTCGGTGGTTTGGGTGTCTTTAAAATAGCTCCACTCTTTAAAGGGATTGGTTATGCCGCTGCCGTTATGTCCTGTTGGATGAACGTTTATTACATTGTCATTCTTGCATGGGCGATATTTTATTTCTTTATGTCCATGCACAGTGGTAAGTTAAAACACGTTCAACTTTTGTATCCTTTTTTTTGTATTTATTATCATTGTCGACAAAGACAATGTACTATACTTCATTTTTCGTTCGTCTTTTTTGTTTTTTAATCTTTTTCAGAATTACCTTGGGGTAGTTGTAACAATTATTGGAATACCAAATATTGTGTTAATCCTTACGACAGAAGCTCGTTAATTTGTTGGAATCAAGTGTATAGGAATCACAGTAGTATTAAAATGTGTACCGTCAATCAATTGAATGTCACCGTCAACGAACTCACAGATCCTGTCAAAGAATTTTGGGAGTGAGTAGATCTGACCAAAAAGAAAAAAAAAGGAAAAGAATTACAAAAACAATAAATAATTTGTATTTATTTTATAATACATTTTTACAGACGTCGTGCATTACAAATCAGTGAAGGAGTTGAATACGTAGGTACCATACGTTGGGAATTAGCTGGTACTCTACTATTGGTATGGATTTTATGTTACTTTTGCATCTGGAAAGGTGTTAAATGGACTGGCAAAGTAGTTTACTTTACTTCGTTATTCCCTTACGTTCTACTTACGATTTTATTAATTCGCGGGATTACTTTGCCCGGTGCAATGGAGGGTATCAAATTTTACATCAGTCCGAATCTATCGAAATTAAGAGAATCCGAGGTAAGTAAAAGATTTGAATAATAAATTTTATTAATATATTAAATTCGACAGAATTAAATTTGTCTTGTTTTTTGTTTAAATAATCCAATCGATATAACAACAACAATAATTCAACGCAGGTATGGATAGACGCTGTCACGCAAATATTCTTTTCCTATGGACTCGGGCTTGGTACATTGGTTGCTCTTGGTAGTTACAACAAATTTACCAACAACGTTTACAAGGATGCCCTGATCGTTTGTTCTGTAAATTCATCTACCAGCATGTTTGCTGGGTTCGTTATTTTCTCGGTAGTCGGTTTCATGGCACACGAACAACAAAAACCTGTTGCCGAGGTTGCCGCTTCAGGACCAGGATTAGCTTTTCTAGCTTATCCTTCGGCAGTTCTTCAATTACCTGGTGCACCACTTTGGTCGTGTCTTTTCTTTTTCATGTTACTACTTATTGGTCTGGACTCGCAGTTTTGTACCATGGAAGGATTCATCACTGCAATGGTACACGCAAATTTGTTCTTACGATATATTGTTTATCTTTATTTTTTCTTTTTGTTTTTTTTTTTTTTTAAATAAACGTATAATATATTTGTACAATTTAATTAGGTGGACGAATGGCCACAATTGTTACGTCGACGTAAAGAAGTGTTCATCGCAATAGTTTGCGCGTTGTCTTACCTCATCGGACTTTCGTGTATCTCCCAAGGTGGGATGTATGTTTTTCAAATTCTCGACTCTTACGCAGTATCCGGATTCTGTTTACTCTTCCTAATCTTCTTCGAATGCATCTCGATAAGTTGGGCATTCGGGGTTAATAGATTTTACGACGCTTTGCGAGATATGATCGGTTATTATCCTTTAATGTGGTGGAAATTTTGTTGGACCTTTACAACTCCGATGATATGTGTCGTTAGTATTTAACTTTATATTTTCTTTTTTTTGAAACAAAATTCTTTGAATAATATTTCAATTAATTAAATTACATTACATTAATGTTTCTAATTACATTAGGGAGTCTTTGTTTTCAATTTGGTGCAATGGACACCGGTTAAGTACTTGGATTATGAATACCCCTGGTGGTCTCATGTATTGGGCTGGTTCACAGCATTATCGTCAATGCTTTGCATACCAGGATACATGTTATATGCATGGATGACAACACCTGGTGATAACAGTACCGTGAGTACAGAATTAAGATAGAATATCATAAACTAAATGTGAATGAATTATTTAACAGAAACGAGTATAGGTAACCTTCCTATAACATTTTAGATAGATTCCTACAAAATACCGTGTTGTGTGAAACCGTGTTATATGAGACCTAGAGTTTATTATTTTAAGCTAATTTTATTTTGTAAATATGTTAAGCAAAAATTGTTTTATCCACTACTGTGTATGTACAGTGTGTACAAATGTTTGTCGCAATTTATGAATCGTGTTATAGCATACCGTATAGTAGGAGGGCTACCTGTATGTACCATGTATATTATAAACGTGTTTTTTTCTATTTTTTGTTCTATTTTTCAGAAATATAAATTGTTAATCCGAATAGAAGACGACGTAGCATCTTTGCGAACGAAAATGGGCCAACCATCGGTCGAATTAACACCACTTTAAAAAAGTCTAGTCTCCGTATCGTATTTCTTTTTTTTTGTCCATCCAATTATTACCTGGGATCAACAGGATTAGATTATATTCTATCGAATTTAAGATACTATGAGAGGAGAAAGAACGCAGCACTGCCGTTCTCGTAGCTTCCCAAAAAAAAAAAATAACGTTTTGTTACACGTTAATGACATTTTCAATCGGCTTTAATTAATAATTAGCCGATCTCATAAATAACACGTCGATCATCTCTCTTCTATCGCGATAGAAAAATGATATTTCAATGATATTTAAATATTTATATTTATATTTAAATAGCTTTATTTGCTATTATTATTATTATTATTATTATTATTATTATTATTATTTTTGACACGGTGAAAACGGAGAAGAATTTAACTACGCTACTATTTCTATTTATTGTTGGCGTTAAAACTCTTGTAAAAAGTCATGTAAAGTGGTAAAGAAAAAAAAAAGAAAAAAAGAATAGGAACGTGTGTTGTTATATCTTGTGTAGGCATATGCCAAACAAATATATGCATACACGTATCTTTATATGCAATTTATTACACATGACACGTTGTTTTGTGTAAGTGTTACATTTAGTATGTTCTTTAAGTTCGGTAGCTTTAGAAAAATCAATCTACATATAGAATTATATTATATTTAACGTATTTAAATATGTAGGATTACGTAGATGTGTATGTTTAAAAAAAAGAAAAAAAAAAAGAAAAAGAAAGAAAAATAATAATAATAATATATGCCAAAAATTAGATTGAGTAGGATGCTTATATGAGATTAACGTAAAGAATGAGTAAAAAGAAAATATAAAAAAAAAAAAGAAAAAAGAAATATCACACGTCAAGACAAACGAGAGTTAATCTAATAATTTATTCGTTATTGTTAATAACAAACTAGTTCTTCCATTTCGAGTTTTAACACCAATCGTCAACGTGTTAATAAAATGAAAAAGAAACAAAAGAAAAAAGAATGAGATAGAAAAAGAAGAAAAATCACTTTTGAATCATTACTTTTGATTGTTGAATTATAAATAATACAAATAATGCATGTATATACTTATGTAATCTTTTAATCTTAGTCCTCTCTCTCCCGTCTCGCAAACATCTTACGCGAAGATAAAACACATCGTACACTTTCCAAGATAATCCTTGAAATTTAATAAACACAACGATGTATTATTAGTCTCAATATGTTCATAATTAAAGATATTATTTATATTATTATTATGAATAAATAATTAACATTTTTCAATGTTTATAATATACTACAGACTCACAGATATAATATAAGTCCATGAAAATTAATAAAATAAATACCTAATGACTTGGAAATATATCGATTAATGTACCAATCAATACATTAATTATACCTAAATAACTGTGAAAGACATTTAAACGCCACCCATGATTTAAAGTTTTGACCTTTTTAAATTTAACTATTTACCTTAATTAAAACAAAATTTAGTGATTTTCTTTTGGTTGTTGAGATAAGAAATAAAAAACAAAAGAAAATAAATAAATAGATAAAATTTGATTTTTAGGCCCTAGTAAAGCATAGCCTTTGCGTATCGTGCTTAAGGCATGCAATAATAGTTCTTATTAACGAATAAAAATTATAATTTACAAAATATTTACCTATTGTTTATACATTATGAACGATTAACTTATTTCTTTTCACTACTCTATAGGTTGTTACTTTGGAAATCACTTTTAAATATATCTCCTGCAGGTATATATATATACCAACTTTAATTTCATTTTTTTCAAAGTGCGCTTGCACCTTGAATTTATTGATGCGCATGCGTATAACATATTTTTAACAACTTTTTAATGCTAGACAGAAATACATAGAAGCTCACAAGTCCACTTTTGGCGTAACCACATTCATCTTAGTTACTAACCTGACCATCAATGGGTGATAGCAGATACTTAATGCGATGACGGTACAATACTATAAAAGAATGCAAAATTCTTTGATAGTATATGATAGTATATGACATATACTTTGATAGTATATACACTATAGTTATATTGTAATATAGAATTTTATATAATTATATTTAATTTTTAATATATAAACATGTGTGCGCCTTCAGAAATGCATTTATATATATATATTTTAAAATGAAGCAATTTAAGACACTCAAATAAAAAAGAATCCAGAAGGTTTGATGATAAATCCAACGATGATCATCTGTAACAAGAAGAAAACTATATTAATCATACAATCAAGTGATACAATAGCCTGACATATAAGTGGTCCAATTGGCAGATGCACTTTTCAATTGTGAATCCTTTATATACTTTTTGTCAAATCTCTAATTACCGTTGCAATAAAATTAAATTTAAACGCGTGATTTTACATTTATATAAAATAAATAAAAATAAAGAAATAGGAAAAATAAGAATACTGAGTTACTAAAAAAAATAATATCTATTAATTATTATGAAATACTTTTAAACTGCATTATATAGAAAAGAAAAATTGCAAATTTAATAAAATACGATCAAAGTGAAAAATTTTAAAGACGAAACAAGAAAAGAGAAATTACTGTAATATTTACCGAACGTTATTTAAACTTCAAAATTTAATAATACAAAAATTTTAATACTTCTGACTCTAACTAAACACATATGCATCTTTTGGACGGTATGGCACACAGATTTGATGTGCCAAGAAGATGGTCCATCATCTCCAATTACAATTACAAATTAATGACGAGCAAATAAATAATACAATAGAATATAAAATATGACTAAAGAGCTATTTTCGAAAAGTTCGAACTTATTGTTGAATCTTTGAAAATAACTTAATAGTCTATGTAGTTGCCCTCTTCGGCATAATGCTTCTTCTTTCTTCATGCCCTAAACGCTGCTGTGTGATATTTGATCTAATCAATGAACCTATTATTAACACTTTGCATTTAAAAAATTAAATAATATCAAACAAAAGCTTATGGTATTACTTTTTTACTCGACCATTTTTATCTTTTATCTTTACTCTACTTTGTATTTACTATACATATATAACAAATGAAGTATTCAGTACGAGTTATTAAAGAGCAAAGCGTTAATATACTTAATATTAAGTAAGTATCCAACGTATTCAGCTATCTTCACTTTTTCGAATAAAAATTAATTTTTAAGAAAACGCAAAGATATTTGAATCGTGCGATACTGATTTAAATATCGCGGTACAGAGCATCAGCAATATATGGAAAAAATAAAAGAAATATTTAAATGAGGGAGATAAATGAATCTAAAGTTTGCTGAAACTTTGTATAATATCCGGAGAAGAAATTGTCCACTCCTGAGTGGAAATTACAATCGCGTGACTTCTCCAGTCTCTACCTACTTACAAATTAAATAAACATTCACACCTAAGTATGCTACCTGCCTGTTAATTATCCATATTTAAAAAGAGCAAACATATGATATATACCCACCCACTCACTCCACGATTCTCACACATACCACCAGGGTGCAAAAGCTTAAACTAGAGAGCATGCCCCGGGGCACCTCCGACACCCTAGTTCAACCACGTTTTCTAAACTTATGGAAGTATGTACCAATGCTGTAATCGACTGCCAAGGCTAATGATTATTGCAAATATGACTAGATTAAAAATACTAGTATATACTAGTATATATGCATACTAGTAATATACGAGTATATCAAAGCTTCCACAAATAAATGCGGTAACTCTACTATTCAAAACGACTTTAGATATTACAAAAAAAAAATGAGAAAAATTTAATATAAATAGAAAAATGCAACCATGTGTATTTTTCATATCACACCTAACTCTAGGTGTGCTATACTAAGTAGTATTCTAAGTGATAAATAATGCATTAATTAAAAACTATCGCGAAACAATGTACAAAACACTCTACCTAATACGCACACACAGGTGTAAAGTACATCGTGCAATCACTAGCACAATGACAGCCGCCAATAGGGGAAAAACTTAAAACTAAACCTATACTAACAGTTTCTCACCCATAAGAGTAGCACCTGGGCACATGCATAGATGAGAACGCAGAAAGTATAGGGGGCAGAAACGGGAGATTAGTACATTAGAAGCTGAAAATCCTGATCTAAAAAATATGATTAAATACACATAAATACATAACACATAAATATACATATTTATAAAAATTTATCTAAGCGACTAAGGACTCTACAATTTATTTGATAAATAATAACTTTTAATATCTTTTAATATATTTCAAAACCTCGGACGACTCCTTTCATTAAGTTGGCTGTTCTAATAAAAGAACTGGGCTTTGAGCCACCACTTAATTGGTAGAATCTATCCGTCGCGAATGAGTTTGTCTTCTTGCTCATTTATTTATAATATCGAAGTATCGATATATTAAAATTAATCGCGATTAGATAAACTAAGTACGAAGCAATGCATGTAAGACATTTACTACATGCTTTTCTGGACGAAAACGAGTAAATAAATGCTAGATTTCATTACTACTAACCACGAACAAAACATGTAATTAAAAAGAAATTGCATTAATTAATTGCATTATTAATTAAATAAATTTAACAGGTGAGACAAGAAAACCTATCCTGAACTAATATCTTCTTCTTCTTCTTCATTCTTTAGTTTAGGCAAATTGCCTGTTTCGTAACGACGTTTTTCTGCCTATTGCACTGTTAAATTGTCGCACCATCGTTTTCGTGGGCACCCCGTGCTTCTGCGGCCAACCGGTGACTTATCCCGTGCAATTCTGACAATTCTTCCGTTGTCCATTCTGTTGATATGTTCGTTCCATTCTTTTTTTCTTTTTAGTATCCATTCGTTAATGTTTTCCACTTTGCATGTTCTTCTTATATCTTCACTTCTCTCTCGATCCAGTAGTGTTTTTCCAGCTATTCTGCGGAGAACTCTCATTTCGGTTGTCTCTAGTGACTGTTTCGTTTTCGCCGTGTATGGTCGAGTTTCTGCGGTATGTGACATAATAGGTCTTACCATTGCCTTGTAGATTCTTACTTTGGTCTCTATGTCCATGTTTTTGTTTCGCCATATTGTGTCATTCAAACAACCCGCTATTCTGGATGCCTTCATTGTCTGTTCTCTTACCTCTGCTTCAACATCACCATATCCTGAGATTTCTATTCCTAGGTACTTAAATCTCATTTCCTGCTGAATAACCTTCTCTTCAATTTCCAGTTTGCACCTTAACGGTGTCTTTGATGTTGTCATGCATTTAGTTTTCTGGGCCGATATTTTCATATTGAATGATTTAGCTATGCAGTTAAATCGGTGTAGTAGACGTTGTAGATCATCCTCATTTTCGGCCACTAATACAGCGTCATCAGCATAGCATAGGATGGTTATTTCTTCGTTGCCCATTTTATATCCTTTTAGCAGTCTTACGTTTCTTATTATTTCGTCCATAATGATGTTAAAAAGCAGGGGACTTAGGGAATCCCCTTGTCGGATACCACGACCTACATCAATCGGTTCAGTCAAGGCACCATTTATCTTTGCTTGGATCTTATTGTTTCTATAGATGTCCTCTATGGTCTTGATAAGATTATTCGGAATTTGCCGGTTATAGAGGAGGTGTATAACATCCTTTAACTGCACTCGGTCGAATGCCTTTTCCAGATCAATGAAACACACATATGCTGGTCTGTTGTATTCAATTGATTTTTCTGTTATCTGTCTTATGATGAAAACCGCGTCTGTGCACGATCTGCCTGATCTGAATCCCTGTTGTTCGTCTTCTAGATTCGTTAAGCTGTTAATTTTATTCGTTATAACCTTTGTTGTTAGTTTCAATGAAGTGTTTAAAAGATTTATTCCCCTGTAGTTTGTAGGCAGTTTTTTGTCTCCTTTTTTAAACATAACTATAGTTGTACTAGTTCGCCATTCGTCAGGTATTCTGTGTTGGTATAGTATTTTTTGTATTAGGAATGTTAACTGTTGTGTGAGACGTTGGCCACCATATTTTAGCAGTTCGTTTGGAATGCCATCTTGCCCTGGGCTCTTCCTATTCTTTAGTTTTCGAATAGCTGTTTCTACATCACTGGACTCAATTTGTATGTCGCTTTTAGTTATTATTTCTGGCGTATTTAGTTCCGCTTGAGGTTCTTCTGATTTATAGAGCTCTGTTAGATAGTTAATCCAATTTTCTTTTGTGATCTGATTTGTTTCGATCATTTCGTTGACCTCCTTTCTTTGATTTCTAATAAATCGCCAGATTTGTTTTTGGAGTCCATAGAAGTCACTCTCCATTCTTTTCGAAAAAATCTCCCAATAATGTTGCTTTGTTTGCCTTACTAATGTCGCTGTTTGATTCCGGATTCGTCTATACATTTCGTATGATTCAGGTGTTCGTAATGTCCTATAGTTAAGGTATGCTATTTTCTTTTTTTTGCATATTTCCTTAATCTCTGGGCGGAACCAAGGAGTTTTGATCATTCTAGCTCGGTTTTTTACATTTCGTGTTCCCAGGGCTTCATATGCAGCTTCTAAAATGTTAGTTTTTAGTTTCTTCCAGGCCATGTTTGTATTATCTTCTTCTTTTATTGGGTTTATTTCGATTTTATCCTTCAACCTGTTCTCATATAGTTGTTTGGTTGGTAAGTTCCATAGTGACTCGATGTTTATTTGCGATTCTTGAGTTGCTCGGGCAAGATTTCTTTGGGGTTTAAACTTCATTCTTATTTTTGCTAATAGCAGGCTATGATCGCTTCCTACATTCGCGGAATTTAACGTCCTGATATCTAATATTTGGTTTGGTTGGACGTATCTGTTGGTAACAATATAATCAATTGTAGACCTGAAGCCTCTGGTGTTGCTGTATGTAAATTTATAGTGTTCCTTATGATTGTAAAATGTATTATTAATCCTTAGCTCGTTAAATGTGCATAACTGTGTCATTAGTTCTCCATTATCATTTAACACGTTTTCGTTGAACCTTTGTTTTATTCCAGGTATTATTTCGTTTCCGATGCGGGCGTTAAAATCTCCAAGGATTATCATTTGTTGGTTACTTGGTAATGATCCGACTAAATTTTGTAGTTGGTCGTAGAAGGCTTCTCTTTCTTCTTTTGTTTTATTATCTTCGGGTGCATAAATTGACACTATATTTAATTTTTGATTTTCCGCTTCCATTTTTACAACCAAGATTCGTGAAGATACGTAGTTACATTCTTGTATGTTGTTTTGATACTTCTTAGACACTGCGATGGCTACCCCTTCCTTTGCCCTGATTTGTTTTTCGACTCCACTATAGATCACTAAGTAGTCGTCGTACTGTATTTGTCCTTTGCCTTTAATATAAATATACAATACAATATACAGTTTTCATGAGTAACTCCTAGAAAGGAATTACTCATGTGCTTGTCACTAATTTATTGGAATAATTACAACCAGTAACTCGTGCCGATTAGGACCTTTCATCCTCGGCATGATTGAGCACCGGAGGGATTTTAAATCTTTTGACTCACTGCGTAAGAAGTTCTACGATGGCTCCAAAACACTTCTATTTATCAGCAAGTATTGTAGAAGGCAAGTATCAAAGATCCACCAAAAATCCATCGAAGATCCGTCGATGATCCATTGAAGAATTTATTCCACATCTTTGATAAGGTAGAAAGTCCGTCGTCATATCTGTGAAATAAAATAGAACAAAATGATAAGTTATATGTAATATAATCCAAAATCATAGCAAACAAAAACGAATAAAATGTTAATAAAAATGAATACTTACAATGCATTCCAATATATCCTGTCAATCATTTCTAAAGGCCATACACATTAAAAGATATTTTATCATAAGCAATCAATGTTAAATACAAAAAGAAAATGTAATAATCTATTAAAATTGACATAATTAAAAGTAAATAATTAAAAGATTTGAGAAATGTACCAAAGTATGCTTTAATTCTTTTGATAATGCTTGCTTTTTATTTTTATATACAAATTCAAGCAATATTAATTGCCTTTATCTCACTGCTTATATAAAATTACATATAAAGTATGTAATATCAGTAAAAATTGTTAATAAAAATCGATAACGTTATATATATATATATATATATAATTGTTTAATACGTCAGATTTCAACTCGTTGAGGGACTGAACAGGAATGAGCACGTTACTCTTTGTCCTTGCGTCTGTCGTTCGACCGTTTTCGTTTGTTTTCGTTTTGTTTCGGCTGTCTTTCTTCTCTTTTCACCTCGAGAAATTCCTGGAATATACGTACACATTCGTTATTGCCTGTAGATAGAATATTTTGTTTTCTTATTCTCTCTCTCTCCCTCTCTCTCACTTTCGTTCTCACTCTTTGTATACATTTCTATATGGTTTAAAAAAAAGAATAACGCTTACCTCGATGAATATGAAGATAAAAAAGAGTAAACACAATTGTTAGACTGAGTATATGTATTCCTGCTGGACTCTTCTAATGCTCGGTACCTAAAAAAGGAAAAAAAAGATTACATTAGTATAACATAAAGAAAATCAAATATATGAGTGTATGTGTACGAGCTACCTATACTTATGCATATATGCCTATATGTGTGTGTATGTGACAGGAATCGAATTTAATACGAAATACAATCTTTAAATACATAATTATGAAAAATAATTGATTAGAGCATCATTAGAGATGGTATTAATTATCGATACCATGAAAAAAGCTGGCAATTAAAAGAAATATTAAGTAAAAATTAGTGAGATTTGGCGCGAAGCCGAGATAAACCGATGATTATTTTCTCACAGATATCGTCCGAATTTTTTAATATTTCGTTCTGAAAACACTCACGTATGAAAATCTGGCGTGTATCTATCGTTTGATATATAATAGGAAGGTGTAAAATACTTTTTAATTACCTGAGTTAAACGGGATGACGCAGTACGCTGGAACATATACACTTGACAGGTTTTCAAAATGGAAGCGCCGCTGCCGTAGCGACATCTGTTGCAAGCAATAACTGCTTGAGATTTTGCATTTTTTCCATCTATTATAGAAAAATATCGAATAGTTAAGTATAGTATATTGGAACATAAAAATTGTCGAAATATATACTTTATTAATCCAAACAATCAAAATTGAATATTATAAGTCGATATCCATAGAAATGATGCCGTAAAACAAGATTTATATATGATTGCGTAGAAAAATGCATACCAATGTAATGGAATTTTTTTCTACGCAAATATTTTTTATCCTCGACATTATCGTAATCTTTCGATTATATCATATGGAAGTCATTTGCTAGAAGAATCTATTAGTATATAAGAAGATTATTTACGTTAGAAAATATTTTTTAATTACCTGAGATTAACAGGACGACGTAGCATCCGTCCGATCTCCAGCACCGACGCCGCGGAAAAGAAAGAAGAATAATCAGCAAAGAGCCCTGATTGGCTGATAATTATTTCAGAAGATAAGTGACCAATCAGAAATTCCCAATTACCATATAGAAATATATTCCACGCACACAAGCTTGCCCCGTCACACGTACGTAACTCGGCTTTCTTCATGACCACGCTAGTCAATCTAGATATGATAATTTATTTATTACATAAATAAAAAATTTATTCTATTTTTCTATTTAATTTACACGTATCTTGTAAATATTTAAAAAATAACGAAATGAATAAAGACAATATGCACTATAAATCTTATTACACCGCACAGAAAAACACACATAATTTATTTATTACATAAATCAAAAATCCATTTTATTATTAATTATAATTATTCAATTAATAATTATTATTATCTAATCTATTTTTCTATTAGGTGTATACGTTCCTTGTTAATATTTAAAAAAAAACGAATAACATAAAGACAATATACACTAAAAACTTCATCACATGGCAATGTTATGATTTAAACATTCCTTCAATTTTTATGTAATTGTTTTAACTAATATACATTTGTTTTAACGTCCCTGGGCAATGATGACTTTGGATAATAAAATTTTTATCCAGGAAAATATCACATTAAAATTATTTTATATTCAAAGTATGTTAATAAGTATGTAATGTTTAAACCAGTACATATGTGTTTAAACAATCTGAAATATAAAGAGATTGCATTAGAATATTAAAATAATTGTTAAATAATCGATAGGAATGTCTATTGTTGTCTAAAAGATCGGAATATATGATCTATGTACCGTCCCCTTCGAAATCCACGTTGAAATGAGACGTTGTCCTCTATAAAAGTACTTTTATTAAATGTTGTTTATATGACTTTGCAAACGTTGCGCATGTGTATAAAGGGAATAATACGCCCAATTAATAAAATTTAAGATTAAAACGTTATGATTTTCGTATTTTTATCTATTTCATGTAATTATTTTAGTGTTCCTTCGCAGTGATGACTTCGAGGGTAAAATTTAGCTGCAATATAAAAAAAAATGCATTTAGTGCACACGTTAAAAATTAATTTTTGTTATTTATTGGATATGATTTGATTTATAATTAGTAATTTTATTACTCGCGTAATAATATTGATTTCTTAATAAAATTTATATCGTTAGTGCAAAATTTGAAAAAAATCTGAGATGGGACTCACTGACCGTCTCCTTGTTAAGAATAGAAAAACTTATAAAAAAAATAATTCCCCCACGAAGAATCGAACGTTAATAACCGGCACGAGAATCCAAGACAATACAACTTACGTTAGCGCACTACTTGACAAGTATTCAATTTTTTTCGTACAATTCTTATGACTTTGAAGCTGAATAAGAATGCATTACTGTTTTCTTATAACATAATAAAAATGAATTAAAATTATATATGTCTAGCCAAAAAATAAATTCCATGTTTTTAGAATATCCTTTCCTGTAAATCTTAAATTAATTTTATGTGTAGATATAAGATTCTTCTTTTATAATATGTATTCAATTTGATACACAAATAAATTTTTACAAAACAAAAAATCAGTAATTTAAAATTTTATAAAATACATAATTAAATAGGAAAAATATTTAAATTTTAAATTTCGTCTTAAAGAGAATACGTATTCAATTTGATATACAAAAAAACTGGTGTGTATACTTATGTACGCACGTAAGAAGTTATACTTCTTTGCCATACCAAAACAAATATAACCTCAATAACCTCAAAAATAACTTAAAAAAAAAAATAACTTAAAAAAAAAAATAATTATTATTATATATATATAGAAGAATAAAAAAATATAAAAATATGGATATCAGTCCACACTAAATATAAGAGAGATATATCGAATTACTTCACGCGTCAATAGCCATGGCGCGGTTACATCATTAGTTCTCGCTCGATCATTTAAGTAAAGCAGCGCTGAGTACGATTAGTATTTGAATGGGTGACCCATTTGAGAAAGAAAGGAGGGAAGAAGAAGAGAAGACAACTTCATGCCGTAAACTTGAAATGGCTTTGCCGCGCGTCGTAAATACCGACAAACTTCATGATGTCGTTTTCCCAGACGCTCGGAACCAAATCACTCCCAATTACATTTTCCCCAACGGGCCAAAAGAAGTATAACTTCAATAAATTTTTGTGAGGCAAAAAATTAATATCAATTTAGGCACAAAACTCTTGACTAAATAATAATAGATACTGTTAAAATTAATTATTGTTTTTTTTTTTATTCAAGGTTCATTATTTTTGACAATAAATAAAGAAACGGCGTGCCATAAGCATCAAGATTCGATTTAAAAACGCAGCGCTTATACGCTAATATATATAGATATACAGAACGCTTGACATTCGATGGCCAAAACGAAAAATGCTTGCTACCGAAAGAAAAAATCTTATACAGAACGCTCAACTATCGATGGCCAGGAAAAGAAATACTCGCTATTGCCTAAACAAATAGAAGGGGAGAAATATCGGTTTCTTCTTTCAGTAGCACTTGCATTCAAGATCGTTCGTTTGTGTTTAGTACACACGGACGCTCGCACGCATCCTAGCCCGCTCGCGTGTAAAAGCCGACTCAGAGGCGGGACTTGCTTCCCCACTCTTACAATTACTTTTACCACTCTTTCTCGCTTATTTTTCCAAATACGAAGATAAACCTTAGAACATTTTTTATGTATTTTTCAATTCTCTACAACTTTTGTTTGAAACTTTTTTCGATTAAATGCCTAGATTCTAAGATAAGGCTATTTTTCCCTTTTTTCCCTTTTTTACCTTTTTTCTCAAAAATTTAGGATCCTATTGCAAAAAAATTAGCACCAATCGATTCAGCGTTGTCGACTTACCCTTAGGTCAAAAAATCAAGATGATAACTGAAATTCAGATTTTGACCTCTTATTGAGCACACTATAATGGGCCCTGCAGGGTGCACTCACTCGAGATCCGAGTGGTGGGGTTATGGACGCTAGTGTCTAGTAACTCTCTATTGATTAGTGCGCGCACAATAAATCTCGTTTTTTAGTTACTATCGATTTTGGTTACGATAGATTCCGATCGTAAAGAAGTTTATAGTAAAAAAAGTAAAAGATAGAGGGAGAGATTCTCGCGTCATTTCTCGTGGCACCGTACTTTCCCTAGCGGTTCTCCCTGCATCGCTAGTAACTAATCTTCCATCATCAAGAAAAGTTTTGTGAGATAGAGGACGCGCATGCGCAAGAGCAAACTCATACCGGGAAGTAGAAGCCCGACGCGACCATAACAGCGAACCCACACGGCACAAGAAGATCGGCTCTTGTAACGTGCGGGTGCGTAGTCTCTGCATTTTTTTAATAGTCGACGAGCTAAGAAACAGATTGAGAGAGGGAGAGAGACTTGGGATTGCATTAAGTTAACTGTAAGTTTAAACACGATCTAGAGCATGAGGTTTATTTTTTTATTTCTTTTTGTTTAAGTATTTCACGAAGTACAAATATCACATGCGCTCGAAGCGTGGTACGACGATAAAACTCTGTTCTTTATTTAATGCCTGAATGATCCGTTCGTGATTACAATTGAGATTCACTTTATTTTGGTTTGCTACGAAAACGAAAAGATAGATTTGACGAATCATTCATGAAACCAGTGAGTACTTGTGTTATTTTTAATTTCGTCGTAGTTGGAAAGTAAGGATTGTTATTTCAGTAAGTTTATAAGAAAAGTAAAAAAAGCGAAAGATTTGAAGAAAGAATAACACGTTGAGAAATAAATTGGGAGAGAGAGAAAAGGGAGAGAAAAAAGAGAGAAAATAAAAGGTGGGACAACCCGTTTCCTCGTGTTTTTGTCTCCACGCGGGCGATTCAAGATGGCGGTAAAAGTGGTTAGCAGCTGCAGCGCTCAGGGAAGCACAGAGCGAGAGGAGGGGGGCTCTGGTGTATTCTACGCTAGCGTAGTCAATCCCAAAGCAGCCTCGAACGAGACTAATACCGCTAGAGTAGTTTCCTCGAATAAAGGAAATAATAAAGAAAATATAGGAGGCCAAATTGTAAGCCAACAATCCAATGGAACTAAAGAGCGCATGGTTTTCGATTTTACGGATATCGGAGATTGGCCAACGTTGGGACCTCAAGACAAAAAGACGACTGCTGTGACAATTCAAAAACAAAATGGTGTTACCGAGCCAAAATACTAAAGAAATTAGTGGCCACTCGATTGAAATAAAATCCAAAGAAAATAAAAAGCAGCACAATCATTGCCAAGACGACAGCGATGAGCTCGCGGACAACGGTAATGATAACAGAAGAAAGTTTAATAAACAGAAATGGGTTCCCCTCGACACAGATATCACAAAAAATAGAGGGAAGAGGAAACGTTCGCCGAGATACAACCCAAGAGATAGATACAACGAAGATGGAGAAGCCTGGAGAGATAAAGAATACGATAGTAGGTCAGGATCCAGTATTAGGGATGGCTCGTATACACGAGGTTGCCGAAGCTTTAGGAGTAGAGGACGCGGTGAACGTGATGGCATTACGTCTCGTAATAATTTTAGGCATAGATACGATAACGATTATTCTAATTATGACGTAGATTACGTGAAATACGAGAATCAAGATTTAAATCAAGATAAATCGAGATATATAGCGCCGACATACGCAGGAAGAGCGATGTTTTACGAAAATAATTATATTCAACAGGACTCCTCCATTCTTATGCAAGAATTTATAAGAAAACAAATAGAATACTACTTCAGCGAAGAGAATCTATTACATGACATTTATTTGAGACGTAAAATGGATAAAGAAGGATTCTTGCCTATTACGTTGATAGCATCCTTTCATCTGATTCAAAGCGTGACGGAGGATTTGAGCTTTGTGATCAATTCTATTGCGAAATCGGATAAATTGGAATTGGTTCAAGGATACATGATAAGAACCAGAATCGATCCATTTAGGTGGCCTTTACTGGATACAGCTGGCAATTCAACTTGTACTGATACGCAAAACGAAAATATGAACGAGTCTGAATTTTATCCTTGTTCGAAATCCATGATATCGATCACACGTGCGCCTGCACCTCAGCAAATCTATCGATTTTGTTACCAATCACAATCGACAATAGGAAAAGTAAACGGATCCGAAAATACCTTGTGACAATGGGGGGTGATAGTCTCAATCCGAATGTGCCTGAATTTGTACTCGTAGACATTCGAGTAAGCTGATTGCGAGTAAACAAGTCAATCTAGAGGAAATTGATCAACCAACGAACGTTGAAATGATCGATAAAACTGTCGATGAAGTGCCAATAAATTCTATGCTTTTTGGGCCGTCGAGTAATGAAGAATCGACTAACGAATCTAATAGCAACGAATCGACGATCACTTTGAACGATAAAACGCTTACTCTCTCTGAGGATTCTACTTTAGAGAAAGTACAATCAACGATGAGAAGGCACCATCGCCTTCCTTCAAATCCGATAACACTTGGAAAGAGGTCAAAAGAAGAACAAAGCATTCACATAAAGATGGAGTAAAAGGACAACTAGAGTCAAAATGACTCAGGATCTCGAACAAGCAATCAATAATGGATTGCGTTATTACGAAAAGGGTTTATAGAGTGGAGATGGGCAAAGGTATGGATCGTCATCCTCTATTAACAATTACAAATTTCAATTATATTATTTTTATCGTCATTATACTTTGATACTTATTATTGTTTGTAGATAAGGTTTCGCTGTCTGCCGGGATGTTATTACCGAAACAAATGTCTGCCGTATAAAATGTGGGCTCCTAATACTATAATAAATAACATATTAAAATTTCAGATTTGTTAAAATATATTTGTATATTAAAAGTTTGTATTTGTATATTAAAAGTTATTTATATATTAAAGTATATTGTACTCTTAAGCTATATTGCAATCGCCAATATATGTGTGTCAAATGTGCAAAACCACATCCAACTGTGGAATGCAAAAAATTTGTTGAAACTCCACCAACTTGTCTCCTATGTGGAGACCACCATACCGCGAACTACAAAAAATGCCCTAATTATAAAGAATTGCTCAAGAAGACGGTTCCGGTACCCAGACTAAAAGAAAATCCAAACATTCAATTAGTTTATTACCCCTCTAAACAGAATATCCAAAAAGACAATTTCAATTTATTTTTCGAAACTCTAGGTTCTAGATTTGTTGCTGGAGGTGATCTCAATGCCAAACATAACCTTTGGGGTAGTAGAATTGTAACACTAAGCGGAAGAGCACTCTCAAAAAGCATCGAAACTAATAGATTAACACATTTTAGTTTATGTGAACCTAATTATTGGCCAACTGATATCAACAAAATGGAGGATTTGAGCTTTGTGATCAATTCTATTGCGAAATCGAATAAATTGGAATTGGTTCAAGGATACATGATAAGAACCAGAATCGATCCATTGATACTTTACTGGATACAGCTGGCAATTCAACTTGTACTGATACGCAAAACGAAAATATGAACAAGTCTGAATTTTATCCTGGTTCGAAATCCATGATATCGATCACACGTGCGCCTGCACCTCAGCAAATCTATCGATCTTGTTACCAATCACAATCGACAATAGGATGTGCCGTACATGGTTGTGCCGAAAAATTCTGATTGTGAGCCTAATAAACAACGATAGGTTGAAAAGTTTTTTTTAAAACCACGAGGGAAGTTGAAAAATTTTGAGCATAATGGTGTGGAAAACCATAAAAATGTATAAAATTAAATTTTAAATTCTTTTGTTTTGATAGAAGTCAAATAAAAATGTTGTAGAAAAAAAATGAATCAGGATTTGAGAAAGATTGACTACATAGACTACATATTCACGACCATATTGTACATTTTTTTTCCTTATAATATGAAGTTTCACTTACGAAAAAAGTGAAGTAATAGAGGGGAAAAAATTGTCATACTATTCAAATTTTTGTTCAATAATTTTGTTTCTATCGCTTACCAAATTCAAGACATGATTTTGATCTCAATTATCTGATATACCCGGTATATTAATTTCATATGAACTCAGTATAATATTGCGTAGAGAGAACTAACAATGAGTATGAGAAGTCTTAATAAATGTTTAAACGTCAAATAATTATTTCTTTTATATGTTTTGTTTTTTATTTTGTTTACCAATACATTACAAATAATTGTATAATTGTTATTAAAAGACTTCTGTGTTAACTGTTAATATCATTCCAATTGCAATGAAACCACTACAAAATTCCCCTAAAAGTATTCTATGTAAGCTATTATAATATTTAAATATATTTTGTAATTATAATTATAGAAAATGTAGACCATTGTAAAGTATTAAGTTTGTAATACGTACAAGAAAAGAAATAACTAGTCATAGATTTAAAAAAAAATTCATTAGAGTTGAAATGTGAAAATTAACAACACAATCATTGTTATAAATAAAATGCATTAAATATAAACAATACAATGATGCTTAATGATACAACATCTCCTGTTAATTTTTGTTTCAGGGTAACAAAGCTGAATAATAATTATGAAAATAATATTTCATATATATTGTATATGATTATTATATTCATGATATATATATATATATTTCATGATATATGTACGTGTTATAAGTCTACATTGCTCAAAAGCAGTCATTTTGACTGCTTGGGAAATTTAAACATAAAAAAAAAACTGGTGTGTGTACTTATGTACGCACGTCAGAAGTTATACTTCTTTGGCGTACCAAAATGAATATAGCATCAACAACCTCAAAAATAACTGCAAAAAAAATAAGTATAATCTTATTTATTTATACATGAAGAAGAAGAAGAAGGGTTTAATTAAAATAAGAAATAAAATAAGAAATAAAAAATAAAATAAGAAATAAAAAAATTCATCAAATAATAAACTTTGAGGTAAATTTGCTTCGCCAGGTGCAATACGTAAATATTGTTCTTCATCCCACATTAATGTCGGTTGGTTCGCCGTAAGACTCTCTTCTACAGGAATGTGTTCGCTGACATCATTTTGTCCAACTTTGTCGTGAATTTGATTATCATTAAAATATGAATCATCAATTTTAATATCGTACATTCTATACAAAGGAGACGGTATTAAAAATTGTAGCCAAGCTTTAATTGTACGCTTGTTAACAATGCCATGTAAGTAACTAGATCGGTCAATTTTCTTACGTTTAATATGTACATTTATACAATAATCGTCATCAATATTTCTTTGAAGAGATTTGACCATTGTATTAACTGAAACAGGCACGTTAATTAATTGACCATAAATGACTTATTTACCATTCACATGTCTCAGACATCTGATCTGCATAAAAGAAATACGAGGCGAAATTAATCTTTCAAAAACTAAATCTAAAGGTGGTAGATGCTGAGGTACATCTGAATATTTGAAGCCGTTATATGTTGATATTAAAGGAATATTGTTCTTGATTAAAGCTTGTATGAATGTATTACAAAGCTTAGTATTTTCCATAGGCACATTAAGTATAATTTGTGTTAGAATATCCTTATGTTCATAAGATGGCTCTTTTAAATCCTTTTTAAACCACAATCAGTCACATACTGAGCATGGATGTCCAAATGAATATTGCCCAAGAATTTTATTTTAAATTCCTTATGAGCTCGTTTAAATTGATGATAATTGCTATATGGTAAAGAAGGATCTAAATCCATATCAATTTGCCCGCCAGTGGAATGATTAATTAATAACTGGTCTGAAGAGTTAGAATAAATAGAGGGTACATCTGATTGAGGTAATTCCTGATCCATGATTGTGTCTTGGTTTAACGAATTGCGTTCTTCATCCGGTACAATGTCTTGATTAGACAATACATGTATAATCGAAGCATCAGCTAAATATTGATTATTTTGTGCTTGAGATCGTGAACTTTGCTTCATGTTTGTTAATGTAATGTTTTTTGATGTTATACGATGATGACACGGCATAGAAGAATTTTCCATATGCACATCAGCTTGCACAGTAATATAGCTGTAAAAGTCATCTTTTGCAGTAGACAACGATGCATCTTGAAGAAGTAAATGTAAAAAATAAAGACCAAATTCCCAAACGTACCAATAGAAGTATAAGTTCAAAAATAATAATTAGCAGTACTATTATTTATTGCTGTGAATTTTAAATTGTATAAATTTGTACCGTTAATCATAGGCTGAGTCGATGGTTCAGAAGTCACTAGTACATTCTAAGTCGATGGGGCACATAAAGTTCCATTCCCAGACAATTGGTTTTCTTGAAGAAATAAATGTAAAATAAATGTTGAATAAAATAAATGTAAGTAACTTCAAATTACTTCAAAACATAAAAACCAAACAAAAAAAATAAATAATTAGCAATAATATTAGTTATTGCTGGGACATTTAAATTATTTAAATTTGTACTGGTAATCACAGGCTTAGCCGATGGTTCGCAAAGTAAATTAGAAGTTGACGGAGTACATAAAATTTCATTCGCAGGCAATTCATAACCTTTTTGAATAATTTTTCTTTGCAGCCAAGAACCCTACAACGTTTGGCATTAGCGTGCATTATGTTTTCCTTATTTTCCTCATTATTTTCCTTATTTTCCTTATTCCTTTTTCTACGAAGACGATAATCTCTACATTTCTCTGCATTAGTTTTAGGCATATTGAAAACTAAAACAGAAATTTAAATGTATACTGATCCTGGTCAATAAAAAGCTGCAAGAGATTATAGTTTAATAATAACTTCAAAATTAAAATAATTAAAATAATTAAAATAAAATAAATAAATTTTCAATAATTAATAATAAATAATTAAATTTAAACTATAGATAAATGTGAACCTTAATCTTAATTTTTGTATTGTTGCTAAGGAGAATAGTTGAAGATCTACGTCCGATCGGCACTATTGTTTTATTAATTTAAATCGCAACGTGTCCAGCAACTTTCTGTACGATTTTTGGCCAATCTTTAGTGAATCTGAAAACTTAAGCAAAACATTTACTTCTCCATCTTCATTGTATTCAATATGAAATAACTACAATTTTCCCGAATGCCAATATATACTCTACATTTGTAAATAAAATAAAATATAACTTCAATAAAAACTTTAATAAAATAAAGATATTAAATACAATTTAAATAAAATACAATTATTAAAAAAATTAATAAAATAAAACAACAAATAAGAAAAAAGAAAAACTCTTGGTTAAATCAATACAAAGTATAATACTATATTGGCTCGTCAGGCAAAAAGCCTTGTAGCATAAAAGCTCTGGTTGATAAATTAAATATAATATGGAATTGCGGTTTTAACAAAAGATTAAACACGTATCTCACTTCTTGCTCGCTTCGCTTGTATACGGATTCAACAAAAAGGTTCACCTCGTTTATGGAAATATAGGAATACTTATACTTTTCTTATTTCGCTTCTAGTTTAAATCGCTTAGTTCGTCGCTTTCTTTGTAAATTCTTCGCTGCTTATCTAACACGTGTCGTCGTAGGCGTCCAGTGGAAGAATAGGAGTGCTTTGTTTAATAGGCCCAGCAGGGCGTACTTAGCAACGGTTTAAAGAGTGGGGAGGGACGATAACAAAATTTCGTTATTTTCAATATTTTCGAAATGATTGATCCACGTATTTCGAATATACGCTAAGAATCTATAATCTTTATAAATGGTACATAAATCGTTATTACGTTGAGTGCCTCACGAATTTTGAAGTAAATCCTCGTCAGGCTACGCTCGTTATTTAGTATTGAAAAAGAAGTATGACTTCAAAACAATCACAATAAATTCACATTGCACAATACGTTTCCATTCTTTTATGCTACACTCTCCATATTTTTATAATTAATTACAGATTACCTATCACAATGATTACATATTATTATTATTATTATAATTATTAATTTTCCTTGTTATTTTTAATTTTCCTAGTTTATTTTTTAATTAATGTTATTATTATTACATTATTAGTATTATTATTATTAATTTTATTTTTACATAGAATATAGTTGATAAATAAACCTGTTCCTCTTCCCTGCTTGATGATCGATAATATTTTCTAATGTAAGAAGATTATTTTTCTTTTACTATTATATTTTTATTCTCATTTATTTATTGAAGTTATTTAATTTTATATAAATATATATATATTTATAGCGTGACCAGGTAAAAAAGAGGAGGATTGAAAATATGAGAAGATAAGCTACTAATTATTCTTTTTTATTAACAATAAGTTAACAAAATAACTTCAAAAAAGAAAGGAAAAATATTTTCAATCGATCGATATATTATATATATATAAGAAAGAATAAAAAGAATAAAAAAATATAAAAATATGGATATCTGTCCACACTAAATATAAGAGAGATATATCGAATTTTTTTATGCGTCAACGGCCATGGCGCGGTGATAGAATTACTTCCCGCTTGATCATTTAAAGTAAAGCAACGCTGAGTACGATTAGTATTTGGATGGCTGACCCGCCTGAGGAAAAAAGGGGAAGAATAAGAAAAGACAACTTCATGCCGTAAATTTGAAATCCCTTTGCCGCGCATCGTTAAATACCGACAAACTTCGTGGTGTCGCTCAGAAGAAAATCACTCCCATCACATTTTCCCAAACGCGCCAAAAGAAGTATAACTTCAAAAAAGAAAAAGAAAATATCAAAATATAGATATCAGTCCGCACTAAATATAAGAGAGATATATCGAATTACTTCACGCGTCAACAGCCATGGCGCGGTTACAGCATTAGTTCTCGCTTGGATCATTTAAGTAAAGCAGCGCAGAGTACGATTAGTATTTGGATGGGTGACCCGCTTGAGAAAAAAAGGGGAAGAAGAAAAGAAGACAACTTCATGCCGTATACTTGAAATCGCTTTGCCGCGCGTCGTAAATACCGACAAACTTCATGGTGTCGTTTTTCCAGACGCTTGGAACAAAATCACTCCCCATTACATTTTCCCAAACGCGCCAAAAGAAGTATAACTTCAATAAATTTTTGTGAGACAAAAAATTAATATCAATTTAGGCACAAAACTCTTGACTAAATAATAATAGATACTGTTAAAATTAATTATTGTTTTTTTTTTATTCAAGGTTCATTATTTTTGACAATAAATAAAGAAACGGCGTGCCATAAGCATCAAGATTCGATTTAAAAATGCCGCGCTTATACGCCGATATATATAGATATACAAAACGCTCGACGCACGATGGCCAAGACGTCAAATTCTGTCTACCGAATGAAAAAATAGAAAGAGAGAAATATCGGTTTTCTTTCTCACTCGCACTCGTATACAGAAAACTCAACAATCGATGGCCAAAACAAACAATACTCGTTATCGTATGAATAAATAGAAAGAAAGAAATATGGGTTTCTTCTTTCACTCCCACTTGCATTCATGGCCGAGAGACCCGAAGATTACCGAAGATCCTTCGTTTGTGATTAGTACACACGGACGCTCGCACGCAACTAGCCCGCTTGCGTGTAAAAACCGACTGAGAGGCGGGACTTGCTTCCCCACTCTTACTATTATTTTTACCATCTTTTTTCCAATATTTCTCGCTTATTTTTGCAAATACGAAGATAACCCTTAGAGCATTTTTTGTGTACATTTTAATTGTCTACAACTTTTGTTTGAAACTTTTTATGATTAAATGCCTAGATTCTAAGATAAAGCCATTTTTTACCCATTTTTTATACTTTTTCTCGAGAATCCGGTATCAGATTGCAATAAAATTAGTACCATTCGATTCAGCGTCGTCAAATTACCCTTAGGTCAAATTTTCTTCTGGTCAACAAATTTCAGAAGTTTGGCTCTTTTTTACTGGCCTATATATATACCTGCAGGGGATATATTTAAAAGTGATTTCCAAAGTAATAACCTATAGGGTAGTGAAAAGAAATAGGTTAATTGTTCATAATGTATAAACAATAGGTAAATATTTTGTAAATTATAATTTTTATTCTTTAATAATATTTTTCAAAGTTTGTATATGCTTCAAAATAGTTGAAATTTTTGAATAACATTAAGTTGTGGCATATTGAATATATTTATTGTCGTTTAATCGTAAGTATCACAAAACGACATAAGACACAATAAAAATTTTTCATTTTTAAAATTTCTAAATTTTCAAACTTTCGAGCATTTCAGCAGTGATGATTTGTCTTGTTTTCACAGGGTTAGACGTAACAGAATAATAGGAAGTTTTGTATTGGGCAAATCTGAGTTATTTAAAGCAACTATGATTTTGTCTATCTTCCGTCGTCACAGACATTAGAAAATTTATCATTATTGTCAGAGTAAATTGACAACTCATAGGCTGGCTTATTATGAAGAAAAAATTCGAAAGGATATATCCTCTGTAATTAATAAACTAATTATTAAATGCCTACGTAGACAAAAATTATTTTATAAATAAATCTTTTGAAACCTTATGTCTCTTGTAGTATGTCGTTTATTGGGATAAAAAATTGTAAGTGTTGACTGATGACTGTAATCGTAAGCCATAAATTTACCACTTGGTAAAATTAATTTAATATACTTAACGTATGTATAGACCTTACACTGCTTTTCTAATTTTCCATCATGTTCCTGTATATATAAGTGAATAATAATATTAATGTTAAAATATAAGACATAAATTTAACTATTTACCTTAATTAAAACAAAGTTTAATGACTTTCTTTTGTTTGTTGAGATAAGAACTGAAAAACAAATAAAAATAAATAAATAAATAAAATTTGATTTTTAGGCCCTAGTAAAGCATAGCCTTCGCGTATTGCGCTTAAGCATGCAAGAAACATTCTTATTAACGAATGAAATTATAATTTACAAAATATTTGCCTATTGTTTATACATTATGAACGATTAACCTATTTCTTTTCACTACTCTATAGGTTGTTACTTTGGAAATCACTTTTAAATATATCCCCTGTAGGTATATATATACCAACTTTAATTTCATTTTTTTCAAAGTACGCTTGTGCTTTGAATTTGTGGTTGGGCATGCGTATAACACATCTCCCACTCATGACGTCACCATTTCATAATTATTCAAAGTATTATAGTTATTTTTAACTAATTAACGATAAATAAAAAATATTTAATAAAATAAAGTTTAGGAGTCGGACAAACAAAAAGTGTGCAATTGATTGAAAACCAAAAATAATAGAAAACTTCATTGTTTCGCTTAGAAATGAGAAAAAACGTTTTCGATTTTTCAATTATTAATAACTTTAATCAAATAATTAATTAATAAAGTGAGCAATTATGGATTTTGATTAAGGAATTAGTGAGCAATTTAGTGCACTTATTCATTTTTTTAAGCTGTTAAGGTTCTATGCCAACTTTTTTGCGGTGCGCTACTAGACGTATGTTAGGCCTTAATATGTCATATCGAATTTTACCGACGAATTTTACGATATATTTTCAAATCCACATGATCAATTTGTCGTATTGTTTGACAGATCGTGCGCTAGATGGCACTAGCGATGACGACAAAACATCAGTTTAGTTTCTCATCATACGCTTACATGATATAGGATCAATAAACTGAAAGGGTTTCGTCATTCGATGAAATTTAGAATTAATTGGGAAAGTTTATTGTGATTGATTGAACGCGAATTCCCTTGTATTAGATCATAGTGAAATTCTTGTTCGAAAAAATGGCAGATGAATGGAGAAATATGGTGGTGTTGTGCGTGAGATAAATTAAATTGAAAAGTGACGTATGAATCCTCGTGTCATCCATATATGTATGATAGGAGGGAAACAGATGATTGTGATCGTATTAGAGCAAAAAACGTCAAATGTATGAGTAATTGAAAAACGTCGGGCTTTTAATCTATCGTATTTTAATATAATTATTTAATAACTTTAACTATACATATTATCAACATATATATATATATATACTTACGTACATACATATATAGACAGTATGCATATAGTCTAGTGTAAAAAGTTTTGCTTGGTCGAAGTGTTATTATTTATATCAGAGATATATGTGTCGATTAACAGTTTTGCGTACTAGAGTGTAGAATAATAAAAAAATTAAATAGCAAAGGTCAAGTGTCATTTTTATATATTCGACGAACGTAATATTTTTTACAAAAAACATTGAAGAAAGATAAAGAAAGAACAAAGAATATATTAGAAAAAATGAGTTCTGTTTGGAAAAGACTTCAACGAGTTAACAAAAGGGCGGCTAAATTCCAATTTACAGTTTCATATCACGAAGTTACCCTCGAGACAACAACGAAATGGTAAGTGCATCATCTGTATCTATTTATACATTTGGAATATACAGATCCATATTTAAAATACCTTTTTTCAATTGCCCCACATGTTTATAACATGATGAAACGTATATGACTATATTACTACTAAGTCAGATGATTCTGTTAATAATACTTATTATTATTTTTTATTTATTAGGAAACCAAACAAATTAAGCGTTGTATGGACAAGACGTAGTAGAAGAGTTAGTACTGAACCCTTAGATTGGGAACCAAATTTAAGCGATCCTTTAAAAGGTGTTATTAGTTGGCCAGTACCGGACAATCATGCTGTTTCTGTAACATTGTTTAAAGATCCTCGGACTCATGAATTAGAAGACAAAGATTGGACTTTTGTTATTGAAGATGTAAGCTATACTGCATTCATAATGTTATATTAAAATTATATTATATTTGTATATTTCATTTTATTTTTCTTGATATTTTATAAGAATTATATTTTATACTTAATCTAATATAACTAAAGTGGGTTAGGTTTAATAATTAAATTTATAATTCAGGTTTCATCTACGGGTAAAAGACGACATGTGGCTGCTGCGAATATAAACATGAAAAAGTATGCCACGCTTGAATCTAGTCAGCAACAACTTAAATTAGATTTGAAACCAACCTCTAAAAAAATTGTTAGCGCTACAATAGAATGTACATTGTCGTGTGTATTTTTGAGAGAAGGAAAAGCAACGTAAGACCATCGTACAGTGAGATTTTGTTAATGAAACATAAAAATA
Organism: Polistes fuscatus; assembly: GCF_010416935.1. Lineage (NCBI taxonomy): Eukaryota > Metazoa > Arthropoda > Insecta > Hymenoptera > Vespidae > Polistes > Polistes fuscatus. Next base: position 1,005,771 of record NW_025112997.1, on the reverse strand, counting down.
GGAGATATTTATAATTCTAATATGTTTAATAGGGACGAAGACATGCAGAGTATGGCTAGCTTGATGTCGGTTAATAATAATAGCGATATTGCTCCATTAGATGATTTTGATAATGAGGATATACCTGAAGATGTAGAAGAAGTTATAGTCAAAAATATGGACGAGATTTTAGATATTTCTGCTCAACTCGATTTAATGACAAGTAGTCTTACAGAAAGCGAATTACCTAGCACTCCGATTAGTGGTAAACGATTCTTTATTATTTTTATAAGAACACATTATAATTACAATGAAATGTATAACATTATTATTCTAAAAAGAAGTTTGTATTTTTAATAGTGGCAAGTTTATCTAAAGATGATACAACTCCTGTGAACGACGACGATCATTTCATACGTGAAATAAGTTTAACGGGAATAGTAGATTCAATGAAAGAAAAATCACCTTTGAAAGATAATGTTGCAGCTGAAAATGAGTAAGTTTATAAATTAAAGATTCTAAGAAAGCAAAATAATTTTATGAAGATATACTTTATCAATCATTATATACGTATAACGTTTTATAGCAAAAACATTGAACATAGTTCATTGAGATTGCCATTGCAACCATTGGACTTTAAAAAGAATGAAATGAATATGCCTAGATTAAAAGAAGTGACACCCGGTCAAGATTTATTGGAATGGTGTAAAGAAGTAACAAAAGACTATCCCAGTGTTAAAGTTACTAATTTAACGACGTCTTGGAGAAATGGAATGGCATTTTGTACCATCATCCATCATTTTAGACCTGATCTTATGTATGTTGAAACTAACACAATTGATAACCTTGAAAATATGCCAAAAATATTCTTTGAATGATCTATTAATAAGTTTTTGAAATTTTAATATTTATATTATTATTTTAAAATATTATTTAAATACATTTAATTAATGCAATACCATTCATATAAACATAATATCAATAGTATTTATCATATTAGAAGTTTAATTAATATAAAATATTTAACTTTATAGCGATATAGAATCTTTATTACCACACGATGTAAAAGGTAATTGTAAAAAAGCATTTGATGCCGGAGAAGTCCTAGGAATTCCTAGAGTAATAGAACCTGCTGATATGGATATTCTAACTGTACCTGATAAATTAGCTGTGATGACATATTTATATCAATTGAGAGCACATTTCACAGGACATGAACTAGAGGTATTAAATTGAATAATATTTTACTTTCTTAATTTATGATGACACACATATATATATATATCTACATATAATCTCTCTTATGATTATTTTTAGGTACATCAAATAGGTAAAACAACTGATGAATCTTCTTATATGATTGGTAGATTTAATACAGATAATAATACGGATGTTAGCGTACAATTGTTTGGTCAAGAAATAATTAATTTACGTAAAAAGGAGCAAGTTGAACAAAGAAATAATAAAACTGATAGTAATAGACGGTAAATTCGATTTATTATAATCTTAGCAATCAAATTATTTTGATATATATTTTAATTATTTATATTTATGCAATCTATAGGTCAAATCCATTTGATAATCAATATAAAAAGGATGATATCAGTATCGACGCGATAAAAAATAAATTACATTTGAGTCTGAATGCAGATAATCAAGATGATCAATTTAATAAAGACAAATCACCTTCCAGCGTTAAAGATGTTAAAGATATTATACTCGCCAGTTCAAAAAGTATTTTGGGAAAAGTTTTATCTCCTACGAAAGAAAAATATATGACTAGAGAAAAGGTATGTATACTTTTACATATTTATTAATTTATGTAATATTAAATTAGCCTTTTTTGTCATTTATATTATGATATATATATACATGGGTAATTGTTGCTAAACACTATTCGTTATATACTCGACAAATTTTCTTATTTAACATTGAAACATGGAGAATTGGTATAAATTTGCTACAGAGCAAGTCTCCATCCAGAATACCACAAGTGCAGCAACGTCCTATACTTATGACTCGCCGACAATTAACAGACCCTTTCGGGTCTGACGATGAGGAGGAAAATATTCAAATTATCGATGATAAATGGTCACAATCAATTTCTATAACCAAATCGCAATCGCCAGTTCGTGATGTCAGTATAAATTAAATCGTGCGAATGATTGCTTTTTATGCATTTATTCTTTCATATTTCGCTATATATTAGCATTTAAATTTATAATGTACGGCGTCTTTTTAAAAATCTCATGTGGATTATATCGACAAAAATTCATTGCAAGATTTAGCTATTCTTATATAAATATATATATATTTATTTTTTAGTAGTATTATCTAACAGTAGCATCTACGCAATAAATATGTCTATATGTATATACTTTTATATGCAATTGCATGTTAATGTGCATGTTGATTTTTACATCTTATTTTAATTTAAGATATATATTTATAATCTGTCTTATCACATAAATATTATGTAATATACATAATGTATGTAATATACATGTGTTTCATGGAAATGGTAAAGATTTTTCACTTAAATACAATAACAAAATGTTGATTAAGTATTCTTTTGTAGGATTCAATTAATACTGTTGATAAAGGAAGTCGTGGTAATTTAGAATGCCAAAGTGCTTCTCCTCCGCATGGAGAACAACGTGCACAACATGTAATTATTTAAGTTATATCTTTAAACTGTTCAATCAATGAATATTTTTAATCTAATTTTTTATTCCTTCCAATATAGCCATTAGTAAGTCGACATGATGAATTGAGAGAACGTGCTAGACAGTTATTAGAACAGGCCAGAAATCAATCGAAGCCTGCTGGTGTTGTTTCAGTTGCTACTAGTCCCATAGAGGTTTACTATCTTTTTCAATTCTTTTTATCTTACGTAATAAACATCAATTTTGTTCAAAATTTACTGTTAATGCTTTAATCAGACTCAAAGCGATGATGAAAGGCAACAACAATTACGAGAAAGAGCAAGACGTTTGATAGCAGAAGTAAAAATGGGTGTTAATGTTAATCCGAGTCAAAATAATGATGATAATAATAGTGATAGACGATCAATGGATGATCAGAATAATAGTCCAAGAAGAAGCGTTACGCCATCCACACCTGGAGATAGATTAAGCATAAAGGTCTCAGTTTATAACGAATACTTATTAAAAGATATATATATATATGTATATATTTATGATTTAATGATTAAACAAATCCTTGAATATATTTTAGTCTGAGTACAATGGAAATATACTAGGTAATACAAGCGAGATGGAGAAAAAAACTGGCTCACCTTTATATTCATTCTCTAAAATTATAGAAAGAATTTCTCCTGATAAAAGTAGTCCTGATAGGACTTCTTATACTCTTAGAGGCGTATGTTATACTCTAATATAATTATTTTATAAATTAGTATTAAAGAGAAATAATGAAATGAAAATAATCAAATTAAATAAATAAGTTTAATTTATAATAAATGTAATGAAATTAAACTTATTCTTTTAATTGCATTATTATCAAAATTAAATAATATGAATATTAAAAACGTAATAAATAAAAAACTAATATACAATTAAATGAATAAATGTTGGAATTATATTTAGTTGGGTAAAGATATGACGTCATATATTCAAAACGAACTTGAAGCTTTAGAGAGAGAACAAACTCAGATTGATGTACAAGCTGGTAAACTTGAGAAACAACTTAGAGCTGCCATGGAAAGTGATAATGAAGATGAAACTGAAAGACTGATGTCTCTGTGGTTTACGCTTGTTAATAAGAAAAATGCTTTATTGAGAAGGCAAATGCAATTAAATATATTGTAAGTTTACTTCTCTTCCTATATATATTTATAAATCAATACAGTATTGATATCGTCGTATCTTTTTACAGAGAAAAAGAAGATGATTTAGAACACCGTTTCGAACTTTTAAATCGCGAATTGAGAAGCATTCTCGCTGTGGAAGATTGGAGAAAAACGACTGAACAAAAGATGCGTGAAAATTTATTACTGGAAGAATTAGTGTCAATTGTAAACAAAAGAGATGAATTGGTACATCATCTTGATACTCAAGAAAGAGCGTGAGTAGTCAAATTTTATATCATAATTTTTTTTTATTATCGCATTAATAAACGATTAACTTTTATCGAAAATAAATTTTGAAAACAAATATTTTCCTTCATTAGTATCGAGGATGACGATGAAATAGAACGCGATTTGTCAAGAGCAGGATTAGCTCAACGAAATAAAAATTGTGTCGTACAATGAACGTATCTGATTTAACAATTGTCGTCGTTAGAATTCTTTTTTTAGAAGTTCACAAGGTAAAACAAGTTGGTAAAGTATATGCGATATTTTTGAGAAAGAACAAAAAGAAGAACAAAAAAGAAAGAAATGATAACGATAATAAGTAACTAGTATAGCAGTAATATAAGCAATAAGAAAAGTTACACATATACGGTGTCACGAGTCATGCAAATGTATGCATTACACAGGCACCACTATATTCGTTTACATGTGGAGTTGCCAAAGAAAATAAAAATTGTCCAGTGTAGATCTTTCAATATTTTTCATTCGAGCAATAATAATAATAATAATAATCTATAAGTCTTTCATTTTGTTTTATCATATTGAATTTAATTTTTTTTTTATTTATACATTCCTTCCAGGGATAATAATAGTCTGATATTTTATCATAGATAACATGTATTTATAATACGTACGTGTTATAATATGTTTCAATTTCAATTTATTTCCCATTGAATATATTAGAATTCATTAATTATCATTGTATTTATATTAAATGTTCGAGTTTAAATGTGAGATTGAGAAAGAAAAAAAAGAAAATATAAATTATTACGGTTATATTATTATGGATTTGTAAAGCAATAGGTGTTTGCAAATAATTGTTTCATTTATAATCAATCGTTCAGATAATCATTTTTTAAATGTACGAAAAATTAAATTAATTTTTAATTTTATTTCCTTCAATTTAGATAATTTATAAAATTCGAATAAATAAACATATATATATTTATCATTGCTTAATTCTCATCCAATTTAATCGAATATTACTAGAATATGCTAATATGTAAACAAAGAAAGCTAATTAATCTTCTCTTTGAATGTCACGTGTGAAAACGGTCTCTCTAAAAAAAAAAGAAATAAAAATTAAATATTTATCATTAAATAAATATTCGTAGTAAAAAAAAACGGTATTAATCCAGATATATTTATAGGAAACATTATCAACAATGATTTCCAATTGAAATTTTACCTTTGCTAATCGATAAGATATAAAGGAGATATTTTAATGGGAATAACATATATATATATATATATATAAAGACTAAAATTAAATTCATTAATTACTACATATACACTCTACACTTGTGCCATATGGACATTACAGATTTTATATAAAAGAAAACGAGAACAAAAAAAAAAGAAAACGTATGCACATACATGCTTGACCATGCTGCTGCTAAAAAAAAGAAAAAAAAAACAAAAAGAAAATAAAGGGTGTTAGTTGCTATTTATGGTGTGTGCAATTTTTATAGTTTATAATTTTAGAATAATTAATTCAACAATAAGAAAAATGTGAAGCTAATTCTTTTTCATAAGTACTTTCAATATTCTTATTTTCTATACGGAATATTTGTTTACATATTATATTACACGATATTCATTTAATTATATTTTTACAATATTTATTTTATCATCAAGGCATGATGCATTTCGAAAATTTTATTTTAGATTCACATCTGGCCTAATGTTTTTTCACATTAATGAATATAATTATTCTCCTTTCGAAACATTGAACGAAAAAATGGTTCTTTTTTGTTCAACTTTTGTAAATACGGAAAAACACAATCACGATTCAAGATTATTTGTAATAATTTATCTGTCATTTATTATTTTTAAATATCACGTTGAATAATGTCCAATACACTAATCGAAGTAATTTAAAATTCAATTTTAAATAGAACCATTTATTACTAAGACATTTTGACAATGTGAATAAATAACATTAGTTTTTTTCTCAATGAAAAATATTATATATTTTAATTTTCTGTTATTTAAATAAATGTCTTTTATGCGATATAATAATAATAATAATAATAATAATAATAATAATAATAATAATAATAATAATAATAATAATAATAACATTCATAATAATAATCTAATATTTGATAATTGTTTAATGTGAAGCGTGAAAATGGCAAAAAAAAAAGATGTAATGTTTGACATGTGTCTGATAACGTAATATAAAAAATAGGATTATAAATATTTAAAATTTAAACATAATGAAAAAGAAAATGAAAAATCTGTAAAGCGATCTCTTCTGTATCCTCGTGGTTTGATTGGAAGAAACCAAATCCTTGCTTGATCTCATTTCTTGGTTTCAATGTAATATATATATATATATATATTACATTTTTTAAACTAATGCTTATGTAAAAAATAAAACCTAATGAATTTATTTTTTATATTTATATCCTAAATAACTTTATCAAGGCATGGTAGATTGAGTTTGCTTTTTTTATTATTAAATTATATACATATATATATCTTACATGAAATTGAATATGTAAATAATCATGCTATAATAATATGTCCTAGGCAAGATCTTCTTGATAATATATTTAACGACTGAACGAAATAATGATTATTATTATTATTAAATGTTTAACAGAAGATATCGTTGCTAGGATTAAACGATGTTACGTGAAAATACAATAAAAATTTCATTTTTTTTTTATATGCGTTGAAAACAATGATTATTTATATTATAATTTTATTTTATTATATTCTCATGTCGATGGATAGTTAATGAGAAGATAAATTCAAAATGCCGAACAAAATATTTATGCAATAATAATTTATTATTCCAGTGCCTAAAATTGCTACACGTAAATATGTTTATTAGTGTAAGATCATTGTAATTTACTGATTTAAAAACAAAAAGAACACAACACAAAAAAGAAGAAGTAAAAAATATCGGATGAATATGCGATAACGTAGTTGTAAATTCATCTCACACATATAGGAATAATAATTCTTTCAAACTATTTACTTATATATATATATATATATATATGAGTTAATATTGATTTATTTTATTTTATGTCTTATTGTAAGTACATTAGTTTTATAACAAAATGAAACATAATTCTTGCCAATGCTTTAAATCTAGTTGATAAGTGCTAAAACTAATTTGCTGGTTGCGATGTTAATTGTGAAAATAGTTTGTATGAGTGAACAAAAACGCAACATAATGTCGTATATTTATCATTTGAATAAAATGCAATAAAAAAAAGGAAAAGAAAAGAAAACGAAATAAAATAATATCAAAGGAAGGAACACACGCATTTGCAAATTTTGGAGATAAACGTAAGCATATTGACGATTTTAATGACATAAAAATATAAATATTTTTTGCATCGTGTGAGCAATATTGAACCATTCAATTTTTTTCTTTAAGACATTTGACGTATCTTAAAAAAAAAACAAAGATATTAACGTTAGCCGACTCACCTGTAGATAATATATAAATATTTATATATATGTATATATATACTTTCTCTTTTTAACGCATTAGCACAATAAACATGCATAATTCGTTTTATTTTTTTGCATGTCAAAAGTAATAATATCAGAAAAACAATAGTAATATCTGGTTGCATGATTCGTGAAAATTTATATCCGCTTATTAACATTTTATTAAATTATTACGCAATAGAATTATAATGACATATCTTTCACGGAATATAAAAAGATCATTTACGAATACTTATCACGAAGACAAGCTTATTATATAATAGGTTCTTTGGATTGTTCGAGGCTGTCATGTTTCTACCAATATATATGTTATGGCCCATTTGAGAAATCTGGAATTATGAACAATGCCTAGGCATTGTTGACAATACCAGGCATTTTTAGGCAATGTAGAAAATAGTAGAATTGTTATGGACTTTTCCTATGCATTGTAACACACGCACACACACACACATACACACACAACGCATCCTACAAAAGCGAGCATGGAGCGGGTTTTTGAGACTGTGCGTACCGCTATACTATGTGCACCTCTATAAACTAAACTTACTTAATGTTGGTGCGTTATTATGTACTGTTACTTATCGCACTTAATAAATCGCAGTAGAAGAATATTACGTTCAGACCGATATTTATAGAGATTACCAAGTAAAATCTGTATCTTTTATTCCTTATCATATCGGAAAATAAGCAGGTTTAAAACGAAATGTTTCATATTTGCTTTCTTACTTTACCGATTTCTTCTGTTTCCTACACTGTCTACAAACGCCTGGCATTGCTCATAATTCCGGAATTTTCCAAATGGCCCATAACATATATATATCTTTAGATATATATTTACAAGTCATTTCGTAGCTGTTTTATTATTTTATCATCGTTCTATATCAGCAATTTTGCCAAGTTATTTATATTTTACATATTTTCAATTACATACGTTTATTTTATTCATTTAATTCTTAAGAACGACATCGACATCCTTTTGGGGCAAAAACAGAGCAATGAATAAATCATTGTTATTATAGCAACAAAGTATAAATGCATTTTGATAAATAAATCATTACTTTCTGCACGCGACATATATTAATCAAATAATATTAATGATAATATTAATAATAATAATAATAATAATAATAATAATAATAATAATAATAATAATAATAATAATAATAATAATAGCGATAATAACGATGTAATTATAGTATACTATGAACAATTTTCATATAATCTTTTTATAGTTTACGTTTCTTTTGTCGATAATGAAAACGTTGAATTCTAATTCGTTACACTAAAAATTCCAATAGAAAAATGACGCGAGATATTTTTCAGACTTTTGTATTATTCTATTTTCTTTTTTTTTGATAATAGTTTTATATTTCTTATACAAATTTACTAACGATTAGATTTGAATTTAATTTCAGCTAATATTCTACACTTTTGCTACGTAATTCGAAGGAAAAAGGCCAGTTTTTCCTTTCAGTCTTCCGTGCCACCATCCACCCTCGTCTGAAAAGAAAAGTAAAAACAAAATAAGGAAAAAGAAATTATACGTAATTAATACGTATATGATGATGTGAAAAACATACACATAAATGTTCATGTTTGAGTACATCATTATGTTATAATTTTCAACTTACGTTCTTTGAGTACTTCGATTACGTCACCTTCCTTTAATGTAAGCTCATCGAGATCTTGTGGGCTGTAATCATAAATTGCCTTGACCTTAGGTAAATTTGGTAAAGGCGGTTTTTGCGGAGGCATTTGATTAGGATTAACTGTATTACGTAATACATTCCTATCTTTAGCACTAGCTCCACCACCTTCGATACGTTTTATTCTACTATTTAAAAAATCTTGATCGTTATTATTATTGTTATATTCTTTAGTATTTAACGGAGGTAATTTAAATCCAGACGAGTGTCTCGTGTTATCTTGCATCGGTGGTGGGTCCGTTGGTGGTGGGGGAAATTTTAACAAACCTAAAAACGTCATATCATTTGATATAATATTATTATCTTCAAAATATTCTTCCAAAAATTATTATTTTTATTGTTATTATTTTATTTACCACGTGGACCACCATCAGGATTCGTGAACATTCCCATCATCGTGATTGAACTCTGCAATTTGTTGTATTGTTTATTTGTACTCTTAGTAGTAGTAGCTTTGGTGCTGTTTTGAAATAGCGTTGGTCTAATATTTGGTCGATTAGATGGTATGCTTGGTCTACTATTAGAAACGGTATTCAACATGTTAGAATTAACGTTTCTCGTAGATGCGACAGGTTGTAAATCAGGAGTTCTAGTTGAGATATTCGATCTAATCGAACAAGTCTGATCGTTTCCTTCACGATCCGTATTTTCTATTGTTCTCATTTGACTCATTTGATTGACCGTTTTTCCAATATTACGAGAACTTTGAAAATTGTTAGTATTTTCTTTGTAAATCGTATGAAAATTCATGATAGTCGATCTATTCGGATTTGGTTCTAAATTATACAAATAAATTTTATTAACATTATTTATATTTATACAAATTGTTCTATCGACGTAACTTTATCAATATTATCTAAACTTTATTTCGATTCAGTTTATGAGTAATTAAAATAAGTATGTGTTAACGTTAAAACGTAAAATACATTATTTCATAGAAGAACTACTTAAAGTTTATAATAAAATTCTTATTATAAGTTTTCCCGAAAACGCTCCGTTATTTCGTGAAATGTTTAATTTCGAAAATGTTTAATTTTAATTCTATCAAATAATAGAATTATACGTTTTAACGATAATATATATACAATCTTGTTGTTTCAATTGAAAATACTTACTAGTAGTACTGGGTAAACCTGGTCCGATACTAACGTTCAAGATCTTTCCACTTGACTTCAATATTTCTTTATCACCATAATCAATTTGATTGAATATTAATTGTTTCGTACCTCCACCACCCCAACCCTCTTTCTTAACCTTGTACTCTATACTGTAAAAGATAATATTATATGAATCATTTCCTTGATATTCGCAAACATATATATATAAGTATATTACTAACTTATTATTAAATCTTATTATCAAAGCGTGTCCAACTTCTTCCATATATTTTTTACTTAACAAGGATAAGAATTCCGTCTTGAAGACTAATTCCAATAGACTAGCATAATCCTCTTTAGTATGTATTACAACGAAGTCATCTTGTAGCGTGCTCAATGAAACGTAACTTATTTGTTCAAATGATAATTTTCTTTTGATTATTTCCCTGGTTTTACCTTTTTCAGGACCCTTTTTGATTTGTTCACGACCAATCAAATATAGGAATTTACCGGTAAGCAAGAGATCTCTTCTGCATACCTGCGATTAGATACAACACAATGCTAATTATTTAAGATTGTCAATACCTAAGTCACGAAAGAAACGTTTCCTCCTCTTCTTAATCATTATCATTATTATCCGTAACTGAATAATGAGAAAAAGAAGAAAAAGGAAAAAGAATAGTTGTTTTGCTATATTCTCACCTTAAACCTTCTGTCATATTTCTTAACAATTTCTGCGAATAAGACCTTCTCTCTTCTGCCAATTAAATTCATCGTCAATGGTTTGGCCTCCATTCCTATATAATCACCTACAAAGTTTCGATTCAAACTTGCCCGTCTCCGTTCCTTATGACCGAACAACAAATCAGCAGCTTCCTGTTTTTGTTGGGCCTGTCTCTTTCGCGTGAAATATTTTTTAAACGCTTTTTGTATTATTCGCGCGTACAAATTGTATTTTCTATCCCTTGCTTCTTCCAACATGAAAAGCTACAAGGTTAATTTTATAATCAACAAGTTAATAATTGATGACATTAATTACAAATTTAAAAAACATCCAAATTATATTTATACTTATTATTATTAGTTAAAAATATTTCTTTTTTCTTTTCAAAAATTAATTTTCAATTTACTTTCGTAATAAGCGTTTTAATAATCGTTGACGATCCATACAATGATGATCAATAAATTGGATAAATCTTCGATTAACCCTTTGAGGGGCTGTGACACGAGGAGGGGGGATGACACGTATACGTGTTTGTTAATATAAATGCAAATAATGTAATATTGTTTTATATTTTGAATCATGTCACATCAAAATTATGTATATAAGAAACCAAAACTTTAATTATTAAATATAATTTATTATTAGATGTAATTAGTAAAATCAATCACACGAAACAAACATACTAGTGATAAAATATTCCATTCTTACTAAACACTCTTTTTAGTTTCTTTTTTACTAAACACTTCAGCTAAGAGTGTATTCAGTATTCAAAGGGTTAAGACTGTTCAACTAAAGAATATCCATTTTATCTAAACAAATTAAATCGATTAATCTTCGATGGATTTACCGTTTCGGGTGCCTTGATGAATAATTTGGATTTTCCAAGTTGATATTGCGATCTATCAATGTTAATACTTCCAAGTATGTATACTACGCCACGTTTCTCGTCTCCGGTCCAACGTGGCCAGGTTTCTTTTGTGAGAATCGCATATCTGTGAAGAAATTTTGCGAATGGTCTTCGATAAGCGAATCCTGCTCTGCGTACTCTGATATTTTCCTTTAAACCCAAATACTCAACCTAAAATATTGTTTAAATAATAAACATTTTTTTTTCCTTGTTAAATATTTTCTACATATCTTTATGCGTATACGTGTACGTTGATCTTATGTTGATAAATTACATCAATAAAATATTATCATTAAAGAAAAATTCAATTATTAGAAGCACCTATTATCTAAATTAATCTTACCTGATGTTTGACTCTGACTTGATCCCAATCCCTGGGTTTTTTTGTTTCGTTAGGTTTTATACAACGAATGTAATGCGGCGTACACGTCATTAATTGTTCAACCAAACGGCTTGCTTGAGTTCTTATTTTATTTCCGGCCGTTGTTGGCCGAGATTTTTGTAATGTCTTCGTTTTGTAAATATCTCTTTCAGCTGGATAAAGATTACGTACCAAAGAGCTGGAACAAATGCATATTTATTTAATCATCGTGAAAGTTTTTTAATATAGAAGAAGAAGAAAATGTGATGACTATTTGGTGAACTTGTTAATTAAAATCTTTCAATACTACATATATATATTGTTTTCTTTTTCTATTGCTAGAAATTCATTGTAAGACAACTCGCTGAGAATGAGAATGATGTAAATTTCTTTTTGGATCTACAAGTATACACCATTTTAATCCCCCTATTGTCTTAACAAACAACATGAGATGATGTCGGTAAAAAAAGTCAGCTAAATCCTATTTCGTTACTTCCAGTTTTCTTCGCTTTGTCACTTTTTCTTTTTTTTGTTTAATTTCATTATTCTCTCGTTCTCAGCAATACTGAGAAACACGAGAGATCGCTCCCACACTTTTACGAGACGTTCATTTATCAAATCGATTAATTTCAGAAAATAAAAAAGTAGACCCAAATTGACATACAAATTTGGAGTCTAATTTTTGAACAAATTTAGTTTCATAATATTATTTACATGATTTTAATATAATTATAGTAAATTGATATATTATCATTTGTTATATGTAGGTCCATCAAGATTTTTATCATTGGAGTTTTAAGTTTATATATATATATATATATATATATATATATATTAGCAAAATTTATATAAATAAGTTTGGATTTTGGCCATTTAGATCTATCAGGTCAGGCCAAAAGTTCGTGCGCATTACATCATTTAAAAATTTCACAAAAATGCGCACAAACTTTTGGACTGACCTAATAATTACTAATTTAATAAGAATTCTTTTAAATATTTTCGTTATAAATATAATTAGGAACGTTTTGTAAATTATCAGAAAAAAATTTCCTCAAAGTAAATTTTATGCGAGGGTGTTGGAAATCGTCTGTTTCATATATGGTACAGTAGGTTCGTGCATATTCATGAATTCAACGAGTGCATAGTACATTTTTATTAATGAACTGTAACGTATATAGTACGGTAAGTGTAAAATAGGTTAATCATAGGTGCTTTAATATTAAAATTAAAAACACATTATAAAAGTTAAGTTAATCTTTAACTCATAAATATTTTTCACTAATTGTAAAACATTGAAATTTGATTCAAGGTCGTTTAAATATTATTAATTTGGTTTTTAAACAACTTTGATACTTTTAATTAAATCCATTGAAAATTTTCCGTCGATCACAAAATGTGATTTTACTTTTTTCGTATCATTTAAAATAAATAAGATATTTTAAGTATTATAGTTAAATGAAACATCCTACGTAACTGCATATATATGTATACATGCATGCTATTAGGAGATGATAGAAATTATATTTTTTCTTTTTTCTTTTTTCTTTTTTCTCTAACAATGAGTTAATGCTAGTGAATAATACGCTTGTATCATCTAAACATAGTAAAGATGTATTTCTTTTCGTAATTTCTTACTTTGTACTTGTCTGCATCAGTTCTATCAAGTCTAGGAAAAGTACATCACGGTTTTTATCGCAGAAACCATCGACCGAGTAGGATACGACTCCGGCATAGTGAAGAATGGCGAAACCTTCAGCTGTATTTTGAAAGTGTGCGTGCTGGTTCGCCGCAATCGTCAGTTTCTGTAATACGATTAGTAATAATAATAATAATATTATAATAATAAACATTTGAATAAATTTAAATGATATTTGTTTTTTTTTCTTTTTTTTCAAATAATTTTCACTTTATTCATTTATTTTTATTCAAATTTATTTGAAAAGTCCCGTGTATTCATTCATTTTATTTATTCCATTTATATTCCGAATTCTATTTTATTTTTATTTAACTACTAATTTATTGTAAGATTTAATTTCTTCTTTATCTAAAAAAACTCGAGATTTATTTTATATATTTATATTTATATAAATTATTTTAACACATTCGTGGCCGCTGACGAGAATTCATGTCTTTTTAAGTTCTATTCCTGGTTACCACTGACGTGAATTCACGCCATTTTAAATTCTATTCCTGATTACCGCTGACGTGAATTCACGTCCTGAAATTTTTGTTTCTAAATGCGTCAACATTCGGAGCTTTTGATAACACAGCATAAAACGAATTTTGGTGCTTGCAATCTTAAAGCTGATTTTGGGTATATTGGGCGCGCTGATTCCAAATATACAAACCGTTTTTTCTATCAGCTCTAGTTTTTAAGAAAATCAATTTGGAAAATTCACACTTTTTTGAACTTTGGACCATATTTGCAGTGCAACAATTAACGATAAACAATTTCTAATCATAGCAGCAGATTCTGTAAACCTTTACAAACATAATGATATATATAGCTTATGCAATATTTATTTGCAAATATATTTGAACAATGATTGAACCCGGCGAGACCCTGTTTCGATACGAATTTTTCGGCATTCTTTTCGATTTTACGTCGTATTGGAGAATCTAGGGCAAAATTAAACAATATATAATTGCAAAATTGAAATTTCAAAATAAATTTTATAATTTTTATTCTTACTTTTTAACGATAGAAATTTGCGGTAACCAGCTTCAGAATTTCATTATTTTCGCCGGTACTCAGTATTAGAAACGGAAAAAAATTGCCGGCCGCAAATGTGTTAATATTTTATATATTTATATTTATACATATAAATATTTGTAAAACGTTTATAACCTTTTGTAAACCAGCATCAGCACCAGTACTACTGCCATGAAGCGTTGCACAAACGTCATCTAATACCAAAAATAATCCTGGTGGTCTTTTACCTTCCAATAATTCAACTACTATTGCATTGTTAAAATAATCTATACGTGTCCATTGTATATTCTCCGCTACGTATTCTTCCTGAAAATAAACAACAATTAATGTAAAACTAGAATATACATCTTGATGAAAAACATTTCTAAACGAATAATTCGTCGCGCTTGTTTTTGATATTAGAACAAGTTTTGAAACAATTAATTTAATTTCAATTAAACAAACAACGTTTTCTCTTTCTCGTTTCTACGAACGTCAAAGTAGTAGAAAATTCCGTCGTTTTATTTTACGTATCATTGATTCGTTCTTGTTTAACCAGATGAAAATTTCTCTTTCACAATTACATCTTTCACTTGTACGAGTATAATTAAGTTCATTTTATTTATATATATATGTATATATATTCTCAAACCCGTAAAAGGGAGAGTAATAAAGAAAACCACACACATAATATATATATATTTAATTAACAAATAGCCTGTCCCCGCCCCGAATTTCGAAGAATCACCCTGAATATAAATATGTAGATTTTTTTTGTGTTTAATTTTATTTACTCGTATAATACTCGAATAAAATTACGCAATAATGTCGATAAAAAGAGAAAACAAAAAAAATGTTTGTTAATAAAATATCTGAATGTTTATCAACGTTAATATTTAGTTGAATTAAATATTTGTTTGTTCCACTTTTTAAGTGGTACGATAGCGTGCAATGACAATAAGGTGGCCTTTACGGAAGTTATAAATCAACTTGCGATTTGAACAAAGACGACCATAGATTCGTTTCCCTCTCCCTGTTTTTTTTTTCTACTTTCTTTTCTTTCTTTTCTTATTTTCCATAAATGATGGGAACGGCATGTTGAGAAAATGAACGATTGAGTTTAGGTCGTTCGTTCCAGAATTTTATTTTTTTTCTAATAATTTTTTTTAATAAATTTCTGTTAGTATCTCGGAATACGAAATATTTATAATAATTATGATTTTTTGTTTTTAGTAACATGCTAATAATAATAATAGAAAAATATTTTTATATATAAATTTGAAAATCAAATTCTTTTTTAGCTTTTTTTAAAATCATCAAATCTGTATTTTTATATTTATAAGTATATTATTTAAATAATACAAAATTGACATATCTCTTTCTACAAAATTAATTTAATATATATACGTAATAATAAAAAAGATTTATGATTTAATTAAAAAAAAAAACCACACAATGGTTTTCTAATTTTGTTTTTTTTTTTTTTGTAATTTTCAAAAGGTCGACAAAATTGTTTAAATTGAAATTATTTTAGATTCGCTTTTAATATTCTTGATTTTTTTAATTATTATATTCGTAACATGTTATTGAATTAGAAAAATAAAAATGTTTAACAAAAAGAATACAATTCTTGTTCGCGTTATGCTCCGAATCTGGCAAAGAGATAGATGGATGATAATATGTTTAAAAAGACTACAAGTTAATAAAAAAAAGAAGAAAGATGGAGAAAGAATTGTCTCGAATAATAAACAATTCGCAGACTCGTTCTTTTGTATTCCCTAACGCGGTCTAGTTGTGAGTCTTTAACAAAAGAATATATATATACCTAAAGTATCATAGAAAAGTGGGACAATTTTTTCGTCGTGGGTTCTAACCACGTTAACGATTCTTTTTCAAAGGGAATTCAATTTAAGACCATTAGAATTTTAAGATCTAGAAGTGTATCTTTCTCCTTCGTCTATTTTCCTTTAGCAAAAGAAAATATTTTTTAATTTATTGTTAACTTTTTGTATACATGAGTGTAGGTTCAAAAGAAAAATAGATATGAGTAACCCTTTTTTCTTTTAAATTTGAGATAAGTACATAATTATTATTAGGTGTAGCAATTAATTTGATTTATTACTTTGATATATAAATGTAAACAAATTAGCCGCCATTTGAAAAAAAAATTAACAAAATTGTGAATTGACAAATTTGAAATGAACGTTACTCATATTCCCCTCACCCCATTTCCTTTAAATAACTCATACATAATTTTGTTTATAATTGATCGATTAACTGTTATTTTTAACCGACTTCTTTAATTGGTCGATAAAAAATGATTTATAGGATATTAATTAAATTATTAATTTATTAAATGTCCGTTTAATAAGAAATTTTTATTCAAAATACTTTATTTAAAAACATTTTGTATACGTCAATTTACTTTTTCGACGAGTCAAAATTTGTAATTTATTCACTGTTTAATATTTAGTATAATTTTCCTCCTAAAGTCTTGTCTACTTGATATTTATTGGTATAATGAACGTGTAATTTTCCGTACATGATGAAAAACATAAAATCAACCGGATTGTAAAGTACAAGTGTTAATAATGATAATTAATATAATCAATCTGAAAAGTACAACCGCACTAATATAAATACCGATATAATTGTATATAAATTACATATACGTGTATCCTTTATATGTATGCATACATGCATGCATGTATATAAGTATATACGCATAGGGTCGTTTGTCAGTCGTGGTGTATTGTTGTTCCGCGAATCCTTTCCACCTCTCTTAATTTCTCCTCGTACCAAAGATTAAACACAAATTAGCTATGATAAATGGGTTAACTGCATGCGACAAATGTTAACTAACATGTTCTACATAAGATCGCGTGTTTCTTAACGAGAATGCACTGGATCCTATGAATAAACAGACTTCTTAACTACTCGTTTTAGAACACATTTCAACAAAGTAATATTAAGTTATAGTTATTATTTAATTATTATTATTAATAATTATATTGAACAAAAATTTACGAGCTTTACGTATAATTTCGTAGAGAATAATTATAATCAAATTTTGAATGTAATTATATTAGGTCAATTTTGCATCGTATATAGTAGTTAAAGTTATTATATTAAGATATATTAATTATATTCATATTATCTTTTCGCGTAGTATGTTGTATATTAATGCAAACAGATGGAGGGAGGGGATGCGATAAATAAATGTTTGCAGACGGGTCAACAATTTATTTTCATCGATCGAACACATTTTTTATTTAACAAAATAAATAAAAATAAAAGTATTTTTTCTTATCCAAAATTATCAATTTTTCAAACCACCTTCGAAAAATTATATGTATATATATAAACAAAAATTGTACATATACCATGTAACAACGATCCCCAAAAAAATCAAATTGCTACGAAACTTTGGAATGATAAAAATTTTATAAAGATATAAAAAAAAAAGCAAAAATAAAGAAAACGTCAAAGAAACGTTACGAATGAATTGCGGAACACAAAATTCAATCTCCAGCGAATACTATATTTTCTTTTTATGTATAATATCATACGCTTGAAAGAGATTTGCTTGGGTGAATGTAGGATTATTCGAAGAAAAACTAAAAGCGAAGTATAATAATAATAATAATAATATTAATAATGAAAAAAAAATCTAAAACAAAGTCGAACTTTTGATAATGTTCTCGTGTAAGCAGCATGAGTAAGAAGTGAAAGCATTTATGGTCGTAATCGATGGAAAAGTATCGTACGACGATACCAAATTTGGTTAGCGTTAATTGTTCCCATCTATCCTTTTATGTTTCTCACTAATCAACGTATCCGTAAATTATTCTTATAAAAGTACGTTGAGATCTTTGTCATGTCATTATGTTAATTACCTATGATTACGTATGACTTTATAAGGCACCCAGTTTTTGATCGTCTAGTTAATCACATTTTGCGCAAGAATTTTTTTTTTTATATAATAATTTACTACAGTTTGATAGTTGGTTTATTTTTACATTAAAAAATTTATGGCGGAATATTATCATTAGAGTAAATATATTTTTTCTTTTCTATTATAACGATTAAAATTATTGCGAAAAATAAATAATAAATAATGAATTTAATCGATCAAATAATTAAACGTAACGTTGTTTAAATTAATTCAATTTATCAAAGGTATGACAATTATCGTGGAATTTGTTTAGATGTTTTATATTTTTTATGATTAATATTTAATTTTTTGTTCTGACAGATTATTGTAATTACATTGACATTTTTTTTTTTTAAGTAGATTATTTGGTTTAGTTTATCGATCTTACATTTAATCGATCAAACGATCATTGTAAACAAAAAATTTAATAATAATAAAAGTAATCAAAAGATTGTATAGTACTTCCTCGTTAAATATATATACCTAATTCTAAGTTTAATCGATAGATGAATGATAGAAACTAATCCTATCTAATAACGAGTATAATATCTTCAAGCATAATTTCATATCAATATCAAGAAATTGTCAGATAATTATAAAAAATTTTCTTTCTTTTTTTTAAAGGAAGAGAATACTATACTTGGTAATTTTCTCACATCACTTTAAACGAATTCTAAGAAAATTTTATACTTTAATTTGTCCTTGCATATACCTACCTCTATCTCTCTTTTTCTTTATATGTATATATGTATTTTTCTTGAACTCGTAAATACTTTCATTTGTGAAGCACGCTCTAATGCGTTAGATTCATGGCCTTCCTATAATTCATTTCTATTATTTCTTAGTTCATAAAGGCAAATAGAATAGGAAATCAGGTCGATCTGAAAGACACATACACATATACGAGAAACACACACAACTTCTTTTCATCATTTTCTACGTGATATTTTTCAGTATTACAATGAGTTACCTCGACAATGAGTTACTTCGAGTTGATTATGAGAATAACCTTCGCGTTTGTAATACCCTGTCATTTTTTCTTCTATTATTTAATCATTTAATAAATTAATCAATTAAATAAATATTTATTTATTTATTTACAACCGGTCGTATCCGGTAAATGAACGTGACTTAAAAATATCATTTCGTAATTTCATTTGATTAAATATACAATTAAATTATATCAATATATTATATTACATTAATTGAATATTATTAAATAATATGTTCGTACAAATATCAATGTTACAAAAAGTGTTCGTATGATTTTATAAAATAAGTATAAAAGAACACACATTTCTTTTGAGAACATTTGAAAAGAGGATTTTTTAATTGAGAAATTGAATTGAATGAAACGGAATGGAACGGAACGGAATGGAATGGAATGACGCGCGTGGTTGGTTACTTTTAATCGAGAAAACGTTTTCGCGGTTTACGCGAGTTAAGTACTTCTAATTGTCTTGATAAGCTTCCTTAATGGTTTCATCTTACTTTCGAAGTATCGTGTAATGGATTATCTATGTACAAGGATTAAACATTTCGTTAAGTTTTCACACACACACACACACACACACACACACACACACACACACACACACACACACACACACACACACACACACACACACACACACACACACACACACACACACACACACACACACACACACCACACACACACACACACACACACACACACACACACACACACACACACACACACACACACACACACACACACACACACACACACACACACACACACATTGAGTTGACAAGTACGAAAGTTGTAATTTTGTCTTTTGATGAATCAAAAATTATATTTGTTTCGTAATACTTGATTTGTGAATTAAATTTTACAAACTACGTAGCTGTGTTATTATTGTATAAATATATATATATATATATATATATATATATAATAATATTTATGTTTTAGTGGGTAGTAAATTACAATAATTATATTATTAGAGGTATACTAGATATAATTATATAAACATATATATTGGGTTGGCAACTAAGTGATTGCGGATTTTTTCGACAGATTATTATTAAAATAACCGCATTCATTTAGTTGTCAACCCAATACGTTGTATATGTTATAGTCCAAATGAGAAATGCCGGAATTATGAATAATGCCTAGGCATTGTTCACAATGCCAGGCGTTTTTAGGCAATGTTGGAAACAGAAGAAACCGGTAAAGTAAGGAAGCAGACATGATATATTTCGTTCTAAATCTGCTTATCTTTCGATATGATAGGGAACAAAAGATACAGATTTTCCATGGTAATTTCTATGAATATCGGTCTAAATGTAATAATCTTCCACTACGATAAGTAACAGTAGGCCCTACATAATAGCACACCGGCATTAAGTAAGTTTCAGTTTATAAAGGTGCGCATAGTATAGCGGCATGCATAGTCTCAAAAACCCGCTCCATACTCGCTTTTGTGGGGTGTGTGTTGTGTTGTGTGTGTGTGTGTGTGTATACAATGCCTAGGAAAAGTCCGTAACAATTATTCTGTTTTCTACATTGCCTAAAAACGCCTGGCATTGTTCATAATTCCGGATTTCCCATTTGGATTATAATATATATAATAATAGTTATATTAGTGGGTAGGAAATTAGAATAATTATATTATTAGGAGTATATTAGGTAACGTTATATTAGCTTTTTATTATTTGTTCGGTTAAGTTGTGTATTAATGTCGTGATATTATATGATAAGATATGATAAATAATTATAAAAATATATTAATAAAGACAATTGTAGATTTAAATTATATAAAAGTAAAATTTATGGTTAAAAAAATATTATAGTTAACTATTGAATCGTATATTAGGTCAATAGGATCAACCATAAGCAAAACAGTTTGGTATCGATCGTAAAAACGTCATCAAAAAGTTGCATTCTCTGTGCAACCAGTCGTCAACCTATAATCCTAGTTTGCACTTTATTTATCCCTCTTCTTCCCTCCTCCTTTATTTATCTATCTCTTGTCTACAAAAAAAAAAACAAAAAAAAAGAAATACAAATCGTTCAATCGTAAAGGTTGAATAAAATATTCGAAGAAAGAAACGAACTGTTTGCTTGGTTGGTTGGTTGCTTGTTTTCTTGGTACCTTGGTGTCTATTTAAACGTAAGATAAGATACATATTTAAATATTGAACGTTCTCGAAAATTGTTAAGTGAACGTAACCGGACGCGGGTTTTTATTATCTCGTAAATAAAACGAACGTAAGCGGGTTTTATATCCAATGAATCAGTTTATGTTCTTCAAAGTGAAGAAGAAGAAGAAGCTAACTGTAAAGTTGCATCGATAGGAAAACTGAAAAGAATAAGGATAACGTTGATAACGAATGTTCAACGAAATTAAAGATCTGATCTTTGTAATATATAAATTGCATCTTATATATGAGCAATTCCATTACTTTTCGAATGACTTCTCGGGAGGGGTCGATCGATTTTGCTCTAAGTTGAAAATCTCGACCTTATAAAGTATCCCCACATACCTCATTTCAGTCCTCTAAGTGCCATAGATCATGAGAACAAGCTTTGCAAAGGTCTAAAAATCACCATCTTGAGCCCATTTTCAAAAATTCGGTTCTCGAAAACTTCAAGCGCGAATCGAATTATTTATGTCAGGTTTCTTTTATTGTATCCTCTAGTATGTAGAAAAAAATATTTTATAGAGCCCTAGACTATTTAACCTTTTTTTTGACACAGTTAACAAAAATAAAAATTTCAGCAAAATGACCATTTTTAAATGGCCACCAAAAATTCAATTTTCAACCGATTTGCTTTCGATATGGCTGATTTTTTTCGTTAATCTATGCCTTTCAAGGGAGTAACTCCAAAAAAATTATTTGCTTGCAGGGATCGCTAATAGTCCGCTTCAAAGTTTGTAATTTCTGAAAAATCGCTAATTTTGACCTTCCAGTACGCATTTCTATCAATTTCAAATCTCACCAAAATTTAACTGGACGTAGTGTTTTATGTCTAGAACAATCCCTGTCAAGGATTTTCGTGGCCCGAACTTCTGTCATTTTTTACAATCTACTGAACTTTGGTAAAATCGTTAAAAATTTGGATTCTTAAATTTAATAAAAAAATTAGTTTTTAATTCTTTCGCTACGGGTGCCGACTATAATCGGTGTCCGCGCGACAACCTGTATGTACGGTTGCCGACTATAATCTTTGCGTCGATCCTTATTTTAGAATTTACTCTATTCTCAATTAAATTATTAAGAACTATAATTTCATGTCTAACAACTTTAAATTATATTTTTATTTATAATAATAGCAAAATTTGCAAATATGTAAATAACTGAATACCCATAAAATATACTTATTTTCATGTTTCTCATATAATACGACGAGCCAGTTGTTACTTAGCTCGTAAAATAATATATATACAAGAAAATCACAAAGTAGCGTTAAAAGACGTAAGTGTGAACATCGAAGACTACCGACGAGAAATGTGCACACTTCACGGGGGTACCCATTCAGTGGCGTCACCCCGGCGGAGCGGACTGCTGTAGCGAAAGTGTTAATCAAATTGTTTTTAATTTATTTACGTTGTATTGACTTCATTTTAATGTAATATTATCCAAATTAAAGCAATATAAACAATACAAAAAAAGTAGCAACTTTATATTAAATTTAAGAATCAAAATTTTTATCGATTATACCAAAGTTCAGTAGATTGTAGAAATTGGCAGAAGTTCGAGCCAAGAAAATCCTTGACAGGGATTGTTCTAGACATAAAACACTACGTCTAGTTAAATTTTGGTGAGATTTGGAGTTGATAGAAATGCTTACTGGAAGGTCAAAATTAGCGATCTCTGCAAGCAAATAAATTTTTTGGAGTTACTCGCTTGAAGGGCATAGATTAATGAAAAAAAATCAGCCTTATCAAAAGTAATTCAGTTGAAAATTGAACTTTTGGTAGCCATTTGAAAATTGTCATTTTGCTGAAATTTTTATCTTTGTTAACTATATCAAAAAAAAGGTCAAAGGGCTCTAAAATATTTTTTTCTACATACTAGAAGGGGGGATACTTTATAAGGTACGTCGAGATTCTCAACTTAGAACTAAATCAATTGACCCCTCCCGAGAAGTCATTCGAAAAGTAATGGAATTGCTCATATATATAAATATTGATGACAATTTCAATTGGAGAATGAGTTGAAATATTCACCATGCGTATATATGGTTTACCTATTTAGAAAACATTTATAATAAAATTTATTTATATGATTTATATTTATAAAAATATAAATAATACTATAGAGTATTTATCTTTCCAATATAGAATATATATAAATATATTAGGTATACAAATAAGTTTCCGCCGTTTTTTTATTAAAAATTAAGTATTTATTCTAGAAGAATGGTAATTTTAAGGTTATTTAAAATACTGTCCATCACTTGCAATGACTTTTTCCCATCTCTCAGGCAACATTCGGATCCCACGTCGGAAGAACTCCTTGTCTTTTGAGGCTATCCACGAATCAACCCAATTTTTGGTATCTTCATATGATTTGAACCGTTGCTCCGACAGAGCATGTGCCATAGACCGAAATAGGTGATAATCGGACGGTGCAATGTCTGGTGAATACGGCGGGTGGGGTAACACTTCCCAATCAAGTGTTTCCAAATACTTTTTCACGGGAGCCGCTACATGTGGACGAGCATTGTCATGCAGGAGAATAATTTTTTCGTGTCTAGAATAGTATTGAGGGCGTTTTTCCTTCAGAGCTCGGCTCAATCTCATTAATTGTGTTCGATAGAGGGCTCCGGTGATTGTTTCGCTCGGATTAAGCAACTCATAATACACTACACCCAGCTGATCCCACCAAATACACAGCCTGAGTTTTTTTCCGTGAATATTCGGTTTTGCTGTTGATGTTGACGCATGGCTTGGTAATTCCCATGATTTTCTTCTTTTTGGATTATCATAATGTATCCATTTCTAGTCACCAGTGGTGATACGATGTAAAAAACCCTTTTTTTTATGTCTAGCAAGCAGTATTTACTTAAGCATAATCGGCGTTCAATATCTCTCGGCTTTAATTCGTACGGAACCCAATTTCCTGGTTTATTAATCATTCCTAATGATTTTAAACGATGTGAGACTGCTTGCTGAGTGACTTCTAATGTTACAGCAATTTCTTTTTGTGTTTGAGATGAATCTTCCTCCAATATTTCCTCCAATTCTGCATTCTCGTAAATTTTTGGCCTTCCACTGCGATCTTTGTCTTCTACGTCGAAATCACCGTTTTTAAACTTTTGAAACCACTCACGACACGTTCTCTCACTCAAAGCAGTCTCACCATATGCTTCTACGAGCAATCGATGCGCCTCAGCAGCAGATTTCTTTATATTAAAGAAGTAAACTAATATTTCCCGCAAATGACGCTTATTTGGCTCAAATTTGGACATTTTCAACTAAAAAAAATTATATTTTACAAATATGAAATCAATAATATTAATAGGTTATGTTGTTCTTAAACGTCCAAACTAATTTTTAAGCAGGATATCATCTGCGAAAGTTAACGGAAACTACGCGCCGCGCTATCTACATTAAAACGGCGGAAACTTATTTGTACACCTAATATGAATATATATATATATATATATATATATATATATATATATTATAATCGAATATAAATAATATATATGTTATATCAATTATTAAAAAAAAAAAGAACAATCCAATGAACCGATTTGAATATAAAGATATTTTGAACAAAGAATGTTCTAAAGTAGTAAAAACAGATACACGACTCTAACAGCCTTAGGTTGTTATTCCTGAACAATGGGTTTTCTCATTCTCTTTAACCGTGTGCCTTTAAAGGTGTCGGTAACACTATGGTGTACTTGAAAGAACGTCACGAAAGTGTAACGCGTAGTACATATGTATGTATTTAAGTACATACATACCAGGTATACGAAGGAACTTTGGTTTATTTTGAAGAAGAGACGAGACTACTACTACTACAGGAAATCCTGCCATTCAGAACAAACTAAATAGGTTAACACGATTTATTAAGAGATATTCCTTTTCTGTCCAACATTTCTTCATGTTCGGATTATTTAAGAGAGGTTAAACACAACAATAAAAAAAGAATAAAAATCCAATTTATATGTCCCACCCCCCCTTCAAAATCCCACCCTACTGAAATATTGATATTTAACAATGTTTAAAATTATATGTGATAAAGATAAAAATTGATTAATTAATTGATTTATTTATTTCTTTATTTGTTAGATCAAAAACGTGGATTACATTACTATTAAAGAATAATATTATATTATGAATGTTGGTAACCATAAACGTCACGAGAAAGAAAGTTGAACGAGATCGTGACAATAAAATTTTGTTAAAAAAATCATATCACGTACAATTAAAACAATTTGCGCGTTAGGTATGTACGAGTGTATTATAATAATTATTAACGTTCTCGATGTGACGTGTAAAAATGTCACAATCGAGAGGTCAATAGTATTACGTTGAGCGAAGAAAGTGACAGAAGAAGGGACTTTCTCTAAACGTTCCATATTTCAATTTTACGATCAACACAGTTGTTATTATCTACCTTTTCTCACTTAATGTCATTAAGATTGTTAACGTCAGTCAGCAGAACGATCAATTGAATTACTTACGTTTGAGTCGGTACTAATTAGATAATCGTCATTTTAATTTAACTCGAATTTAAATTTGAGTTTTCTTTAAAACGTTTAACATTTATTAAGAACAATTTTGTAAATGCAACGTCGAGAAAAAAATTACAAGAAAACAAAATGGAAGAATATAAAAAAAATAAATTATGAAAAATAATATGCTAAATCTGAATAATGAAAAAAAAAATTATTAATCATAAGAACGACAATAAATTTAATTAAAGAGAGAGAGAGAGAGAGAAAGAAATGTATGTGTGACGAGAAAAGATAATTAAATGGAAAATTAAGTGAAAGTAAATTCGGATCGATGAATGTAACGGAAGTTAAACAAACAAACAAAATGAAAAGAACGATATTAATAGAGATAAATCCTTTTTTTGTATCTTTCTCTTCAAAATATTTAACATAACAAGTTTAACATCGATCCTATCACGAAGTAACATTTGTGAAACAGAAAACGTTATCGTTTCCTACCATTTCTGATTTAGTGGAAAAATAATATAATTATTAATTATTCGATTATATATAGAATTCAATATATATTACGATATACGAGAGATTTGAAGATTCATTTATTTGTCCGTCGTCAAAAATTTTCGCTATAGTTATTAGAAATTTGTAAAAGCAAAAAAAAAAACATAAATTCTTAATTATATCTCGATTTATTATTTAGAGAAAAATTATTTTGATATTTGAACACGATTGGAGGAAAATGAATTAAAATAAAAAATCGTCAAAGATAGGAAAATCTTTTTCATCGTTACGTTTTGCATTACGGATTTGCAAAAGTGCATTGAATTTTCAAAGAAATGCGCTTATATTTTGGTTTAACGAACGAACGTTTCGAGAAAAATATGAGTTGATCTAAAGATAAATTAAATGGAAAAAAAGAAAGAACGGATAAAGAAAGTTAGAGTAAGAAAGAAATATACACGAACACGTATACGTGCAGAATAAGAGTGTGTGAGAGAGAGGAAAAATAAGATACATGCACGTACTGAATAAAAGAAAAAGAAACAACACACACACACACACATATACGCATATAGAATTATCGTGATCGAGTAAAAATGTTTATATATACGTATATTTTGAAATGAGTTAAAAGAATGAACTCTCTTGCCACTTAACTGTCCCAAGAAGATCATTTTGAATGTAAAAGGAAGTCTGTGACATATTTTCTCTCTTGAGTTAACTCAAAATACGTAACCTTATCTCATTCGTGATCATTTTCTTTCTTATTTCTGTACGTATACGACATACGACAAATAATCTAGAAAAATAAAAAGATATATATATCTTTCTATATAAAAGAAAAAGAGTGATTATTTCCTACGAGTTCTCTCATATTATCTGTCTCGTTTATGATCAATTTAATTTACTCGTACATTGTGTGTACGAGAAAGATATTAAACATATTCACTGTTACACGAATTTATTATGTTTCATTTGGTTAGGATCACTTTTATCTTGTTATTCCATTCTATCATTTATCATTATTTTACTTTTTAAAAAAAGTTGACTCTTTTTTTATTTTATTATTTATAATACATAATTGGGCTATCCTCTATTTTGGGGGAGTGGGAAGAAAGAAGATGGTTTTCAATTTTTGTATTTATATTATTTTGTTTTATTTTATTTAGTTTTTCATTCTTAGATATATTTTAACGATTCAGACAATTATTCTACCTTTTATAAGATTTGTATTATTAATTAAAGGTATGTATATCGTACTTTTTTGTTAAAAAAATTAGCAGCAGTAAATGTTTAGTAATAACACATACGTGTGAAAATAAAGTTAACCAACGAATGATATTTTTTATATAAATATAATATATACATATAAGTAAAAAATAAATATAATAAAGTAATTTATGAATATAATATCTTATATAATGAATACCTATACATACAAACAAATGTGGTTGATCTAGAATGAACAAAGTTAGAAAATATAGAAGTGGCTATTAATTACTTAATAAAAAGGAATAAAAATAAAAAATAAAAAAATAAAAAAATAAATAAATAAAGGAAGGAAGGAAGGAAGAAAGGAGAAAAATGAGAAAAATGAGAAGAGAAAACAGAATGGCTGCGGTCGAAATCAAATAAAAGGAAAGCTGAAATAATAAGGTACGTCGATGTTTGAAGGAAAACGATGAAAACGATGATGTTCATCGTTGTTGTTTACGTCGGTGGCTTTTTTATTGATCATAAGAAAAATACATAAAAAAAAAACAAAATGAAGAATTACATTAAAATAAGTACAAATAAAAAGAATATTGTTCCGTATTACGCGTACTTTTTCGTTTTATATCATTTTATTTATTTTATTTTCATTTGCATTCATCGATAATGATTAAGACAAGATAAACGATGAAAAACAAAACAAAAAACAGATAAATGAACGTACGTTTATACATGCCTTATTTTTTTTATTTAACAGATCGAACACGTCTTAATGGGGATCGTTTATGCAAATGTTTCTTGTAAACGTTCGAAAACATTTTTGGCAACATTTAAAAAAAACATTCGTAGAGTATAATTTTAATAACAAATGCATGAAATATTAAAAAAATTAATTTGTACATAAAATTTCTAATAAAATCTCTAACAAATGAATTTTTAATTCGTTCCTAAGGAAAAACTGATTCCAAATAAAAATACAAATTTTTCAATAATACGATAGTAGTAAAAATTAGATAATATGACAAGAACAAATTATTTTCTCCTATATCGTTTTTGTCCCACCAAATAATAATTACGAAAGATATATTATAACAAATATATATATTATTTTCTACCATATTTGTTTTACCACCTAAAATATTAAAAAATTATTTCAAACAATTTCGAATATTCCATTTGAATAATCTCATCGAATTTTCAAGAATTACTGTGAGATGATAAAAGGGAAAAAGATAGAATCCTACGTGAGGGCGAGTTAAAAGTATAATAATAAACATGAGTATGAAACAATGCAAAGAAAATATGTGGGAGGGAGGAGGAGGAAGAGAATAAGGAAGAGAAGGATGATAAAACGAATAAAAAGAGAGAGAGACAAGAGTAAGGAAGAGGAAGAAAATGTGGGTATCGTTGCCATAATAGTGTGTAGTAATAGTAACAGTAGTAGTAGTAGGCTCAGGACGAGAGATAAAAAGAAAAAGATAGAGGAAGCGAAAAATAAAAACAGACAAAGAAAGAAAGAGAAAGAAAGAGAGAGAGAGAGAGAGAGAGAGAGATAAAAATAGTCAAGTAACGAGAGAACGAAAATAAGAAAGAAAGAAAGAAAGAGAAAGAGAAATAAAGAGAGTAGATGGGAAGTGGAGAACGCGCTGTAGTCAGACAAGAAACGTATGAGTGAGTGAGAAATAAAGATGGAGACAGTTGTTAGATAGAAAGAGAAAGAGAAATAAGAGAGAGAAAATGGTCGACTATTTCATTACCTTCGCCTCAATCCTTGGCCGCAGTGCAAAGAGAACCGGCGAGTAAGTACGACGCGCGTGTTCTCCAGTCGTCTCGTTCGTGTCTATCGTAAGGATCGAGAAAAAAAAGGAGGAAACGTAAACGTATAGGCGGGAAATTCATTTACCCTAATCTAAAAACGCGTCGTTGCTTTTTCTCCCTCCAAAATACAAAAGAGCCAGGTTATTTGTGTCTATCTTTTTTTTTAGAAAAAAAAAAGAATCCCTGATCAATTTTTTTATTATTTTATTTCGTTAAAAATCTTAAATTTTCGTGTTGTATTTTTTTTTCTTTTAAATTATTATCGATATCGTTGTTTATTTTTTCTTCATTTTTTATAAATTGGGAATAAAGTCAAATTAATATAAAGTCAAATTAGAGTCAAATTAATTGAGAGTAAAAATTTAGGATTGAAGGGGTAAAAAAAAATTAAAATTAGATAGATAAATATAAGTCGAATAAAATTTAAATTCGCGAGTTCGTATCGATCGATTGATTACATATATATATGTTTATATATATCGATTTATCAGATCGAGTGTATCGATTTTAATCCTACGATCCTGTACGTGTATTATAAGGAAGGATCTAAGAGAACGAGTGAACCAGTTTTCACGATCGACCGCAGACGACCGCAAGCTTAGAAGACCTGAGATAAATCCACCTGGATCGTGTTTGCATCTCCGATCTATGATCTTACATAGATCACCTTCTTGACACCGACTATTTCTTTTTTTTTTTCGTCGTTGTTGTTCCTACTTTTCGTCTACGTCTAAAAGTAAGTTTCGAAATCATTCTTATTTCCTTTTGTTGGTTTTTTTATTTTTTATTTTCTTTTTTAAGGAACAATAGAATCTACTTTTTTTTCTTTACTTTTTTTTCTTTACTTTTTTTTTCTTCAAGGAAACTTATTTTTCCAACAAATTATGTTTTCACTTTTATAAATCATTCCTTTTTTATTTTTCCTTTTGTAGTATTATTAATCATGTAATTATTGTACGATAACAATCGTAATTTTGTCGATATTCGTTAAATCGCTTGATAATTTTTTTGTATTCAGACAAAAACCCCCAAAAAAATATTTCAAGCATTTATACGGACAAGTATTTTCTTTCTTTTATAAAAAATAATATATAATCAACAATTACGATTATTTTTCGTACCTATGAATGTATTTTTGCTAAATAATATTACTACAATAATTACAGTAAAACAAAAAGTTTAAAAAGAAATATTGTAAAACGCGAAACGATCTAAGAAAAATAATGTATCGTATATTTTATTTAATCATTGTTACGAATATCGCGATCATAGATTAAAAAATTAAGCAATAACTCGGTAAAAACAAATTAAACAAAAATAATCAAGTCGTTAGCAAACAAGGTATATACAACCAGTTGTAATTTTTCTCACACACACACACACACACACATACACACACACACACACACACATTAGAAAAATAATCGTTAGCCCAGATATTTAGTCTTCACGCTTTTTTATTACGAAGACAAAGCGAATTTCGCGCCGAGACGTAGGAAGTCGTTAAGGGAATGTGCGCACGCGTTATTATTATTATACTAATTATTAATATGGTTAATAATTTTTTACGACAAAACCTAAAACCTATTTGAATTTTAATAATTTTTTTTAAATCAACATACGTCACACAGTAATCAATATGACTTTATAGTTCTGTTACTATTTTTAAACTTATTATTATTATGATTAACTTTTTAACATAATATCTTTACACGTTTAAATTTTAACAATTAATTTCGTTTAAAAAGAATCTATATCTACGAAAATTAATTCGAAATTATATTTAATCAAACTTACGCGTACAGAAATCATAACAATCGATTTTATATATTTTCCATTGAATTATTATTAACATTTCAAATAGTGATTCAAAAACACGGTTAATTTTCAATATTATTTCATCGAACAAATTAATCGAATTCATATCTAAAAATTTGTATAATCAATCAATCGTATACATCATACTAATCGTAGAATCATTCATCAGTTGTATTATTTTTAAATCGTCGTTCGACCTCGTCTACTAGCGAACGGTAGATTTTTTTTATTTTATTTTTTTGTTTAATTAACGTTAGTGTCCGTAACGCGCTATTAATTTTCACTGATGGCTATTACTAAGCAAAGTAATGTAGTATAATATTGACGTATATAAAAAAACAGAGGAGGGAAGAGGGGAGAAGAAGGTGGGGAAGGGGGAAGAAGAGAAAGAAAAGGAAGCTAACATATAATTTTCCTTCGAACGATTCACTCGATATACCTATATATAAAGTTACGTTACCGTATCATGCATATACGAAATTATGTTACTCCAAACACACGTACATCCACACACACACACACCCACACACCCCCCCACACACACACAATCATGATCATGTAAATTTTCTGCGATTGCGTCATGCGGTATAATATATACGTTGGTATATAATTCGGTGCAAAATTAGTTCTCAGATACTTGTCGAACGTGTTTACATTCACATATAGATGTAAATGTATAATGCACGTGTATATTTTTTGCACGTGTGTGTGTAAGCAAATAGACACACATGCACATACATACGTAGAATTTAAAAAACATTTCAAGCATCGAATATTAGTTGTCTAACTTTTTCAAGAGATGACATAAGTTCAATACGCGTCTGTGTGTTTATATATAGACACCAATGTTTTGTATGTGTGTATACTCGCGTGTGATGGTAGTAGGTGTGCAACATATACGTATAATGGAATAATACTATCGTTATTAACTAGAGATTTCGCCCGTTTATACATACGATCGTTCTGGTTTCGTTCGTGCGAGAGAGAACGTGAAATTATGCGCTACTTACTCATGGGAAAACTAGGACGAGAAGAAAATCTTTCACTTCTATGTAAGTAAGATATCACAGCCGAAAACTTATTGTTTGTATTTATACACGTCAGTGAGTATATTTAAGATGATTAAATTCAATCGTTAGTAATAGTAGTAGTAGTAGTAGTAGTAGTAGTAGTAGTAGTAGTAGTAGTAGTAGTAGTAGTAGTAGTAGTAGTAGTAGTCTACCTTTTCTTTTTCTTCTTTTTTATCCTATTTTCTAGACATTCGATATCACACGGGTTTCAATGAAAATCAAAACGCAAGCATTCCAACGTATTTCTAATTAATCTATGTTTTAATTAACCTAGTTAAAATAATTGTAACAATTATTCTTATTATTATTATTATTATTATTATTAGTTATATATATATGTTTTTGTTTTTGGTTTAGTAAATATTAATACGTTGATTGTATTAAGCTTTTTTTTTTAAATAAATAAATACAAATTTATTAAGATCAATGATAGTAATGTTTGATTTGTTTCGTTTTCTTGTTAAATTAAATTTTGGATTGACAAATTGTTTCGTAAACAAATTAAACAATTTGTTTAATTTTTGTAGAATCAATACCAGAATAATGTTTAATTTTTATTTTATTTTTTTAACATTTCTCATGCTATTAGAACATTGATTAGACGTTAATTTCATAATAATTGGCGCACACAAATGTATTCACCTGAATTACTCTCTTCCTTTTTTATTTTTTTTTATATATAGAAGGTCATTTAAATTTTTATTACATGTTAATGTAAGAATGTATTTCGAAATAGTGTTTATGACAACCATCATACAACTGACACGGTCGTCCCTTAACTTGATTGTTGGTTTTCGTCGTGAAGATAATAAAATAAATGAAGGTTGTTCGTAAAGAAATAAAAATAAAATAAGAAAAAATTCTCTCAAAAAAATAGAGGAAGAGAGGGGTGGATGGTGAAGAAGATAGGGGAATATAAAACAGAAGTTTTTACGATGTTCTATGGATAAACTTGGAAAATTTAATCTCTGCGGGAGTTTAGAATCGCACGAGTGGAATAACATTCGATTGTATAAAACGACCGTGAGAATTCTTCATCCGCATTGGAACCGTGAAATTTTCTTGCGCTATAACGTGACAAGACCATACCCCATCGAAAGTGGGTCTTCGTAATTTTATACTCCATTTACGTTAGATAAAAGAACATTTTACTAAAAACATTATTTTATCTGAATCGTTCGTACATTTAAATAAATTCGATAATCAATTTTTTTTCTATTTTAAATCATTTAAACAATAATACATATATAATTTTTATTATTTATGTCGTTTAGTTTTTCTTATTTTACCATTTTTCGAAACTTTTTATTTCATTAATAGCATTCGTTTCTAAAATTATTTTAATTTAATTTACGATTAAAAAAATATGTGAATACGAGAAATTCGTTAATTATCATTATTAAGATGTTTTTATTTTCTAAATAAAATTTTTCATTTAAAAAAATTATATATATATATATATATATATACATTATGTTTTTGTTTTAAATACAATTATAAAGTTATATTTATTAATTGAAACGCGAACGTTTCATCGAGAATATAAAAATATTTTTAATCGCGTTGATTCAACAATCTTAAAGTTATCTTATCGATAAATACGATACAATATTTTGCATTACCATAATAAACATTTTACGTAAGAAATATATTGATGCAGATGAACGATTCGTTAGAGTTAGGAAGGAAATCGTGACGTTGCGTAATCGTTATATACATTTTGATGTATTTCTAAGAAGGCTTAAAGTATGCATTGGAATGTTAACATAACGCTCTGTATGTTAGTACTCTACTTAATAGTCCTTGCTTCGTAAATCCTTTCGCATGATTACCTTGCATTCTCTCTTTCATATTTCATCCTATTATTTATCATCATTATTATTAATATTATACACATTTTTTTAAATTAATTTTATTACTATCACAAGTAATATAAGAATTTATTTAATTGTTAAATTATTATTATATTAATTATTATTATTTATTTATTATTATTAATGTTTATTTTTATTTTGCAACCGATAACCAAGAACTTTTTTTCTTTCATATTGCATCGCGTATGGTGCACTTTTTTCTGATTATTTATTATTATTTTATTATTGTTTATGTTGTCAGTTTCGTTTGTTAAAGATTTAATATTTCGTTTGAGATCATTTTTCGTGACAACGGAGAAAGGTAAAGTCACGTCTGTTAATCTAGAAAGTATATTGTAGATTTGAAAGCTATTCGTTAAGCATATTGCACACGTGTATGCATATGTGTGTTCGTGTGTGTGTGTGTTCGTGTGCGTGAATTAAACTCTTTCATAATCAAAACCTGTTGTTCGACTTGTAATCGTTCTCTTATTAAGATCATCTTCCTGAAGCTAAGAAACTTTATTTGATTCGAGATCAAAAGATTAGATTACCTAATAGAATATTAATGTGCATGTAATCAGTTATGATATTTTACTTAGGATTTTGACATTAGAGAAAACGATATTTTACATTTTTTGCATATATGTGTATATCTTCATAATTTATTTATATGAATTTAGTATTTGGTTAATTAATTTAGATTTGCATAATCTAAATATGTGTAAACATTGCAAAATTACGAAATGACATTTTTTTTAAATCATTTTTTTAATTAATACATTAAATCAGAGTAAAAGTCATAATTAATCTAATTATATTTAACATACTTACATATAGATTTGTATGTATGTAATATTGTATACAATTTTATATGTATTTATGTTTTATTTTGGTCGATCAATTAAAAAGATTCATAATTTAAATAGTAAAACAACTTTTAGGAATCAATTATTTGATCTTGTTTAATTAAGATTATTCCATTAAAGGGTAATTTTATAATCAAAAACAAAAAACTATTTTATATAATAATATTAAAATTTATGTATTCTTTCGTTCGACCATTCTTACCAACTAAAAATAATTTTATCAATATTTATTCCCCCCCCCCTCGTTCCTTATTTAATTTCAAGAACAGCAATTAAAAAAAAATATTTCTTGTATAACCTAGAAGTTGAACATTACCGAGATTTAAGTTGATTTGCTTATATATTATCCACTTGATCATAAAATGGTCTCAAGGTTCTTTAACATAACGTGTCTTAGATTATTATAATCAGTTTCTTGATTCCGCTTGATTGGACTCGGTAGTTTTCACAGAAATAAATACACCACGTACTAGAATATTTATAATATATTTATATGCACACAAAGAGAGACACACACAAACATGTATATGCAATACGTGTATATATAATCCTGATCTAGAAGAACGAATAGCAGAGCTTGAGTTAAACTTATATTCGAACTATTCGACGTGTGGAAGAACGCGAAAAGGGAAAGTCGAAATGTTTCGTTGATATTATCACATTAACGTGAACATTTAAGTATTTTACTATTATCCTCTTTTAACATATATTTTTTGTTTTTGTTTTATTTTTCTCTGTTACTTTCTCTTCTATCGCTACGATAATGACAATTATTTAACAGTAAAATATTTTTCCTTTTTTAATATTTTTCATTAATTATTATATTTTCACAAAATCGTAGATAGATAAAAGAAAATATTCAATTCAAATTTTCTAAGTCAATATTCAATTATTATTATTATTATTATTACATATAGTTTTTTCGTTTATAGTTGATTTAAGAAAATAAAGACAATTAAAATATAAATTATTTCTAAAAATCAAAATTATCAAATAAACCGAAGAATTGTTGAGTCAACTATACTTGCATTTAAACGAGAATTGGTTTGGCAAGTTTAGAGTTTTGTTTCTTTACTAAAAAAAAAAGTATTGATTACTGTGTCAAAAAATATGTTTTAAATATTTTCTATGATAATTTCTATTTAAAACAATTACGAATTATTATTTATTTATTTCCTTCATTTATATTTTCATTTTATTTTATTTTTTTAAGGATCGATATCAAGAATAATTTTTTTGTTAAGGTTAGGTTAGGTATGGTATGCGAAGGCTGATCGTGTTCCTTTACTTATTTCGCAATGATTCAACGTGGAACCGTGCGAAACTACGAAACGATAAATGGAATCGAGAAAAGTATCTTTTAACCAGATAACCTCGAGATAGAATATATATATACACACACACACATATACCTTTTATTCAAAGATCGAAAGCACTTGATTTTCTCGCGATAAATAGAAAGCAGAAGCGTGCAACTGTCGAACGCATGGTTTATTATGAAAATACGATCTTTTCCGATAACACGCACGGAACTTCTAACACTTTCCTATGCTTTTCTATTATTTCTTTTCTTTTTATCTAATTAATTATTAATTGGGAAAACAAGATGCGATAAGAGAAAAAGTAAATAATATAATTTATGTTGTAAAATATGTGGACTGGAACATAAATTATTAGGTGATTTTTGATATCAATTACTCTTTTCTTTTTTTCTTGTTTTTCTTCTGAAAAAAAAAAGATTTTTTCATGCTCTTGTTGTTAGTAGTAATCTTGTAGTTAATTTGTAGTTTGATAATCAAATAAAATATTAGCTTAATAATGTTGTTAAAGTGTAATCAATTTTTTAAATATCTTCGGGATTTTTGGTTTATACTATACGTATCAATGATAAGACAGATTACTGTTTTAATTGCTTCATTCATTGTATAATCAGTTTATTAATTTGAGGATGATACAAAGGATAAGAGGAGGATACAAAATAGAAGAGAAAGAAAAAACATCGAACGAGATTTCGTAATCGTGAGAACACGCATAAATAAAATGTCGGAAAGAAGTGAAACGGAAAAGTATTAATTGCGAAAAACTTGATTTACGATTACGTTTTATTGAAATATAAAATCGCGTTATGTCTTGCGATAGTTTTATTAAAAATTTCGTTCTTTGTGGATAAGTATACACGCGTAGTACTATATAGATACTTAACTTTCCTTGGTAAGAATAAAAGGCAAAGCATGTGTTCGCACACGTAACCGACCGCGCCTTAACGTTCACGTGAAAGTATCATTATCTATATGATAGTTCGATAAGGAAGAAAATCGGTTAAAGCATGATGCAACAGGGTGGGACAATGATAAGAGGTACGTAATAATAGTTTTCAATGAATTCTCACTGAGAATTTCGAATAAGGAAACAATACATACGTTATGTTCCGATGACTGACTTGGATAATGATCACAAAATTACGTTATTCTAGGATAATATAAAAAAAAAATAGTATCTTTCGTATATATATATTATGTCTGCAACATATGTACGTGTATAATTATGATCATGATATTATTTGTTAACACATGATAATGTTTGTGAAGACTAAAAATAGAAAGGGTCTCCTGTAATTGATCGTACAAGTCAGCAATATACTATATCAAACTAAAATAAATTGTAATACTAAACTAAAATATATATTATATAAAAAAATATAATATATCTATAACTATCGTTGAATGAAACGAAAAATGAAATTATTTAAGATATTATGGAATTATTAAAGATAAAAAATAAATGTCATAGTATAATCAAAATAGATGAAAAATAATAATTATTTAAATAAGTAGGATACGAATACCGTTAGATACGATACTAGAAAATAATCATACTGGTTGTTAAAGGAGGCGCCTAGATAATTGACTTCTCGAGACAAGTGCCGTGGTTGAAATATCGAGATGTTACGATCTACGATCTCGTTTGTGCAATCGCAAAAGATCCTATGTTCGAGATACTCGAAAGCAAGACAGTAAACGCAATTGTATGGAATCGTTTAATGACTGCGAAAGCTTCGTCGAGTCATTCAAATCATACTTGTTATTTACACACACGTTTCACTAAATGATCCCGATTAAAGATAGGGTCAATCATTGATAATATCGAATCGAACGAAGTCCTTTCTTTTTATTTTTTATTTTTTTTCTCATCAATGATCCAATTTTTTGCATTCCGAATATTTTTATAATAATATCGACTCTTGTATGCATAGATTTGTATGAATCTTACTTGGAAAAACAATAAGGAGGAAGAAAAAATGGTAGAAAAACAATATGGCGGAAGAAAAAATGGCGTACTTTGGAGATAATAAATACTTAATGAAAATGAACGAAAGTTATGAAAGGATAAAATAGATAATAAAAACAAAAACGAAAATATACTGATCTAATGATATATGTATAAACTTCATTCATTTCCAGCATCAATATCGGCATTTCTTTATAAGTACATTCTCGTACGTTCAGTTGAACGCATATTCGTATTTAAAAAAAAGAGAGAGAGAGGAAGATAAAAAGATAGATATAGGTAAGAGTGTATAACTGGGGCCCCCTCAGGCCTTGACCACTCTCACTTTCTTCGAGGCGTGAATTTAATCGTATCTCGAAGTTCCGTACCTAACCGAATTGAATACCTTTCCTACGAGATAGGATTCTATAATAATTATTTGAGTAAATTAGTATCCCCCTCCCTTTTTTTTGGGATTATATTATCTATTATTCATTTATTAACTTCCTAGGTTTTAACACCAACTGACGTTACTGTCTTTTATTTTATTTTTTTTTTTTTTCTCTCTTTCATTTTTTATTTTGGTTTGCCACAGGGGGTGAGAACAAGTTGCAGATGAGGAGGATGATAAAAAGGGCAATTAAAGCTATAAGAGCAGATCTGGGGGATAGGAAAGAAGAGATTTAACCCTTTTGATACGAGCGCCGGATATAGCCTGCATCCATCTAACGACCTGTATTTACGAACGCCGGATATATTTGATATTTAATTATATAGAAATTGAAAGTGAGAAAGAAATAATAAGAAGTATGATTTAAAAAGAAAATATATACAGGGTATTCATAATATATGGGATCTATTTGAGGAATACACGACGCAAAAAATAATTATAATAAAAATTTAATATATTAAGTATATATAAATAATTGAGACTCTGAAGTATAATTTAGGTCATAAATCATATATTTCATTTAAAACAAAAAAAAGAAAACAAATTATATACATAGCTAAAACTCTCTTTCTCTGTTTCTCTTTCTTTCTTTTCTAAACTAATTATTAGATTTTAAATTTAAATGATTAGAAGTAGGAACACAACAGAAAAATAAGGAAGTAACGGATAATTCATTTAATTTTATTATAGAGAAGAAAATGATCAAATGACCGATGTTAAAAGCACGATTTCGATTTAGCCAAACTCAATTCGACCGCAAGGTGTGTTACCTCGATGATGATCATTCTACTTTCACACGGGATAAATTGAGGAATATTTTCTTCGATAATAATCTTTTTTATTTTTTTGTTTTTTTTTTTCATTCGGTTTGGTTTGATTTGTTTTACAAAGACACAGTAGGAGAGAGAGAGAAATCGGTATTAAATGAATATTTACGAGGATTGATCTAAGTGGAATGTGACGAGTATAATGAATTTTTTTTTCTTTTTTTAAAGTAATACTGGTGTACTTAGTAATGAGAAACAGAAATCCCACGGTAAATAACTTTCCTATTGTATTTATCTAATTATCTACCATTCTATCTTGTTCTCTCGTTACAAAACCAATTCTAAACCAACCTTCTGTTTGTAATAATACTTGATAAAAGGTAAATAATAAAATAAGTTCATGTCGTTAAAAAGACAAATGATGTATGTTAAATGATTTTTTTTTTTAATTAAGAAAACAACGAAAAAAATATAAAAAAAACGAAATACTTGTCATTAATACAAAATTAATATCTGCGAATTGATTTTTGATTAGGCAAAAAAAATTATTTAAAAAAATATACCTACACAAAATTTGACTGTTACACAACATAATAAAGGAGATGCAAGACAAGATTTACAAAAATTAATAATCACGGTATAATAATCACGATACGTCTGTGAATGATTTTAAATCAAGAATAAATAAAAAAAGTAATAAGAGAGTCACGATATTTTTACGTGAATCACGATTTACGGAAATTAAATGGGGAAGAATTTACTTCTCGATCTCATAATCGTGTTCTATTTCTTTTTAGATTTTTTTCTATACGTTTCTCATCAAATCGCGCGATGACCCTTATTTTTTTTATATTAATATCTTAATTAGGTATTATAAAAAAAATGATAATTAAGAAATTTTAACGCAATGTGCAA
The DNA here is from genome assembly GCF_010416935.1 of Polistes fuscatus. NCBI lineage: Eukaryota > Metazoa > Arthropoda > Insecta > Hymenoptera > Vespidae > Polistes > Polistes fuscatus. Next base: position 964,597 of record NW_025112997.1, on the reverse strand, counting down.
CGTATAAGTGGAAAAGTAAGGAAGATTAAGATTCACTTTTATAAAAAAAAAACAAAAGATTTCTAATTCCAAATGAAATTTGTAAGATACTAAAAGCATTTGCTCGTTAAACCGAAGGATTAAACTATATACAGTGTGTTCCAAATATCTTCGATTGGATTAACTATCTCGTAATTATTCGAGATTTGAAATTAATCTACAAAATATAATTACATAATAAAAAACAAAAATATGAAAAGTTCACAATAATCAAATACAAACAAGAACGAGTGAATAAAAAAAGAAAATTCACGACAAACAAACTAATATTATATAATTATAAATTTAAAATATAAAGTTTAATATAAAAAATAGAATACAAATGTGAGATATATTCTAATTTATAATGATATAAATCAGATTTTATAAACGAAGCCAGATAGTGCATACGTTCGTATAAACTTTTTCAATTATTATTATAATTGAAAATCTCCCACATTATATACCATATGTTTTATTACATCTTGTATATAAAATGAAATATTTCATATTTAATAAATATAAAATCTATAAAATGTTTATATATGTAAAAAAATTAAAAAAATATATATATATATATAGATATATATAATAATAATAATGATGATAATACTAATAAGAAGAAGAAAAAGAAAGAAAAAGAAACGAAATCCTGACAGATATGGAAAACGGAAGTGGAATAGAATTGAGTCGAGTATAGTAGAATCGGTCAGTCTGACAGGTAGGCCACGTGTAGGATATATCGGGTGGTTGTGTTCGAAGTAGAGAGAGAGCTAATACACAAGTACGTTCACCAGGGCAACGAATGCACTTGCACTTTTTAATAGAACCTGTTTCCTCACCAACCACAACTGACACACAAGAGATCCTTGTTCGCGAAAAACCACACCCACGAAAGAGAAATAATCAAGGTGTAAAAGAGAAATAGTATATATGTGTTATAACGCAAAAGACCGAAATTGGATAATGTCAAAATTCGCATCGTTAATTGTCGATATATACCTAATAAGCCGGTGAAAAACCGATTATTTAAATATATTCTTATAACATTCGCACCATCATCGGTGTGTACTCGTCAAAAATCGATACAATCTAATAGAAAAAAGTTTTTTTGCAGTTTATTATTGGTAGTATTTTCTTTTATCATTTAGAATGTGTTAATTAATGTTAGTTTTAAGTTCAACAATTTTATTTACACACGTTGTTGTATGTCGTAATGTGTTTTAATAATAAAATACGATTTGATAAACGTTACAAAAATATTTTTATTCAACGTTCAGTCTATTAGTGGGTGGTGAATGTTGACATTAGTTGATGTGAGTCAGAAATAAGAATATTTAGCAAATATTTTGAACATATATCAAGAAACAAACACGTGAATCTTGACATTCACTAATTCCGATCTTTTACGATAACATATGCACGACAAAAAGAGAGACAGTATAATAAATAAAGAGAAAAGGAAAAAAATAGAATAATTTTTCTTTGTTACAATTTATAAGTCAAGAAAAGAAGGTGTATTATTCATCGTAATTTTATCGAAAAATAAAAAAATAAAAAAAACAGGAAAATAATGTGGCAAGTGTATTTTTTTGGTTGGAAAATTTGCAAGAATGATTTCAAGACGTTTTGCATCTTCGTGCACCTTTGAGAAAGTCATCACGAAGTTGGACGAGAGTTGTTACTCCAAACATACGTTATATATCGTATATTGGTTTCCTCTTTCTATACTTATTTTTTTTCTTGTTCTTAACATCGATAAATAACGTTTCGAGAATGACTTTTGTGTGTTAGATCTCGAACGAAAACGTTTTTTCTTTTTTCTTTTTTATCGTTACCCGCAACTCTGACGATTTATCTTTCACGTTTACACACAGTATGGCGCGGAAATGTACATGTTTATTGCGAAATTGTATTATTATATCTTTGAATTCGATCGTTAACGTATTGTTTTAATCCTGTTTTCTTTTTTTGTTTCTATTTGAAAAAACATTAAAACAAAAATCGTTAAAATGCGCGAAGAGAAAAAAGGAGCGTAATAATAAAAAACGTTTTCTCTTTCTTTTTTATTGGGTGTTTCTTCAAATGGCGAAAACGAAAGGAGCAATACGTTTTAACGATACGGAAACGTATCGAACAAGCTTTTTTTTTGTCGTGTTTTTTCAAATGGTTTGATCCAAGGCTGATATTTTTTATGATACGTAACCTGAAATAAAAAAAACACCGAAAAATGTTTTCTTTCTTTTTTGGTGTATATTTCTAACAAATTGAGAAAATGGACAAATAAAAGTCTCCTGTTGTTACATACAATGTTAAAAACAAAGACGTTCTTTTGTTTCTTTAAATAGAAAAAGAAAAAACCACGACGAATACAATACGCGACTCAATACGATATGGTATGTAGAATTTTATTCAACCATAAATCGATTCTTCAATCGTGCATTACTCGAAATTACGAAGTTGAAAATATAATCTCAATAGTTGGGTTATTTATTAATTAGGTGATTACTTTTTAACCCTTTCAATTGCTATGGATTATTATTAAGAGGTTAATATAATTTTTTGTATGAGATAATCCTTTTATTTAAAATTAAATCTAAGAAACTATATATTTATTCTCAATCTTATTTTTATCTATTTTTCGTTGTTGTAACATGTGTAGCATGACTGATTACTTTTATTCAAGATCGTTTAAAAGATACGCTTGGCTCGTGTAGTGTTTCACATTTCCATTCGTTAGAATGATATTTATTTTCTTTAGAAATCTTGCATAAGCGTTTATTGCATTTATGACTAAATATTCTTCATTTGTTTTCTATTTACTGGCAATTTTGCTTCTATCTTTCCATTATATCTACGATACACATGTACTAATTTTTTTTATATGCAAATAAGAAACAGAAATATATTAAATAAAAAAAAATTTGTTTATTTTTATATATATTAGATCAGGTAAAAAAATAATGAAAAATAGTTGACGACCAAAAAAAAAGGAAAAGAAAAGTACAAGAAAAATATATACTGCTGATTAATAATTAAGTAATCGAGAAAGTACGTGACTTTTTGAATTTGAATATCATTTATCTTTTTTGGTTCAAAAACGGCACAATACTTTATTAATTTTTTGATACTAATAAAAAAATATATATTATTATTTATTACAATAATAGATGATTAAAGCAAAACTTCGTGCCGTTTTAATCAATAAGAAACGAATGATGCACATAAACTTAAAAACGGCACGAACTTTCTTGATCATCAGCAATTCGATACTGCTAATATTTATAAATATTAATTTCAAAATAATAAATAATATAATTAATCTGTGTGTGTGTGGTATACGGTTATGTTAGTTGTTTTTGCAATGATTTTCACATCCATCAAATAAGGAAGATAATTAAAAATGTTGAAAAATAGCTGAAAAAAAGCTTACGTAATGTTAAAATCATCAAAAATGACTTACGTATTAATTTTTCATGAACATGGGGGCACACCTCAAAGAGGCACGTGCCTAACTTAAATAAAACAAAAGAAATACTATTATTTCATTGCCCTCGAGGCAATCACTATCTCATATACTATATATATATATATATACACACATATACCTACGTCTTTGGTTGTGTTGCGTTTCGGTCGGACCGCTTAAACTTTCACTGTAGTTTTTATTAGAACGCGCACTCGTTACGCGTCGTCGTTTACCGTTTAGAAATCGTCGTTCTGTTCCTTTCTTATCCTTCCACGTGTTTTGTTTTTAGTTTTTTTTTTGTAATTATTCCACCAAAAAAATTTTCATGAAAAAAGAAACAACTCAACAAAAAATAACTCTTATTTTCTTCTTTTTGTTTTGTTTAAATTAAATATAAAAAAGAAGAATAGAATTTTTTTTTTATTTCGAATCAATGATAAACGAACGAAATAAAATTATCGTTAAATAATTTTAAATATTTATAAAATATTTCTTTTAATCTAAAAATATCGTTTATTTCGTTTATTATTATTAATTTGATTTTTTATTTTTATTTATTTTTCATTTCATTTTATTTTCTTTCATCGTCGTTTATATCTTTTTTTTTTTACCAATTTTCATTCATAATTTCATTTCAGAATGAAGGGAGGAAACAAATATGGCGCTGCTCTATTGCTATTGGTCCTAATCGATTTGACATCGTCGGCCATGGTTTTAACCAGACCACCATCCTCGCCTAATCACATACACGAAGATCACGAAATGAACGATAGAAAAATTTACGAGGGTGGTAAATCTGTTCACGGTTTCTTTCAAAATACGAACGTAGAGAGACCTGACACGGATAATAATTATAGGTAAGTCAACGATCTAGTGAAACTATCGAATTCACTTTTTGTATTCTTTTATTTTGTTTTCTTTTCTTTTCTAACGCATACTCGTGAAACCTGTTACAACACGATCCTGCTAACGATTATTAACATATATATATATATATATGCTTACAATTAGATAAAATTACCTAATCACGATGGCAAGATTATCCCTTCACGGATTTGTTTTCTCTTGTTCGAATTTTTGTGTTCTCATTTCTTCTTTCTTCTTTTTTCTTCTCTTCTCTTCTCTTCTCTTCTCTTCTCTTCTCTT
>NW_025112997.1:917647-959556 GCF_010416935.1 Polistes fuscatus | reverse complement strand
TCTTCTCTTCTCTTCTCTTCTCTTCTCTTCTCTTCTCTTCTCTTCTCTTCTTTTTCTTTCTTTGTTTCGTTTAATCGGTATTGAAATTACATACCGTTGCCGAGCCAGATCACTTTCGCTCATTGCTAAATGATGGATGTCCCAGAAACTAGGCTAACTCGTTAGCCTGCTCACAAAGACGGTAAAAGTCATCTAAACGTGTTATTACGATTTCACGAGAAAATAAAGAAGAGTTTCATTGTTCGAGAACAATTCTGATTCTATAATAATAATCCATATTTGTTCTTATTTATTTTCTTTATTTTGTAAAATAGGCTTGTGGAAATCGAAGTCCAGAGTGCTGGGGACGTAGACCCAGAAAATCTTCAAGGATTGGTCCACGCAGTATTGAAGAATCAACAAACGTTACAATCTTCAAACGACAGTTACCCCAATCCCGAAGTAGTACCAAACTCGATATTAGGTGTAAGAAATATTGGTATATCATCCAACTTCCGTTTGGATGGTTACGACGAATCAGAGAAAAGAGTATTATTGAGTCCACCAAAGTTACACAAACTCGATGAAAAATTATATTATTTGAAGAATGGTAAACCAAAGGTTTACGTTAACGTAAGAGGTAACAGTGGAACCTTCAGGAAAATAGAAACAGGCCCTAGAAGTACTTTCAGCGAAGGTCCGTTGGATTATCTTCGTGTAACTAGACCCTTCGAAATGCAAACCGATTGGAAAACTAAACACGAGAAAAAGGTTAAACCACCAAAAAAGTTTGATCGACGAGTTCACAATACCGACAATTTGGAGGATACGAAAAATTCTGTAAAAAATTCTGAAGTCAATGCTATGAAAGAGCATGCATGGGCTTTGGGTTCTGAACATTTGTCGACCACGGAAAATTCAATGGTAACTTCTAGTGAATTACCTAAACAAATACCAGCGCCACCTAGTAAAGTATCCGGTAGACTTCGTATGGCACAAACTACACCTGTACAAAGGTATTCTTTAAGAAGGACCGAAGTTTTGCCAAGTTATAGGGTTTACGAGGACTGACCAGATTCCTGGCTAAATACCATGAAAAGTCTATGTCCAGGAGTTGTTCTTGTTGTTGTTGTTATGGAAATCGTCGTTATCGTGGATTTTCCAAGCTGAAGATTATAGATCATGCTAAGTCTAAGCTAGGGGTGTCCAATCTTTCAGCATTTTCAAACAAAAATTTATACCAGGCAGCATATTCCAAAATTACACTAATTCTAAGGATAAAAATTGTTAAGTATAAAAATAAGTTAATAATTTTGTAAAAAAACTTTTTACAATTTTTATAATATGTTGATTGCTATGTGGCTTGCGGGTTGGATAATCCTGGTCTAAGGCATTAACAGAAACGCCAAATGATGATGAAAAAAACAATAAGTTCGCTATATATATATATTGCCTTTCAACATTTTCATACGATGAATTAATTTTACACGAATAAAACGATTCTGAGATATTTTTTCCTACAAATAATTCTCCATAAATTTTGGCCGTGGTTTTGAGAATAAAATTAGTTGTTCGAATATAATTGTAAAAAGTGTCATGTAAATTTGTAAATTTGCATAGAAGTTGATGAGCTAGCTGTGATTCTTTTGCTTTTAGACAAAAAATCTTGCCTCTTACTTTTTTTGTTGAAAAAAGAAAAGAAAAAAAAACAGAAAAGTGGACGTTAGTTCGAGCTAGCGTGGAAATTTACTTGGGTTAATGTTTAACAAAAAAAAGAAAAAGAAAATAAAAGATTTACAGATTCCGTTATTTATAATAGATAATATATAGCTTGTATTATATATATAATTTAACTAATATTATATAAATTAATAGAATAACAACAATGGCAATAATAGTAATATATTATGATTATTAACGATACGATAATATCGAGCAATAAAAAAATATGTGCCGATAATTAATCGAATAATATTAAACAAAACAAAACACACACTTACCTGTTCGGCCTTTAACGTTAGTTCTATGAAGATTTGTTGTAATTTTTCATTAACGAAATTAATGCAGAATTGTTCGAATCCATTTTTTTCGAATATTTCGAAACCATAAATATCCAATATTCCAATTTCGTAACTATCGGTATTAGTTTCCATCGCTGAATTTACTCTCTGCGAAATAATGAATTGATATCAATATTAATGAAAAATAATAATGTTAAAAATTATTATATAAAAAATATTTATATAAATATTAAGGTGAATCAAAAGTTAACCCGTTTATTGTGTTGTTTCAGATAGTGCAATTTTTTTAAGTCAATAAAATTACTTTGTATGCTAGTGAAACGTTTATAAAAAAACAAATCCCACGAACTTTTGGTTCACCCTAATATTTATACAAAAATAAAAAAAATATATTATATAATATAAAATTAATTGCCAAAAAAAAATTGTTAAATTAACGTACCTTGACCAAATGATCGAAAAGTCTGGCATAAATGTCCTTGGCCAAGGCGTCTCGTGTATAAAGGGCTTGTTCAACGTTTAAAGTCACGTCTACGCTTTCAGACTGGCTTCCCCATTTTGATTCGAATTCACGAGACGTCAACTTGTGCGACAACTGTTCCGCAGAGATTCCGAATAGGTAAGCAGGAAAATCAAGAACTAAATAACCGATAAAACGTGATCAGAACAATGAAATGTTTATCATTTCTTATAATACGATAGAATTTCAATTTCATTTCATTTCTAACGTACTAACATTTTTCGAATTTAATTTATCGTTCAATGATTTCTTTTATTTTATTTACCAAAATTTCACGACAATCATATCTCTAAATTATTAAAAAAAAATCATTCAATTATCGTTCGGTTAATTTTTTTTACCAAATTTCGCAATGAAACGAATTTTTAATTTCTTTTCTTCGTGAAAATTCAAACTGAGCTCTGAAATATTTGATCATTGATCCGTTTGTTGATAAAAAATTAAAAAACAATCAACAGGAGTCCATCGTAAATATCCAAGTTGAAAATAAAAAATAAAAACTAGAAATTACATTATTTTTCTTTTTCGATTGTTCAGAAAATAATTTGATTTAAGAGGTCAAATTTTTTCTTTCAGTAAAGATACTACAAGATGAGTGTCATTTAACAACTCGGTAAGGGCACATAACCATGCCCTTTAGATTAAATCAATTTCCCTATGTTCTTAAATTTTTAACAAATGAGAAATATAATGAATATACTAACATTGCTTATCAGCAACTTGTGAATAATTTTCTTTCTCAACGAATTGAATATTTCCAACATGAAGTATCCCTGCTACCAACTTGAAGATGTCAGATACTTCCCTGTTTTGTATTCCCATAACTCGTAAAGCTAAAGAAAGAAAAAAAAATATCAAATATAAAACAAAAACTCAGAATAAGTAATTAACATACGATAATAACATTGTTAATGATAAAATATGTAATACCTTTCAATGTTTCTTGAAAATCACGAGCATCGTTGGTACCTTCCACTTTATGATTACCACCATAACTCAAATATTGATAATAATCAAGATCAGTCAATCCCAATTCAGCTGTAAGACAATACAATATCATTTATTAAATTATTTCATTTTCTTTAGATGTATGTATGTATGTATGTATGTATGTATGTATGTATGTGTCTATATGTGTGTATGTGTGTGTATAGAATACAAAAAATTTGTTTTTTAAATCACGTTCAATTCAGAATTGAATCTTGACAATTCTTTACACGTTTAATCAATTTCTATTCACTTACACTTCATTTGAGAGTCAGCACCGGTTGCCAATTGATAAAATATATGAAAGTTCCTTTCTCCGGGATTGTGACATGTCACTCTAGATTTTTCTAATAAAAAATTCGATATTTTTCCACCGTTTGGTTGTCCACCTGTACCGAATTGTATCTCAATGTATTTCCCCTGAAAAAAAAGTTCATTAATTAATAATTTCTCGACATTTTAATTACATATATTAAAAATAAATACGCGAAAGTATAAATTAAAGCAAAAAGTACACCCAGCCCCCTTAAACTTATCAAAAGGATAGTGATAAAGACAGTATAAATAAAAGAGAAAAAAAACAATGGAAGAGTGGAGTAAATGAAATAACAATAATTAAATAAATATTGTAAACCTAAGTTCACTGATTAATCCATCTAGTTGTTTGCAATAAATTACTATAATATTACAAATATATAATATACACTATAAATTATGAGAATGTCTAACAGAGAAACAAATTTTATATCTGTCAAATTCACTTTCAAAAACAAAGGATAAATAATTTATCGAGGCTCAGAATTTTTCAACCTACACTTCTATATATATTTTTATAAGAAAAATAATTATTATTACAAGATAAAAATAATTTAGAATGTTTAAGAAAATTATTTATTTATAAAAAAAAAGAAGATATATATGAATATATTTTTTGCATATAATTTAATACATATAATAGAAACGTACAAATCTGCTGCTATTATTGTTTCGCATAGTCTTTGCATTGCCGAAAGCTTCTAAAAGTGGATTAGACTCCAAAATCACATCTTTAACTTTCTGTACTTTTTCACCACCTCCACTTATCCTTGCTATATACGACATTATGTATTTAGCTGCTACAGTTTTACCAGCACCAGATTCGCCGCTAAAAATAATACAAATTTGAATAATAAAAACATTTTACAAAAAGATAAGATATCTGTTCACATATATATATATGAATATGTGTGTGTATTATTTACCTTATAATAACACATTGACTTTCATTATCGATCAACATGTTTCTATACATATCATCTGCCAATCCGTAAATGTGTGGAGGATTTTCGTAGGGTGCCTAAAAAAAATTTTTAAATTTAAATATAATATATATATATATATATAATATAATATATATTTTATATAAATATTAATATATATTATTATATATTATTATATATATTATATAGATATTAAATAAATTAGTAACGCGAAAATTTTATATATTAAATACAAAAATTCAATTAAAAATAATATATATAGTTGCATTACAACGTATGATACATACGTGGATGAGTCGAAAAGTTTTGAGTCTGAACATGAAAATAATTTTTTATTGGTCAAACTAATTTGTAAATTGATCGTTCGTTGAGACTTAAAAAAAACTATCGTATTGACCCAGCCACGTATGATTAATAATATACATTAAATAAATGAATACAAAGTAAATTATTTATTTAATTTAATTAGATAATAGAATAATAATAAATAAATCATTTAACAATAGATACATAAAACAGAAATAAATAATTTAATTAATTTATTCATTAAACTATGAAACATTTTAATGCAAGTAATAGTTCCTGTAGGTATGTAAAACTGTATTACTGACGTAGGAAGTTCAATCATCATTCAGGGGTAATTGATGCGAATTCGAACATATATTTACGCTTATTTATAATAATTCTATATATATATATATATAAAGAATGTAAAAGTTTATTTGATAACTCACTGTTCCTTGGTAAATTTCTATTTCCTTTTCACCAAAATATGGCATCTGTTTAAAGGGGTTGATCGATACCAGGACAGGGCCGATGCATGTCTGACAAAAGTTAAGGAAATTTTTCAAAGTCATGCCGTAACCTCGTAATCGGGTTAACGATTATAACAAATTTATCACGAAAGAATGAAGTAAAAGAAGTTTATCGATTGATTTAAAAAATGTTGGAGAAATTGTAGTTATTTTAAAGATAATAACATTTCTTATATTAACTTTTTGCTTTTGTAATGAGATATTCAAAATTTTCTTTTGTTTTAATTACATTGTTCGAAAGATTATTAAATTGATATTACTTCAAAAGTTTTTCTAATCACGTGGAACAATGATAAATCTTCTGAAAATATTTCCTCGAATATATTCGATGAAATAATCGATAATTTTTCAACAAAAGGATACGAATATATAATCGTCTATGTATCTTTTTTTAAGATTTTCGATAATGGCTTCCTCGGTGATCTTTGGAAGCAGCACCATGTCGTCCACCCCCGAAACTTTGACATTTTGACTTTGCCAATGGTAAACCTGAAAGGAAAATTATATTAAAATTATCAAAAAAGAAAAAAAAATAAATAAATTATATACAATCATTAATTAATTAATATCTTTGATGATCTTTTAATACGAGATCAATGAGAAAAATATTATTTTTTTCATTGAACGTAACCTAAATACGTTTACTATTTTTAGCACGAACATGTCGAAAGAAATTTTTCTTTTTCCTATGATCAGATAACCGAATGTACAAGACTTCGATTAATCTTGATTAGTTAAAGCCTTTTACAACAGCTTTGGTTAATAGCATTTAGTCGGCACAATCTTAAAACGAATAAAAAGAAAAATGAATGTAGGTCGTGAAAAGAGTGGCGCCACCGTCGCGCCATTGTCGTAGATCTTAACTGTTTTACCGTCATTAACCCCCATACATCTGGTTTGTGTGTGTGCCATGAAAATCCTATTAGGATTCTCTCTAGCCTTTACGACTTTTAATGATCCTGATTGGTTTTGACGGGCAATGTTGCTCGCTTCGAGAAAATCGATTGAAACGTTAACCTCCAATAAACAGTATTACGCTTCTCTTGCAGCACTTAAAAACTTTCATGAAAATACAATCTCTAATCTAGAAAATGTTCCATTCAAAAATTGTTTTTAACAGTCGAATAAGTTCATTTCAATTTTTAATCTTACATTTTTATCACTCAAACATTCATAATAATGATATACAAAACAAATTTTTAATACTTTCGGATAGAGTTTTAACACTATTCGACTATTCATTTAATTAATTAAATTTATTTAATGTAATAATTTTTTTTAACAAAATTGAATACAAAGTTCTATTTCGTTAAAAGATAAGACAAAATGTTCGCAAAGATAACAAAATCGAATCTAGCAAGAATATTATTATTGACATTGATTGCACTAATCTATAGTTTTTTTTAAACTACAACAACGATTGATATAATCTTCAATATTATCCTTATATAAATAATAGATTTTACGTGTAAGTATGTGAAACTATGTTGACGACACGCGATAATCAGGAATGGTTGGCTGGCTCATTGACAGAAATACTGCAAACGTAAGCGTATTGCGTATCGATCCGAACTTTTAACAGTTCCTAACATTTCCGTTTGCTTAACGATGAGAAAAGATAACGAGATGAGATAACCGTTAAAATATTAAACCATTCAACTTACTATACTAATTAATATTTCGTAATTCGACGCAAGTGGACGCATCTGTTTTTTTTTGCGTAATTTAATTACATTATGTTCTACTACCTTGTATAAGTATTTTCCAAAAATAAAATAACTTTTTACAGAAAATGCTTCATTTTCGATAGGATTGAGAAACAATTTCTTTTTTTAAAGATAATTTATTTATTTATTTGTTTCTTAGTATTATACACAAAGGAAACTATTTTGCGGGGACAATTATTATATATGAAAATGCAGGTAATAAATTTTTTTATAATACGTAATTAAAGATCACATTAATTTTGATAGAAATAATGTAGATAGTGAAAATATTTCCCAGGATGATTTTTATTCGAAATTATTTATTTATTTATTTAGTATTATATGTACAAAAAAAATCGTATCGAAAGTACACTTGGTATAAGTGTTGCATTGAATATCGTGCATATAATTTAAACAAAATTTTTAATAATAAATCAACAAAATTAAAATATTTAACTAAGTGAAAATATTATTCGTACAGACATAAAGTATTATTATTTAAATTTACTTATTATTATATTTTCAGGAACAAAAATTCATAACACAATAATCGTACAAGACTATACGTAATTACATGTACTTACGTAAAATGAAAAAAAAAAATGCATAAAAACATGGTCTTTATTACATCCTAAATATGAGAGAAAGAAAAAGGAAGAAAGAGAGAGAGAGAGAGAGAGAGAGAGAAAGACAGAGAAATGTAAAAGAAAAGATAAACATAAGTTGGTAAGCAGAACAGTCATTGTGGTATAGTTGGACGAGAAGCGGAAATAGTTCTCATATTTTCCTTTCGCGTGAAATATTTTTTCCTTTTTTCTTCACTTTTATACTTTTTTAATTATACATACAAAGTATTCTTCACGATTTGGGAAATCCGAAAACTCTAAGTGCAATTATGTATTTATTTTAACAAAATTTTGTACAATATTTCATTTTATGATTTAATTTTATAACCGGATGTTACTTTACTTTTTTTTTTAACAAAAGAAAATAGAAAAAAGAAAAAATAGAGAACACTTGGTTTTAATCTAGTATTACAATTGCATCATACGAAGCAACGTAACGAAATAAAATAAAATAACCGGATCAAAGAAAAAAAACATAATTTTAAATTATAAAAAAAATATACTTTTTTCTATTACAATCAAATCGTACTAAAGCAACACACACACACACGCAAACACAACACCCCCCCCCCCCAAAAAAAATTAAATCACCCACAATTGACGAAATAAAAATAATAAAAAAAAAATAATTGTTTTTATGACAAATTAGATAATGTGAACAAGGCAACGTTAAAAACAAGAAAATAAAATAACATAAATCTCAAAGGTTTTTGAAAAAACAAAATAAAATAAAATTTCCAAACTAGATAATAATATTACAGTTTCGCGTAGGGAAATTGTATCGGTCATTGTTCTGTACTTAAACACCTATACAGTCAATGATATAGGTCGGATGAGGTCAAAGGGATAGGCTCGGCTTAATTATCGATATAAATCACTATAGGATATGGTCGTTGTTAGAAGCTAATCTCTGAACACGCGGGTCCATTGAGGTGATTTCACGGTTTCCGGTTTCTGCTCAAGCTTGGGTCTCCTGCAATGAAACTGTCTGTTCGTTCACCGGAATTCCGCTGGCAGCTGCCAACGAGATATTCTCCTCCCATCTTTGTACAATCTCGACATTCTACCTTCCAACCTATTTCTCTATATATATATACAGGGTGTCCCACATAATTCTTTTCACGATTTTCTAAATACTTGCAATAACTTGACAAAAAAATACTTTAAATAAAAGTTGATCTGTTTTCGATTAACTATACATTACAATAAAAAAAAGTTCGAACAAAATTGTTTTTGTATATTTTTTAGGGCTACCTTTATTTTTTCAAATGGCACCTTAGTATTTTTGATTTTACAATATTATAGTCCATATTAATATGAATTCAACAATATAGTATACTATGACTTTTGGATGACTTTGAAAACAAAGAAAAATTCAACAGAAAATGACAATCTGCTTCAATGGGCGATAATAACTTGTATTTATTATTAAAAGTCTCGAAATTACATTCAATTCAGGAACCTTGATTAAATGAACGCAAACGATTTAATTTAAAAGTCACATCAAATGTTCGAATTGAAATCCATGTTCTTCTAGGCACAATTCCACTCTACGCAGTAAATTTGCATTAGTTGCTCCTACGATAGTGTCACAAAGAAGTTCTTCGCATGCTGCACGGATTCGCTGCTTTAAATGTTCCTTATTTTGTATTGAAACAGCATAAACTTTCCCCATAAAAATGACCCCATTAAAAATAATCAAATGGTGAGAAATCAGGGGATGTGGTGGACAAGCAATAGGGCCATAAGTGCTCAACCAACGTTTTCCAAATTTTAAGTTTTGATAATTACGAACGATTCGATCATTACGAGGTGGGCAACCATCTTGCTGGAAATAAATACGCTGCCGAATATCATCTGGAAGCCTTTGCAGTTTTTGTTGAAATTTTCATTTCTTTGCTTTCAAGGTCATCAAAAGGTCATAATATACCATATCGTTGAATTCATATTAATATGAGTTATAATACTGTAAAGTCAAAAATACAGAATGCTATTTCAAAAAATAAAGGTAGCCTTAAAATAACATAAAAAAAAGAATTTATTTGGAACTTATTTTATTGCAATGTATAGTCAATCAAATACAGATCAACTTTTGTTTAAAGTATCTTTTTGTCAGGTTATCGCAACTACTTGAAAAATCATAAAAAGAGTTATGTAGGACACCTTCTCTGTTTCTTTCTTTCACAATTCTTCTGTTTCCTACGTTGCCTAAAAACGCCATGTATTATAAGCAATGCCTAGAAATTGCTAACAATGCCGAATTTCCCACTTTTCTGGTAACATATATATATGTATTTCTCTATGTATATATATGTTACAGCTGAAATGCAGAAATCAGTTATTCCGAAGATTATCTAAGTAATGTGCAAATTAACTAAGGGTTATCTGTTAAAATATCGAAAATTGTTTTATTTGTCAATTTATCTAGATAATCTATACATTATCTACTAGGAACTTAGTTAAAATGAAAATAAGATCTTTGCTGAAACAACAGGCAACATTTCTGTACGTCGTTTCTATAAATTAATATATGTTTCTATACATTAGACATTTTTGTTTTTCTACCCAATGTGACAATTATTTATTTTCTTTTTACTAGGAATATAATTTTTTTGTAATATTCTAATAATAGTTATAATAACAACGATCGTTTGTTGAATGTTAAAAATTTAAAATTCGCACCACAAATAAGATGCGCACATTTTTTACTTTATTTATTTATATTTATTCATAAATTTTACATGTATTTTTAGTTACTTTTTTCCTAATTAGTATGATATAATAATTTTTTTACAATTAGATATCATAAAACGAGGTTGTATAATTACTTAATTAATCGTTTAGGACAAACGTTATTGTGAAAAAACAAAGATAGTAATAATGCACTTAGCATCATTAATTGTACGCAACTGTGGGAATAGACAGTATCTATATTATACTTCTTGTAAATATGATCCCCCACCTTCATCCCCCTCTTCCCCCCCGTAACAGAGACGTTTATTGTTCTAAACCCGCACGTGCCATTAATCAACATTAATAGAGAAGCTTTCTTGAGAACTTCCAATTACGAACTAAGAATTAACATATCATTTTTTGTCATTAGAGTTTAAAGATAAATAATTGAACAATATATATAACGTAGAAAGAAACGAATTCGGTGATTCGAAATAAATACTAAATTTGTTTCTTTTCTTTTTTTAAAAAAAGACAGTGTATCAACGTGCTCGATAAGGACTAAACAATTTACGCCTATCTTCGTTTACTATTTTTAATTGCAGAGTTAATTACTTAATAATTACTCGTACTTGGCCGAAAAAAAAATTTCGTAAACTACGTCAAGAATAAACAATTTACGAGTAAGGAAAAACATTTTGTTTAAACTTATAACATGCGAGAAACGTCTCAACTCTTGTTTATTATAAAAATATATGTATTATATATATATATAAAATAATACAACTATTTATTATATTTATATAATTGAAAGGAACGAACGATTTTTCTTCCGTTAGACGAATGCATAAATCTTAAAAAAAGAAAAGAAAAAAAAACATGGAAGATAATTTTTGTCTGATTTAGTTCAACCGATAAGAGAAACTTTCTTGATAAACTCGAAGGTAATTGTCTTCGTATCTGATAAGCTACCAAACAGTCGAATAAAACACGGAAAAGTATTTACACGTGTATATGTATTTTAAAAACGTTTTGAAAAGAACTTCGTGTCATAATTTATTTTCTTTCTCATAATACATATTTAATAGATATATTGTGTATTAAGTTTTTTTTTTAGATATAATAACAAAAATTTAATTTTATAAAATTACTCGAAATTATTTTACAAGGTGCTTTTATGGTTTGGTGATTTTATGTTTTAATTTGTGTATTTATTAGGTATTATATATTATACATTTATACGAGATTGTGTTAAAAAATATTGAGCTTCTTCTTTTCTACAAATTTTTCTAAGACTTTATATAAAAATAAAGGAGAGTTTGAACGAACAAAAATAAATAGTTTCCATATTAGGGTTCAAAACTTTTCCAACTTTTATCAACTTTTAATAAAAAATTAGAAACTTTTAAAAATAGTGCATTTAATTATCATATTAACAACGAATATATATATTCTTTTTTTTCTTAAAAATTTCATTTATAAACATATATAAATATTTTTATACAAATCTTACGTATATATCTAATCTATCGATTTGTTGATTAAACGTACGATGTAAACAAGAATCAAGATGAAAATTTCTAACGTAGGCGTAATATAGAACCAGTCAGAAAAGTTGTCTCACCATATTAAAGATAATTTTTCTTTTTCTTTTCTTTTTTTTTCTCTCTTTATTTTTCTTCGTTCTCACGCGAGAAAAAAAGAAAATATAAATTAACGTTGGGATTGCAAAATATTGAATTCTTTGCTGCGAGCCAAGTTACTTACTACACAAAGCAAGTTTTACGTGTATTACGTTTGAAATAACTAACCGACCCTGTTACCACGATTTCTGCTATTATAAAGACACATGTTTCTTTAAAAATAAAAAGGAGAGAAAAAAAGAAAAAGAGAGAGAGAGAAAGAATACTTCCGAGATTAATAACAATAAACATCAGACACAAGGACGTTCGTTGGTAGCTATGCGATTTCTAACACTATAAGTATATATTATTAAAGCCTTGCTAAATCCTTTGTCCTCGCATTTTGTTTGACAACATGTCAAATGACTTACGATGGGTTATAACAACAAAAACAGAAATATCAATCGACTAGATCGATGAAATTTCATTTAATTTAATAATTTCATCTTTATTTTATTTATTTTTTTAATCATTGCGTAATAAGAAAAATATTCTAAATTTGAATAAATAAAAACTTAGAATATTATTTTACAACTGGGCTACGAGAAAAAACAAAAACAAAAGAAAAATTGATCGAATCGATGGAAGGAATTTACTTATTAAGGAAATTAAAGGATAATATTAGGTTATGTTTAGTTTTAATATCCTATATATATGTTACCGGAATAGTGGAAAATCAGGCAATGTTAGCAATAACTCGGCATTGTCCTCAATGTAAATCGTTTTTTGACAATGTAGGAAACAGAAGAATTTTTACGGACTTTTCCTAAGCATTAAACATAATACTTAGACATTTTATAGAATACCAAATGCTATTTAGGCAATATTTAAAAGAATACATTATCGGGCAACAGGCACACACAGACATACACCCCCCCCCACAATCAACACACACCCCGCTCCCACACACACGCACACACAAAAGCACATATACACTTATGAAAATTATATAAGGTTTTAATTATAATAACTGATATAAAATTGAACTTAAATATAACAAATAAATAAAAGGAACCTCTTATATTTTATAAAAGAAAAAAAAATAGCAAGAAAAACGAAAAAATCATGAAAATGAACTATAAAATAATAGGTTACGTTTACGCACCGAATAATAAGTTCATTTCTCGTATGCAATTAATTAAAATAATAAGAGAAAAAAAATAATAATAAAAAAAAAAAATAAAAAATGATGAACACGATAAAGTCAATTTCCGTTAGTTTTAATAAGTTACATAATTAGTAATAGAAAATCAGGACAATAATTAATTTCGCATAGTCAGGCGACTGACCCAGTAATAAAGCGTTATACATGTATTGTACACTCCAATTTTCGGAATGAAAACTAGTTCGAACATAATCGGTTAGTTCCGTCAAGTTGATTAAAATACCGAATAAGGTTGGAACAAGATTGACTCATCTCAAGATTAAGGAAAATTTAATGACACATTGTTAAACACAGTACACACATTTATCTAAATCATATAAGAAAACTAATAGTAAAAGAAAAAGGAAAAGAAAGACAAAAAATTAATTATTTAAAATGTCGACGAAAAGAAATTATTTTTCTATACCAAATAACAAATTTACTAACAACAATATCAATTAACTCACATTTATATTTTAATATATAACGATAAGATAATGATTAATTTCTTGTAAATTAAATTAATCACCAAGTCATTTGGATCGATTTGTTCATTTAATTTTAACATTAATCTTCGAATGTATATTATAATAATTTAGATAAAAATTTGAAGACAAAATTTAATTGAATTTATAAAAACAAAAAGAAAAAAGAATGATAATTGCCAAAGAAAACCAGAGGGAAGAAGAAGAAGAGAGAGTTTAAAAAAAAAATAGTTAAAGATAAATATTAAAAATAAGTCAAAAGGATGAAAAATTGGCTAATCTAAAATATATTGGTAGGACAATATCATAAACGTAAAGAACAAGTAGATAATTTCCTCTAGGAATGATCTCGTTCTCTTTCGAAAGAAAAGAAAAGAGAAGGGGTGGAGGGGAGAGAGGGAGACTCGTCAAATCGAGCTCAAGGCAACGAGCATGAACTCAATGCAGGTTTTACAGAGCCAAATAGAGATGTAAATATGTATATATGTAATACATAGATACATATATTATACATACATACCCATAGGTTATGTATATAGGATGATGGTGTTGCAAATAAAAAAAAACGAAAAACTACGTAAAAACACTTATATATATACAATAAAACGAAAAAATTAATATATAGCTAAAACTAAACCAATAATAAACCATATGTAATATATAGATACATAATATATATTATACATATGTACATATAAGTTATGTATACAGGATGGTATTGCAGATAAAAAAAACCGAAAAACTATGTAAAAACACGTGTATATATATATATATATACATACGTAATTAATTATTTATGCCCAGACAATCAACGTGACTAATTGCTATATACATATTTAGCTATAGTATACGTAGTAACTATAAAAAAAAGAAAAAGATGTGAATGAAGGAAGTATATATGTGTGTGTGTGTGTGTGTGTGTATGTGTGTACACCTACTCGTATCATTTCTTCTCATTTGGTTTGTTCATTCTATGAACAGGTTCAACACTATTTCATGCTCGTTCACGTCATTTTATCACGACAAGAAAGAACGAGAGAGAGAAAGAGAGAGAGAGAAAGAGAGAGATAAACGACAAAAGGAAACTATAGTTGAAGTAATCTATTCTATCTTTCTTTCTCTCTCTTACTCTCTTATTTTCTCTAAATCAACAAATAAACGGTTCCGTGTCAGAGAAACGGTGAATCACTACTTGAATACTCTCAAACGTAATTCTGGTTTTAAAAATTTTAAACGGAAATCTTATCATTCCTGGTATTTTTTCATGATCAATTTTAATTGCAAAAATCATTCGACGATGATCTTTTACGATACTTTAAAAATATTGTATATCCTTTAAGGGTACGAATATTATTTTTTTAATTTAGTTTTGTTTTATTTTCCAGTACATCCTTTTTTTTTTAATCAGAAACGAATGATGAAACATAATTTCCTTTTTTTATTTCTCTCTCTATAATAAAGTTATATATTACTTTAAAATTTAAAATAATATAGTAATAATAATAATAATTTTTTATTCCGCTTCATAAATTATGTGTCACTTTAAATTTTAATATTATTTTATAGAATAATTTATTAAAGTTCATAGTTAATACTTTTTAAATAATTCTGATATCATTTTAATCAGTTCTGAATAAAAAAAACAACGAAAAGAAACAAAATACTATTATATACGATTTTTCACGCTACAAATGATAGAAATTCTTTAAATTCTTGTAACATTTATTTTTTTTTGTTCGAAATTATGAATGGTTATTTCAACGTGACAAAACGACACACTAACTTAAAAGATGTTTCCAATGTTTCCGAATAAAACGCTTAGTCAAATGTAAATGTAAATAAATCAAGAGAAAAAGTGTTTCAGTTTGTTGAACGAACAAACAAGCATAGAAAATCTATTAAACCACGTTATTTGTCGTAGTCTATCATTCTGTTCTCTTTAAAAAAAAAAAGAACAAGACAATAAAAAAAAAACCATGTTTACCGGTATAGGTACCTACATATGTATATGTATTATGAATAAGTACTTTACATAAATGTATATATGTGTTTATATGTGTATACATATAAACGTAGGTGTACGAGTAACGTCACGCATACTTTCTAATCTTATGTACTGTCATTCGATTAACGATCATTTCAGAAGCCGGAAAATCTATAATTATTATTATTATTACTATTGTGAATCTCATTATCTTGTTAGAAACATCTAATCGAAGTTACATTGAAATTTTCGATTAGTTAAGCTTTCTCCCAACGTTATACATTTATACATAAACATTGTATTTATTATATATATGTTATAGGGAAAATAGAACTTTCAGGGAATGTGAGCTTGTCCTAGGCATTGGCCACAATATTAAGCGATTTTTAACAATGTAGGAAAAAAAGAATTGCTACGGACTTTTCCTAGACATTGTACATAATACTTTGGTATCTTATAGAATATCAAATTACTATTTAAGTAATGTTGAGAAGAATACATTATCTGGCAACAGGCACACACAGCATACGAACCTCCCCTCCCATAAACAATCCACACCCCGATCCCACACATACACACAAAAGCGAGCATGGGGATTTAGAAGGAAATATTTTATATCTGCTTTTTTACTTTACTGGTTTCTCATTTATCATTCAACAGAATATCTAGGAAATGTGAGAGATATGAATATATTTCCTACGTTGTCCAAAAACGCTTTGCATTGAGAGCAATGCCGGGGAATTGCTAACATTGCCAGATTTCCCACTATTCCGATAACATATATATATAATATATATGATGATCTCTTACAATTTTTAGAAAATATTATATCCTTTAAGGAAACAAATATAATTTTTTAATCTACAGATTTTTTATATAATTATTATTATTTTATATATGTAATATTTATTTAGTTATTTATTTCGACATATATGTATAAGTTTGAAACACTTAAATGTGACTCATTCTGTGAACACGACTATATCTCTCTCTTTTTCTATATTTATTGAAGCTTCGTGTCTTTTCTAAAAATACATACAACACGTATCATACATATATGCATACATGCATACATGCATACATATATCGTTGTCTTTGTCCTCCCCTGTCAGGGTTTGACATTCGACCTCGCATGTAGTAAAATCTCATACTCTTTCGGATACATTTTCATATATTAGATTTTTCTTATTCCTAAATTTTCTCGGCCAATCAGAAGTCGCGAAAATTTGTCGAATATGTTTAAAAACTTTACTGTAAAAAGAAATTTATATAATAGCAAAAAAAGATTATTTTTAATTAATCGGATTTGATAAAAAGAAAAAGAAAAAAAGAGGAAAAGGAATATTAAACGATCTCGTTCTAGTAATAATGATTCATACAAATCTAACGTCATACTGTCTTATATTGTTTTACATTAAACAACCTAATGTGAGTAAAAGTAGGATAATCATTTTCTTTTCGATGAGAATTCTTAAAAGCAAATTTTCAGTTTAAAATTTAATCAATTTTCCATGTTTTTTTCTCAATAAATTGAAACATTGAAGAAGCATAGGAAATTATACGAAAAATGTTAATATTACGGAGGGACCATAAAAACTAAATAATAGTAATAAAAATGTAATAAATCGTACAAAGGGACAATGAATTTTTGATTTGAAAACGTAAAATGAAAATAAATTCGTTCCTTCCTTGTCTTTAAACAGTTAACCAATGAATCGTACGGTAAAAGATTCTTCAATAGTAATTAAATGCGAATCACGACGGTTATTAAAATGTTAGTCATTGATCGAATTCTTAGTAAGTATTTCCTATATTAATCGTTTTATAGTTAATAATGGATTATTTTTTGAAATTGCATGTAGATAAATATTGATCATACACGTTATGATATGTCATAGTAATCAAAAATAGTCTTGTTGTAATGGGAAATAAGAAAAAAAAAGAAAAGAAATCCAAGGAGTGTCCGCGTATTTCTTTCGTGATTCATAACGAAAGGACGAACATAAAAATCTAACAAAAAACAAAGAAGTCATACTTTTATACAGGTGAGTTTTATTTTTTTTTTATTCAAATATCGAAATATAATTATACAATTATATTTATATATATTTATATATATAATATATATACAATACAATATATATACAATTGTACAATATATATCACTATTATTTATTACCACTATATTATACCCCATATATTATACTATTATTTTATTATATATATAATATATAATGAATATTAATATATAAGAATAAAAACCTAAATATTCAATCTTTCATCGACGTATTCGATATGTGTTGACATTTCACCATGCGAAACACAAAAAATAAAAATTCATGTTTTACAATAATTGGACACGTTTATAGAAAAAAATATCTTTTCGTAATAATTTCGATCATATTATACAAATGAACATATAGATCTATTTTAATTCTCATGAAACGAACGATTTCTTAAATTCTCTTGTAACTTTTCAAATTTAAATTTCATCTTGATAAGTTTTTTACTCTTTTAAATGTACACTTACTTACATATGTTAGAGAGACTAACTAAACTAAATCCAACAAAACCGGGCATTGAATTCACTGCACGGCTTCTGATCGCGGAAACAGCTGCATATAAGTAGAAACTTTTGTACTCTCTACCTGTACGTCATTCTGTCGATCGAACAAAACGAATAAATTTGATTCACCTGTATTATTACATTGATTTTCTAACGTTCTATCAATTGTATTTTATGTTATTATTATTTTTTTTTCTGTTCTTTTTCATCGTTCTTTCAATTTTATATATTCGTGTACGTTTTCTTATCGATTATTCTTCTTCTTCTTTTTAAACAAAAATATTATTCTTAACACGTTTTTGTGCATACAATTGTTTTTCGATCATTTTACATGGGTCATATACGAGCCACACAAATGTAATAATAATGCGATAATTTCAAATGATAATGTTTCTAATAAAGTTAACACAAAACGTATTGAATATTAAATTATCGTTGAGATAAAATTTGGTATAAAACAGATTGAAAATAGGAATTGATTAAACGGACGCTGTTTAGATTAGATTTTTACATTCGAATTAAACAGAGTGAAGTTGAACTCGTGGTACAGTCATATCAGTTTAACACAAAACTTTTTCTATAACAAGAAAAGAAGAAGAAACCCGTAAAAATGATAACTAAGTTTATAAAAAGATTACGAATGTGTAAAGTAAAAAAAGAAGTAAAGATATTTCGATCACTTACCATGTTGATAAGTTAACGTGAGAACTCCTTGAAAAAGTGCCACGCGTGTTTCTGCGAAGAATAGAAGACACTTTCTCCGTGTATAAATGAAAAAAATGAAAAAAATTCACTGCTTCTTCTTCCTTCTTGATCACATTCAAAATGATTACAAGATCAAAAATCAGATCCGAATAAAAATTGTAGCAGATTAACACAATTTGATATATATATAAAGTTTAATAGCGAAGATCCGTCGAGTTAATTCAATCGTCGAACTCACTTATACACGTGCAAGCAACAGCTAGGTACGTATACCTATACATATTTAAATATATGTGTATCATGTATTATATATATACCTATATATATATATGTAGCACGAAAGGGACAACGCACTGAAGAGGAGAACATGTAGGAGAAGAAAAAAAAAAGAAAGAAAGATGTGTATAGAAGGTAACGTGAGCGCACGCGTGCGCTACTGTCAGCGCAAAGAAAAAAACGCGAAACGATCCTACTCCTACTGTGATTCGTTGCGCACTGATCGTATACAACACCGCTCAACACGACACTACCGCCGATGACGGATCACGCATGAACTAAACGACCGACAACTGTATACGTCACAATCTGTGACATCATTATTGTAAAACGTATTTTTTTTTTCTTTTTTTATAGTCGATATCGTAGATTACTACAATTGTTTTTTACGGAATAATTTTTTAGTTTCCTTTTTTTTGTTTTTTAAATATCATAAATATAAAATTTATATCGAGTATATATAGAGTTATATCGATTTTGAAATGTCTATTTAATTTTTTTGAAATAAAACATTTGATATTTTAATTATTTAATCATCCTATTGAAGTTAGGAAGAAATTAATTACGTACGAGTGTACGTGAATGTTACATTGCTTTAGTGTTTTTCGATTTTCCGTCAAATAGATTGATTAGAAAATTGATATTAAAATGTGTGTAATAATATTTTTCAGTAATTATGATAAATAATATATTACAACTGTCGAAAGGATTAATTGAAAATGGATTATGTGATATATAGATTTAACGTATATTTTTAACGAATATTTATGGATCGATTTATATCGATAGATTTCAATGTGGCAATCGATATAAAATTTCAATAATTTATGAAATTATTTGTCCGTTCTGCTCTTGTTAAGTTAAAATTTGCTTTTTCTCCAGGAAAAAGAAACGCGTACAGTTTACAGTAATTTTGGTGAAATCGTCAAAACACTTCCGCTATAAAGAATATAATTGTTGTCCGACTAGCAGTGCAACTGGCTACCGTTAACGGTAATTATAACGATATCGTACAATGCATTTAAGTGACACACGATGTACAGAAAATAGTATGTATAACGGTGGTATTTTTTAATTAACGAGACTACTATAATAATATGATCTTACGTATCAAATTAATAAGAAAAATAATAATCGATATAATAGTACCTTGTAAAAATATAAAAATAAATTATATATCCATCTCTATATTAAAAAAAAAAAGAAAGAAAAAATATAATAAATAAGATAAGAAATATTTTATAAGATAAGACAATTCATAAGATAAATTATCGATATAATATCAAACTAATTAATAAGATCGATATTTAATCTTAATTTTTAAATTAATATTTATATTATATTAAATTGATTTTCTCCTGCGAAAGTAACAAATAATTTCAAGCAATATCAATAAATTTTAGAATATTTTAATACAATATTACTATCAAAAACTTTGTCCGAATATTTCCGTTCTGTTTGTCACCGGGTGATCTAAAAATACATGACTTTAATATTTCTCTATGTCAATCTTATTTTTCATGACCGTGAAACGTTCTTCACGGACAAAAACAGAAAAAAAAAGAGAGGGAACTATCTCAAAGATAAAAAAAGAGAAATAAAAAAAAACCAAGGGAAGATGACGATGACTATGTTAGTAAGATGACTCACACTTTAACGTACACCGTTCAAGATTATGTTTATTCTTGAATATTCGAATAGTGCAACATAATCTTATGTTAGTTAAGGCACATAAATTAATGATTCATTGATTATATTTTATAGTTATTTCGATAAGGTCTATCGTCGATTATTGCTATTGTTGATAATACATACTTTGTTATAACCGATTTAGAAATGTAAACATATTACTGTTGCTATTAATCTATTAGATTTTATCATTGATTTTACTTACTGTTTATAATAAACTTTCACATAGATATCATTTCGATCGATTTGGAAAATCCAATTTAATTAGAATAATTTATGATTATTTTTTGTTCGTATTAAATTTTTCTTATTATTCTTTTTTTTTAATTATCATTTAATTTTGATAAAATTCTTACTATTTCACGTATGTTTTACAAATTTAATATTATTATTATTATTATTATTATTATTATTATTATTATTATTATTATTATTATTATTATTATTATTTGTATAAAATTCTTAAATCATGCATCCTCTTTTTTTATAAACTTTTCAATTATTTTACGATGAAATATCTTTTTGTGAGGGGGAATCCAATTACTTTTCTTTTCTTTTGTTGTTTTCAGTAGAAAAGTAGCTGTCAAATAAAAATGAAGGCAGAAAAAAATTAAATAGAGGTCGCAATGACTAGACGAACTGTTTTATAAATGTGTAACACATCAAGTTGACGATACAATAGGATCGGAAAACCGCAGCAACATGAAAAGCAACGGATATCGATCGATCGATGCCAATAACCTCACCTCTTTCTGCTGTTTTACGGCTTTCGTAAAGTTTGTTAGGGTTATTGCACTGAAAACCACATAATTCTGGTGCATTCCTTTGAAAACGCATTTGTTTTCCCACCTTCTCTAACTTCTCGATGAATGTGCTACATTTCTTATGCGTGTTACCGTCATTTCATTCAGAAATTTTGACAAAATTTCTCGTTTATTTACCTAGATGCAATAATACAATAATACTCTATTTACATATTACATATATTGCATTTTAGAAAATTTTTGAGTCAGCCCAATTGTTAATGTAATATTTATATATTTAAAAATATGATAAATATGTAAATATATAAAATAATATGTGTGGGATTAGTTGAACAATTGTGAGTTGAAGTTTGGCTCGAAACTTTTAAATCTGCCTTAATATATTGCAACTTAATATTCAAATTTAATGTTATATTATTTAATATATTAAATATTAGAAAAAAAGATCTTTAATAAATCATATATAAATAAATAACATTATATATAGTATTTTTCATTTTACTACTACTACTACTATCATTACTATTACTAATGTATTTTTATCAATTAAATTTTAGTATTTCATATCGAAATAATGATAATATTTTTAAATATTATTTGATAAAATAAAATTATTGAAATATTATACTATATTACTTAAAATAGTAATATATTTCAAAATAGAATATTTTATTAACAAAATATTACACATATATACAAGGTGTCTTGTATCTAATGGTACAAGCGAGTAAGATTGCGTTACAACAAAATTTTATTATATAATATGAACATATTTTACTGTACATTTTTGACATAATTTTTTATGTAAAATCACCCAACTCATACTAGCTTGTACCATTATTCATAGGACACCCTAATGAATGAAATAATATGGACCACCCTATAAGTATTATACAGTAATATGTAATAGTAAAATAATAGTCATATCTTTGAATAATTATTAATAATAAAATTAATTAAGGATACGTAACGAAGGACAAGTGCATAAAAAAAATGCCAGGAATGTATATAATGCATTTGGAATTTTCTTTCTTTTTTTTTTTGTAAATGAAAAAGATTTACTTTCCTCATTTATTTCATGTCATTTATGTGATCTTACATTACAATGGATCGCACAACGTTTCTCTTCTCGTAATAGATAATTACTATACTTACATTACAAGTGTTTTTTTTTCTTTTTTAAACATAATTTCGCTCATTTGTCTAACAATAAGTGTGATCGAAGGGGGCCGTCTCTCGTAAAAATGTTTTTTTACCTCGGGGAGAAAATTTCTATCGTTCTTTATCTATCTCTGGTCTATTTTTGTGATCGTAATTAAATAAAGCGATCGATAATCAGCCTTTTTTTCTTTATTTTATTTTTCTGTTTCCTTTTTTTCTCTACTTCTTTCTTTCTTTCTCTTTATTATTTTTATATCAACGAATCGACGCGACATCCTTAGAAGGAGAAAAACATTTTTCTTTTTTTTTCAAGCTATTAAAATGTATCCGCTCTAAAATATATTATAATGTTGGTCTCTTCTTTTTCTTTCAATCAAAAAAAAAAACGAACAGATTAAGATAAAAGTATTAATTATTTTTGGATAAAACAGTTGTTATTGATTCGTTTATTTGTTAATTATTTTTATTTGTAGATCAACATTTTATTATATACGATGGCCGGTTGAAAAGTTATGAGCCACAACAAGAAAACAACTTTTATTTATTTTTTTTTATAAATAAAAGTGAATTCGACCGAAAATAATTGTTTCCGTGTTTTGAAAACTTTCAAACCGTCCGCGCGAACAAAAAGGAATTTTTCACGTTAAATATTCATTGTATTTAATATAAAAAATAATCTAGAATTAGAGAGAGAGAAAAATATGCGTTTGTTGAAATAATAATAATAATAATAATAATAATAATAATAGTAATAATAATAATAATAATAATAATAATAGTAATAATAATAATAATAATAATAATAATAATAATAATAATAATAATAATAATAATAATAATAATAATAATAATTAAAGGAAAAATATAAATAAATAAAATTTGATTTGTAAATTTTTGCTTACGAAAGTCGTAGAAGAAGGATAAAAAATTACTAACTATCGTATTTATTACATTTTTCCCTATTTCTTTGTTTTTTAAACAACGTTTTTCTTCATTTCGTTTCGACAATCTAATTCATTTCTTTTACATTGGCGGATTTTCTATCATACTTTTCTTAACCTTTCGACAAAATCCTCGGCACGATGCTGGGGAAAATTTAAATCTTGAACTCTTGTAATTTTTATTGTTTTTTTTTCTTTTTTATTGATATAATATTGATGGCAATCCAAAAGAAGGGGTTAGCGGGGTAAGTACTTGCGTTATCAAAGATTTTTTTATTTACACGCGATTAAACGATGAAAATATCGTCACCTGTTCTCGATTCTTCTCTCTTGTCTCATTTTTTTCTATTAATAAAAATAGAATAAAAGAAACCGTACTTTTTTTCTTTTTTTTCTTGTTCTACAAAGAAAATCCTTGAATCCATGCCTTCTATTTTTTTCTTCGACAAATAAATGTCAAATAATATTTTATTTTCCCCCTTTCTTTTAAAAAATGTCCTGAATATTTTTTTTTTTTCAGGAAATAATTACGATATTTATCCTCACATTGTCCTCATTGTAATACCTACTTACATATTTTTGTAGTAAATCTTCATATATTTGTTCATTTAGCTATTAAAGCGTTCAAAATGATAGGAATTCAAAATTAACTTATTTAAAATTAAATAAATAAATATACATATGACCATATTGTTCGTAATTCATATGCACGTACGGTAATACTCACGGCAGGATCATGATCATTGTACCGATAATTATGACAGTGTACTAATAAATAAGTCAAAGAATTAATACAAATCTTTTTTGATGATTTATTTTAATATTACAATTATTTATTTAAAATAATCGAAATGAATTTGTTTGACTTTATTGTTAGTTCATTGCCATAATTACCGACACACACACACACACACACACACACCACACACACACACACACACACACACACACACACACACACACACACACACACACACACACACACACACACACACATGTGTAAGCTAGAAAAGCAACGCAAGTCCGAGCAATTTGTGAATGCGAAATATCAATCGACCATAAGTTTTTTCTTTATTTTCAATCTTTCGTTAGTATCGAAGCTTCTTTTTGTTATATTATATTATTATATTATATTAATTTATATTTGAAACACTCTCTTATATATATATATAGCCCGGTCAAGTTAGCCCAAAAAATAGGGGTAAGGTTACTAAAATTCACATAGAGCTGAAAATTTGTACGAATGTTCGGAACACCATTATTAATGAAATGTGAAAAGTTCCCATCAATTCGACATTGGTAAAAAAATTTATTCAAGGTCAAAGTTCGCAAATATGAGTTTTTTGCGTTTTTCAGCCAAACGGTAAGTCTTATCATAAAAATAGGTCAGACTAAAATTTTAGATCTTACAATTATCTATAAAACTTGTCTCTACACTTTTTCTCCTAAGAGTCACCGTTTCTGAGATATAATGATTCAAAAAGTTGACAAAGTTGTGTTCTTCATAATATACATAAGTACGCCGCGTATATACATCACTGGAGCTGTAATACAAGAATATTTTCTTATCGGTTTTTCTTTTTTTGTCAAACAAGCTTATAATGATGCAGATGTCCTGATAATTGAAACAGCAATGGAATAGTTCAACTTGACAAATACAACTATTGTTGTTGGTGAAGACGTTGATTTACAGGTATTACTTACTGCTCGAAAACTCCAACCGAAAAAATTATTTATTTTTGAAAACCTGGAAAAGCTCAACATCAGTCGGAAATATATTCATCCAAAAGTTTATCTGCTTCTCCAAAGTGTCAAAATCATATTCTATTTTTACACGCAATAACTGGCTGCGATATAACATCAGCATTTTTCAGGAAGGGTAAAACAACAGTTTTTAAAATGTTTAAGAACCAAATTTAGTTTATTGTACTGAAGTTTCCAAAAAGATTAACTCTACTCCACAAGATGTAATCACCAACGGAATTCACTTTCTTCTTTCTATTTATGGAGCTCCAAAAAAATTACCTGCTTAGATAAGTTACGATACGTATGTTTTGTAAAAAATACTTGTAACAAAAAACAAGTGCAATTAGCTTGTCTTCCTCCTCTACTTCTGCTCATCAACATCTATTTCGGGTATATTATCAAGTTCAAGTGTGGTTTGGTAATTAACTAGACCCAAAAGACTGAGGTTGGAAGTTAATCGACAATACATTGGAACCAATCAAGACTTTACTCCCACTGCACCGGAAAAACTCCTCAACACAATTTTTTTCAATTGTAAAAAAGGATGTAAAGCTAAATGCGGCTGCAAAGAAGTTGGACTGTTTTGTTCATTAGCATGTACCAGTTGTCACGGCCAATCATGCTCCAATGATGGTTCGCTATCAGAAGAATGTTCATACGATATCAGCGAGGAAACATCTAATTCATCGCTGTTAGGACAATTTACTTGCACCCAGCAGGAAAAAGAAGAAGAAGAAGAACATGAGGAAGCAGAAGTATTAGATGATTACGAATAATTTTCCCCAATTTCTTAAAATTCACACCGCTTTCATCATTTCCAATAGTACCATTTTTTATTATTAATAGTATTGAATTAAACAGGATCACAATAGATCATAGAATAGGCCTACCGGGGAAACCACTTTAAAAAAAAACGCGTCAAGTACACTACCTCACAGGTGGCGTGATAACGTGTGCATATTATGAAGAACACTACTTTTTCAACTTTTTGAATCATTACATCTCAGAAACGGTGACACTTAGGAGAAAAAGTGTAGAGACAAGTTTTATAGATAATTGTAAGATCTAAAATTTTAGTCTGACCTATTTTTATGATAAGACTTACCGTTTGGCTGAAAAACGCAAAAAACCCATATTTGCGAACTTTGATCTTGAATAAATTTTTTCGCAAATGTCGAATCGATGGGGACTTTTCACGTTTCATTTATAATGGTGTTCCGAACATTCGTACAAATTTTCTGCTCTATGCGAATTTTGATAACCTTGCATGTCTAACTTGACCGGGCTATTATATATATAAATTAAAACTCATACTTTTGTTAAATTTACTCTTCTAATCGTTTGCAAGCACACACTCATGCACACACACACAAACGCTAATCAAACATGCGCATATACATTCGTTCGTCTTTCTTTTCTTGATTAACCCATTTGCATCCAAGAGCGGATATATCCGCGAGCTGAGACTGTCTGCTATCACCGAGCGCGGATTATTCCGCATAAGAAACATTAGTTTTTCTATCTGTGAGAGTTTGGTCGGTGATACGGGTCAGTCGACAGTTTAATGTCGCTGATTTTTGAGCAAGAAAGCTAAAGTAGACGCATGATGCAAATGGGTTTATAATTTTTGTTAATTTTAATTTTTTATTTATTTATTTCTTTTTCTTTTCATCGTTGATTTTTGACACTGTCGCCATCTATCCGTATAACTACAATCTAATTTTTACTCTCTCTTGTTTTATTTTTTTATTAGGTATCATCGAACGATACTTCGACTATCGATAAAATAGAAATTTTTATTTCTTTCTTTAATTTCAAAAATAATTTAAACTTGTTTTTTTACAAACAAATCGAGAAACAATAATTAACGATAACGATTAAAGATACAAATTTATCTCAATGTTATTTAAAAAGAAAGCTTTTAAATACGTTCTATTGATTCTCCATTACAAAACAAGGATTGTTAACAATAATTTGTAATGAATTGTTGCTAACACATTGACAACTGAGTACGTATTTATTGAAAAAAAAGAAAGAAAACAAAAATTCTAAGTACTGCAAATGAATTTACATATATTTTTGTTACTTTTTTTCCTGTCGAAAAAATATGGTATCGTTCATTTTGTAAAAACCTTCCACTCTCCCCGTATTCATTCAATTTTTAATTTAATCATCGTTGAATTATTTTTCACGTTTAAATCTTCATCGAAACATACTTTTTCACTTCTTTCTTAATTCGTATACACATTTCTCTCTCTCTCTCTCTTTCTTTCTCATTCTTCATTCTATGTATATATTTAAGTATGTATATGTATATATATCTAAAGTTATATTATATTGCAATTGACATACGTTTTTAGATTATTATTTTATTTTTTACAATTTGCAGAATTCTTCGGATCGAACGAAGGTCGCCGTATAATAGTGGCCGCACTTATTTTATTACTTCCTTCTTTTCTTCTCTCCCAACCCCGGTCATCTTCTTCTTTTTTATCTCTTTTTGTCTTTTTTATTTCTTTCTTTCAATTTTATCATCTTCTTTATTCGTCGACCGTATGATTTGTGTGATCACGATGGATTTTATGTTTACGTGTATGTCTGCGTGTGTATTTATTTTTTTTTTGTTCGTATTTAAGTAAAAACATTTTTATAGCACTGATACCGTTCTAAATACTTAGAACCGTTCGTGCTTAATGATTTTACTGTTTTCTTTTCTTTTTTTTTTATTATTGTAATACGAACGTTTTTGTAGGAAGAACGCTATTTTTTTATTTCCTTTCATTTAATTTTTAATTTTATATTTATTTTATTTTAATTATTTATATTTATTTACTAACGCAGCCCGAGAGAAAACGTTGTGGTAATAATGATATTTAATTGAATACAATTTAATAAAATAATAATAACTTTTGTTCTTTATTTTTTTGTTTTTCTCACTTTCTTCCCTTGTCTTCTTTCTTTTTCTTTATTTTTTTTGGGGGGATGAAAATGGCGACGATGTTTGCTTTGATTTTTCTACTGTTTTCTTTTTTTTACGATGTTTTTTTTTGTTTTTTTGACATTTTATTATCGTTCAAAGATTCTAGTTTCGGCTTAGGCACTTTCAGGAAAATAAATAGCAGGTGTGTGATAATATTTTTCATAGCAATTAGAGCGAATGAATTTTTTTTTTCTCCCAAGGATATTTAACTGTATTTTGTTGTTTCGCTTTATTATCCTTTTTTCTTTTTCATTTTTTTGGGGAGTATTTTTATTCTTTGACTTTAAACGTAATTTAGAAGTATATGTATATGTGTGTATTTTACTAAAAAAAGAAAAAAAAAAAAACCAACAAAAAAATACGATCTTTTTCCATTGGTCGGCTTCGCTATTTTTTTTTACAACACTATGTATTATAATTATGTATTTACATATGTGTGGAACAAGCCTAATTTTTGCGAGACATTAAAGGAGACGATGAAGGGACGAAATAGCGACTTTTTAAGGATTGGTAGGTGTAGGTGAGAGATGTAGGACAGGGTTTGTAAAAGTAATTTTAACAAAGAGACGAGTCTAGGATACTTTTGTTTCTCAATTTTCCTTTTTTTTCTTTTTTCCT
Organism: Polistes fuscatus; assembly: GCF_010416935.1. Classification (NCBI taxonomy): domain Eukaryota; kingdom Metazoa; phylum Arthropoda; class Insecta; order Hymenoptera; family Vespidae; genus Polistes; species Polistes fuscatus. The sequence goes on along the minus strand of NW_025112997.1, from coordinate 930,229 downwards.
AATTTCTCTCGTTTCTTCCAGCGAATTTTTGGCTCTCTCTAAAGTTAAATTAATAAACAATATAATAATAATATTTTTATTAATGAAAAAACTACGGTGAATTTCTTGTTATGAAATCGACAAATGTTTTAACGATCTCTCTTTTGCCTATTAATAGGATCAATTTCGTTTAGGTTCTTTTTCTTTCTTTTTTTTTGAACACATTGCAGGATCAAGGTTTTATGTAATTAAATAGGAAACACACATTTTGTATATATGTATATACACACGTTTGGATACGTATTTCTTTTCCTAATTAAAAAAAAAAAAGAAAATATAAAAAGAAAAACGAATAAATGGTATCGTTAATTCTCTTTTTTCTTTTTTTTTTATTCAGTAATAAATTTATGTATACTATTACTTTTATATAAATACCTTTATGTATAATATATATATATATTATACATTTATATAAAGGTGCATCAAGAAATATTTTTTTATTTTCTCTCTCTCTCTTTCTCTTTGTGTTTTCACGAAAAAAAAATAACTTCATAAAAATCATGTCTTCGATTTTAATGTTTTTCGAGCTTCTAAAAGCTTCTAAATTACTATGAATGAATTTAAAAAAAAGAACGTTCAGGAGAGATACTAACTTTATGAAATATGAAGATTTTCGTTTACGTGAAAGTACCTACAGCCCTATTATGACAAAGGTAGGAGAATATATTATTCTGTATTTATTTTTTAATGCTAAAAATATTTAACACTTTTACAAGTCTGTAAAAAAATCATATTTTCTAATTTCGAAAAAAATGTTCTCTTCTACAAAAATGAAAAATAAAGAAATTTCATTTCCCTTTTCCCCCTTTTCCCTATCATTTTATATTTATTTCAAATATTCATCACCTTTTTTTGGTTTTGGTTTGTTTAGAAACCCACATTTTATCCTAATCATTTATTTTTCTTTTCTACTCTTCTTCCAATCACCGTTTCGAATTAACCCGTGCAATGTAATATTAAACATGTCCATTTTGAAAAAATAATAAAAAAAACTTTTATCTATTTAGCGTGGTAATTGCTTTTCGTTGACTTTTTTAAATACTTAATTATAGTATAATATACATATATATATTTAATCATAATTGTTTTTCTCTTAATTTCTATTCGTAATATTTATTTTCGAGTTTTCTTAAAACTATAAGAAAAATAACGTAATTTCCAACAAGTTTAATTTTTAAAGATTAAATTTCACTTACAAGCAACTCTCTGTTCCGTCCTCGATTTGAGACAAAGGAGAGAAAGAAAAAGAGAATTGAGTTTCATACCCATCATGCTCAAATTTCAAATCGGATAAATACGATCCCTACGTATTAACTGTATATGTGTGTATGCATTGAAGAAGAAACATGATGGAAATTTTAAAACGAGAAAAATACTTTGTCTCTATATACACGCACACGTACGAGTACATATACGCATGTACGTGAATATATTTGCATGTGTGTAAGTTTAGGGAAGTCATGAAAAAAATTTTGGAATGTAATGCATGTGTTGTGTGTATGTGTGTGTACAGATGTATATGTTAAGAACACACGAAGAAAATTGTGACTGAAGTTAATACGTATGTACGAATGTATATGAATATGTATATATGTGAAAAAAATTTAAAACGAAGAGAAATATTTTACCTGTTTTAATATGCGTATATAAATGTGTACGTTCGTATGCAAGATACATATGTTACGTTTAAGTTGACACATTAAAATATTTCATTGAAAATGTAGGTAAGGACATGTATGTATGTATATATGTATGTGTATGTAGTAAAATAACATGAAAAATATGGAAAATAGATTAGAATGCATTAATGTGAATTATATGTATGAAGTATATGTATTTAGTGTGAATTTGTTTGCTTCTAGTACTTTACATATGGTAAGTGAATACTTGTATTAAGTATATATGTATTATACATATATGGATACATACATCTTATGATCAACAAATCAGATTCAACAATTTCGAATGTATGAGTATGTGTGAGTATGTAATATATGCGTCAATGGAACTTTTAGTGTCAATGTGTTTTTCAAATATTTCAAATATGTAAATACTTTTATATATGTATATATGTATATATGTGTATGTACTAAAAAGTATGGTAGAGAAACGATGTATATATATGATACCTATTAAAAAGATTTGCGTGAATATGTTGTGTAATTGTAAGTAAAAAGACGGAAAAAAAAGAAAAGAAAATAATGATGGAACAAAATTGGATCGAACTTTCTTCCCCGATCGTGCCTCGTTCGTTTCAATGGATTTTCTAACTTCGCATAATCTTTCAAACAACTTCCATCATACAATTTCTCTCTCGACTCGTTGAAAGTCATCAAACGAAAATTATATTTTCCCATAGGATCCTATTAGAACAGTAGTGGGGGTAACTTTATTCATCTTATTGCGAGCCACATAACTTTTATTATTAGAATCCAACTCTCACCACCGCTACTACTTCCCCCACTCCTTCCTACTAGTATTACTTAAACACTTTTGCGATTTGTATCTGGTATTTTTCTTATATACGTCATTTAACCCTTTGCACTTCGGTTAAGCTTTAATATAATTATAGTTCATTGTGTGGAATGCATAAGGGTTCCAAATCGTTACCTGAGAACCGATAAGGTTTGAAATCTTACAGTTTTCGGTAATCATTCATGTTTTCTTTTTACACATGGAATAATTAATTTTTTTTGATTAATTATTGTTAAACAACAGATGATTATACTGTGTTGTAATAAAGCAATATTTTTGATTTTCTATCATTCAAATTTAAATATAACCCAATGATATTTGGGTTTAGTTTTTTTGAATATTTTATGGAGCGTTTACTGAGTACCTTAATAATTAACAATAACCAATCATTTAATTATTTTCATTAACACTTTTCTACAATTAATTTCATTAATATTTAAATATAAATAACAAATGATTACAAAAGCACGCAATAAAGTAGCAATATTTTTGATTTTCCGTCATTCGCATTTAAATAGAACCCTGCAGTATTCGGGCTTAGATTTTTGAACATTATACGAAACATTTCTGAGTACCGACATCTTTTTTAAATCCTTAATTAACAGTAATCAATCATTTAATGTTTTTCATTAACAATTAATTTTGTTTGTATAATTTAATTTAAACAATAATTGAATATAAACGTCTTGCAGTAAAGTAATATTTCCAATATTTTTTAAATATCCATTTAAATATTATAACAGATATCTGTGCGGTACTCAGTTTTAGATTTGAAAAATTTTATTAATTAGATACCACTCCAATATGATTATTCAATAAATAAAGATAAACGAATACCGTATGAAAATAATATTGCTTGTATTTCATTTTACCGGAGCAAATAAGTAACAGAACACCGTTATAACAATTATCCTCCCCTTTAGCAACACAATCCTCTAAAACAGTGTTTCTCAACCAATAAATCGGACTTTTTACTATTTTTAGGTTATATTAAATTTTGAATTTGGCCTACCTTAGACAAAAGCGAGAAAAATAATTAATAAATTTGTCAATGATTTTTAAAAACTATTCGTTAAATGTTTTTAACAAGTTAACGAAAATTTATAAATATATAATAAAATTTATAAAAATATAATAAAAATAATAAAAACAGTGTAACTTCTCAGAGCCAATAACTATGCGTTTCCAAATTTTTAGATTTTAAACATTTGGGTCATAGTAATATGGTAAAAAAAAAGAAAGGTTAAAAAACCCTGCTCTAAACTGATAATTCAATTGAATATATTTATATTGATTTTGTTTAAACTTTTTGGATCAGATTGTCATCGATATTTCGAAGAGATTCTTAAAAATGATAACATATATTATATTCATTTTTTTAATCGATAATTAACAAGCATCACAACCGAGTCTCTTTTCCATTATTATTATTATTATTATTATTATTATTATTAGTAGTAGTAGTAGTAGTATTAGTATTATTATTATTAATATTATTATTATAATATCATTATTATTAGATATTTATTTTCTTTTTTCATAAAAATGTGATTCGTTTCTCAATGGTACAGGCAACTTTGTTTTACACATTTTTTGCTTATCCTTAATTACTCTGTATAAATGTATTAGTATAATAAAAAGATATATAAGAGATCGCGATCTTCTCGATTGTATTTTTTTATCAATGATAAAATAACAACTTATACAAAATTAATAACTTTTAAGTGTATGTAAGAAAAAAAGAAAAAGAAAGAGTGAGAGAGAGAAAGAGAGAAAGAAAAAGAGATAGAGAGAGAAATAGAAACGACACGTTTCTTCCCTATCATCGTCATCATCATCATCATCATCATCATCATCATCATCAACATCATCATCATAATTATCATTGTCATCATCGTCGTCATAATCATCATCGTCATCGTCATTATCATCGTCATCATTATTATAATCATCATTATCATTCTTATTATCATAATCATGATAAATCACGATAATCGTGATTAACCCGACACAAGCACGGTATATTCGATGACGCGGAATCTTCGACTTGGCACTGAAGAGAGCTAATTAGCGACGAAAGAAGACGACCTTGAACTGGTCATCATGATTGGGTCGCATCAAAATAGGCCGAACTTGGTCCTGAGGAATTCCTTTAAGGGGACATAATATTGGTTCCTTAAAGCCACCATTTCTGGCGTTTTACGCAGGCTGTTAAATATCGTAGCATCCGTTTCGAATATCAGTATCAAACTGATGAAAAACGCGGTTAAGACAAGCATGAAGGCCGGAACGAAGCGTCGTAAAATTCGCATACTCCTATGCCTCAACTTTCCTTGAAATCTACGTGCTAGATGCGACTGTTGTTGTTGTTGCAATTGTTGTTGTTGGTGTTGATGTTGGTGTTGATGTTTTTGTTGCAAAGAAAGCTTCGAATTTTGAAGCTTTTGCATTTTTGGTACCGGTGTTACCGATCGACTATGTGGTTTACCGGATGCGTCCAATAACTGACTCTCCGATGACGAATGATCGAAGGAGTCTCTGAAGTAATAATCGTTCACCTCACCCTCGTGTTGGCCGACTGTAACAATAGATTTAATCAACGATTAATTAGATTTATCATTTTTTTTTTGTTACTCGAATCGTTCGTTGTTATTCCCGTTTATCGTCAAAGTTCAATCATATTTTTTCTTTTCTTTTCTTTTATTTCAAGTTATCAGATTGGCCCGAAAAGTTTGCCGATCCCTTCTCCACCCACCGAACCTCGCCCCACCAAAAAAAATTCAAAAACAATTTATATATCTGTTGATATTTTAAAATCGATACGAAACATTTTGAGTAAGTCAATATACTTGGAGGATAAACGAGTTATAACGGTTAGAGTTTCTAGATCCTACAAGTTGAAAAGATTCTGGTAACATCGACGTTTTGATCGAAACAAGAATCTTTTCTCACGACGTTTCGTTCAAGAACAGGCTCGACATCAAAGGCTACGTGATGACTTATCGTTAACAGGCGCAGGCCCATGCTTCACCGCAATAATAATATGCAAAACAGAAAGTAATTTAAAAGTAAATGTAAAAAAAAAGAACTATATATATATATATACCATAGATATATTATAAATAAATATCTAAACGCTCGAACGCATTAAATCAAATAGCGCATTAGAAATATAAAATAGATTAGATATATAGAAAGATAGAAAGAGAAAGAGAAAGAGAAAAAGAGAAAGAGGGAGAAATAGATGAAGAGATAAAAGATAGAAAGAAAGTAAATAGAAAGGGAATAATGTGAGAATAAAAGGATAAAGAATCCCAGGATGATCCTGTATAGATGGATCCATAGGGCCGAGATCTTACCTGAATTTAAAACAGAATCGATTCCATTTCTATCGTCATGCTGTGAAGTTAGCCGATGATGATCGTAGTAAACAGAACCGTTGGTAGTAGTAGTAGTAGTAGTAGTAGTAGTAGCTAGCGAAGAAGCTTTCGAGTTTTTTGACATCGTTCCCATTGTAGTCGTCGAGTCTTCTTGAAGTGTCGTCTCGTTGTTATTGTAGTAGTAGTAGTTGTGGTGTTGATTGTGATTGTTGTTGTTGTTGTTGGTGGTGATGGTGGTGGTGTTGATGAACCTTTCTTACCTGCAACGAATCGTCTCGAGTTGGTTCGAGTGTATTGTCGAGAACATCAACATTGCTTTTCGAGTTGGTCGTTGAAATGTTTCCGTTAGCTATGAAGACACGTTTCTTTGATGTCAGTGACATTGGTGTTGTTGTTGATGTTGGGATCGTGGTTGAAGTAGTTGCATTAGTATTAGTAATAATGGTTGCTGTTGGCGACGACAATGAGGAGGAAGAGGAGTAAGATACTGATGTAGACAAGGATGGTTTAAAGGCTGGTACCTTGGAGGTCTTGATTATCAATGCGGTAGACCTGACGACCTTGGGACTCTTTTCAAGGGCATTTATACGTTGCCTGACGACGTTATCGATATCACGACCAACTAGCTCTTCCGAGCCTATCACTATTCTTTGACTGTACAACGCTTGTGGTCGGTTCAGCGTGCTCTTGGGAAATTTCAGTTTAACTTTCGCGTGGTTGTTTGTGGTGGTAGTAGTAGTAGTAGTAGTATTGGAGGTAGTAGTAGAATTAGAAGTAGAAGTAGAAGTAGTAGAAGTAGTGGTAGTGGTGGTGGTGGTGGTGGTGGTGTTGTTGTTGTTGTTGTTGTTGTGGGGGTGGCACTCACATGCTTATCTTTTTCGTCTAAGGCTAAAAAAACAGAAAAAAAGGGAAGGAACAAATAAACGGTTGAAAAAAAGAAGCCAAAATAATAAGCGCCAGGTAATATTGTTGCGGAAGCTGCGGAAGCTTGAGATTGCGACAACAGGTCGTTTTGTTCATTTATTTTTGTTTTGCCTGATAACAATCGTTTTATGTTCGTAATGCTAAGTGATGTGTAATAAAGAAGGAGAAAGAAAGAAAAGATAGGATTAAGTGCATCATTCTATCCTCTAGAAAATTCTATTATTTTAAGTAAAATGTATTTCTTTCAATTTTTTTTATTAGTTATATATTACATATATTTTTATTACTTTTTATTAAACATTAATTTTTATATTAATGTAATTATACTATATAAATTATATCGTTAACTTCACATTATATAATTGATGTGTGTGTAATTTTTTTAAATATAATTAATATATGAGAAATTATAAATTTATAGAAAGTTTATTATTACACTATTGATATTAATTTAAAAATTAATTTTGTTTTATTTCTTGCTTTTAGTTTTTCTCGTTAAAAATATTTTTACAAATAATCCATTTACCTCGAGAAAAATTAGAATCGTAAAATGTAAATTTTATCTGACAACGACGGTAATATAATTATTCGTAAAAATTTAGATCAATATATTCCCTCTCTCTCTTTCTTTCTCTTTAGCATGTTTCATCGTCATGATTCGTTAAGACACGCCATGTTCGAGAAAAAATGATTCGTGTCTTTAAAAAACGATTGTTAACGTGATGTAATTAATTACATATATATAATTATGTACTAATATATACACACACACACACATTAATAAATAGATATATAGAACGAACGAAATGTATTTTGTTCTACAATTTTTATTTACGACCTTGATTTATTTTAATTACTATTCTTTTTTCTCTTTTCATGTTTTTCATAAAAAAAAAAATTTCTTTTATCTAATCATTTCGTTCGTTTGTTCATTTAATATCTATTGTTTCATGCAATCGGGCTAAAACGTGATCATTTCGTACATGCATTTCTCTTTTAAAATCTTCACGAGTCATTGAATCGTACGATGATATCGAAATGGTAATTATTACTTTCTTTTTTTTCATAAGTTTAATAAAATTTTCTATCCACGATCCAACGTTGACTCATTTAAATTTACTCAAGAGAAAAAAAAGTCATTCTCACGTTTTTTCTAAAAATTAAACATTAAAGTGCTCGTTCGAGTATTATTTATGCATGAATAATTATAAAAAATAGCCAGAGTCGAATATTTCTATGCGCGTACGTATATATATTTTGTTTTGTTTTTTATTAATTCAGAATTATTTAATACAATATAACAAAATTAATGATCGCTCATTGACTTGGGTTACTTTTATAATCAAAAATTCGTATAACTATCAATAAAATCAATATCTACGTAACATGTTATACGAAAATACAGTAAATCTTCCAATAAAAATTAATAACAAATAATAATCAATTAAATTTATTTCATCAATAAGAAATACGATAATTCCAGTATTAAAATATTTACAAACCAATCGACAAATTCTTTGCGAACATATTCTTGCAAGGTAATTCATGCCACAATTAATACGAATAAGTATAAATTTATTTTTTAATATATAAAACAATCTAAGACACTTTATCGTATTAATATTAATTAATTCTTCTGACTGTGTATATGCACATAATATATACCCACCCCCTCCCCTAAGTTTCCTAATTTCACACGTACGAATCTTTAAAAGAACAAAAAATAAACAAAAACTCCATAAAAATATATTCCTTATGTCTTTAATTAATTTTATTGCACATTCATATAACATGTTTGAATAAAAAACGGAAGAAAACACATTCACACGAAACGCTTGAGTGAATAATAAAAAATAAACGGAAGGTATAGTAAAAATTCTAAAAAGAACTGATTAAAACGGATAGATAAAACAAACAAACATAGACAAAAAATAGATAAAAAATATAGACCAACCATTGTTTCTTCTTGCATGAATCTCTTGGTCCTCCGATACGGTCTCCAGGAGTGGCAAGGTATTATCTGGACAATAGGGTGAACTGAGAGGTACTCCAGTACCACCCTCAGACATTCCGGTACCATCCAATCCCGCACTATGACAACTACGTGGTAAACTGGAATAACCTATTCAAAAATCGTATTATAATCAGACACGTTATATAATTGTTAAAATTAATCCTATCGTTGAAATTATTGTATTTTCTTTATTTTTATAAATTTATTTTTTATTCAACGAATATACCGTACGCGTATATTCGAGGATTATCTTCTATTTACGTCACAAATCAAAGAGATTTTTCATTTTTATAACGTTAATATGTCATAGATGATTATTCGAAATAATTCCGATTATGAAGATTTTGTTTATTTTGGTATATTTTGTAAGATTTGTTATATTTTTATATTTATATACGTTTATGTTCGTTTAACGAACAATATTTTGATCGAAGTTAAAATAGAGTAGGATTATTCATAATACGTGTGTATTATATATGTGAAATTGTTGGTATATAAATATTTCTAATGCAACGATTCTACGATTTTTTTAACGTATATCCTCTTTAAATTCGCTCGACGTATGAATATTTACGAAAAATGTGTATATTTTTTTAAAACATTATACGTATATACACATTCTCGAATGTTAATATAAACAAACAGAAATTATTATAATGCGCGTTGCATTATTTTTTAATTTGATTTTATTAGATTGGCGCGTGACTTAAGATAGAATTATCAAAGATTATAATATAAAATAGATTTTTAAAATAGTATGCATCCGTTTAACATTTTCATGTTTAAAAAAAATAATAAATCAGTAAAATGAATCGAAAGTATTAAAAGAAAAAAAAAAAGAAATAAAAACAACAACAATAATATTATAACCCCCCTCCCATATATATATAAATATTAATTATATATAATTTAAAAAAAAAGAGAATGAAAACACACATAAATTATAAATCGGTCATTTGATACATGATTCGTTTAACGTTAATAGATAAAAATATTAATTATAAAAATAATACTAACGTATTTCCACAAGGTCCTGACTAGGGGTGCTAGGGGTGGCCGGTACGCTGCTTGCTTTTTTCTAAGACACGTCGTTTGACAACGTTGAATAGGTGGTTCCTCTTTTCGAAGTGGACCCGTTTCCTCTAAAACTTCTCTTTCCGTTCTTCCTGTGTATTTGAATTTAGTGCCCCAAGAGAATATTGATCCTCCACTGACCACAGGTGCGTCAGATGCTTTCGGCAAACTATTGTTTTCAAACAAACACAAATCAAATTTATTCCAAGTAATTTTATTATGAAAAATAGAATATTGATAATATAAGATATAATATATCTTATGAAGAATAAATATATACACGTGTAAGGAATATTTTATATAATATTATTAGTTTAGAATTATGAGAAATATTATTAGTTTAGGGTAGGTAAATAGGTAGTAGTACGATACTCTAATCTTATTGTTAGTTTACAGGAGATAGCTGAAGATTTAGAGTGTTATGGTGACAAATATTCCAAGGGATAAGGTCTTTTTAACCCTTTCGCTACGGCACTCCGTTCCGTGGGAGTAGCGCCACTGAACGGGACACAGCTCCGTGCAGTGGCTTACGTCTTTCAATGGCATTTTGGAATTCTCTTGTGTGGATACTTTTTTGAGAGTTATGTAACAACTGTTTCGTCTTTATATGAAAAACATAAAAATGAGTATATTTTGAGTATTCAGAAATTAACATATTAATAATTTAAGTGTAGGCGTAGGTGTTCACGCGACACCGACTATAGTCGGTGTCCGTAGCGAAAGGGTTAAGAGGAAGGATCTGGTATTTGTTTTGAAGTAATAACACGTGGTAATCTACACTGGGAGATTCAGAGAACCTTTGAACGTACTCCCACTCTAAGGCGTCACTTATGCTTAGAAGAAAGACCGATTGATGACCAATGATGGATCGGAAAAAGACTGGGACCGCCCAGAGTCTCTTTTCCCCTTCCATCGGGGGTATGACCGATGCATAGGATATAAGAACGGAGAAAAAGGAAAAAAGTAGTCTATTATATCTTATGTCTTAAGTACTTATCTCTATGTCTTATGTCTTACGTTATCTTATGGTTACGATTATGTTATTGTGAAAATCTTATGTTAAATGAATAATGTGAGATTAAATATATGTGTATATCAGACTTTCATCCTCAATCAGTAATGCGCCCATCATCCTGACAAACTATCTAATATATATTATAACATCATAATCACCTTTTTCTCCCTATACACATATAATAATTCAGTAGTTACTATAAGTATATATATTAGATCAATGATTTTATTTTATCAACCTTTTTGAATGTAAAATAAAATATTCAATATTCGAACAAATGATATTAACCCCCTTTACACTATAATTATTTGTCTGATTTGTTCTTTGCCTATTCTGATATTCCTTTTTCCCAGTTTGGTGTCTTATATCAAAATTAAAATAGTTAATTTATCATATACAGTGCTTTTATATTCTCTTTTTTAAATATAATACATTTTAATTCGGTTATTAATTCGGTTAGTTAAAACTACCGTTTGAATTGTATCGAACAAGAAAACAGTTCTCGAATTTTCCATTTCGTATTTCTGGTTAGAACTTTTTCAATAAAACATTTTATAAAGCTTATCTTTATGGAACGTTTTTTTTTTGTTTCTTATTTTTATTTATAGAAAAAATTGGTAGAATTTTACAGGGAAAGAAAAAAGAACTAGGACACCCTGTATAAGATAGGATAGTTTTATATGTATTTATGTAATAGATGTGTGTATGTGTGTATATGTAGTAAATGGAATGGTCGTTGCACATTGCACATTGCACTTTTACCCTCAGAGAAACCGACAAAGGCTTTGACCCGATTCGTAAAACTCGATCGGTGAGAAAACACCCGTATATCTTTCTTTCTCATAGATACAAGCAACGATAAATTTTCTTACACTTCATTCTTCCGACTTTATACTAACATAATATTTCTTTTTCTTTTATTTCACCAAAACTAAATGGTAATAACATAACCGTATATATATAAACTTTTTTATTTAACGAACTGTGACGTTTGAGAGAAAATTTCAATAGAAAAAAAATTAATATCGTTTCGTTAATTAATATTTAAGAAAAAGAAAATTAAAATCTAGAAAGAAAAAACTTTCTAAAATTCCACTACATATAGTTATAATTTTATTTTTAATCATAGCGAATCACTTGGAATTGTAAAAACTTTAATGACATTTCAACTAATCTATTTTAAATAGTATTTATAAATAAATAAATGAAATAAACGATGATATAGTTTTTACATCAAATTACTTTCCTCCCCCTCCTCTCTCTCTTCAAATTAGTTAATAAAATATTATTTAGTACAAGTCAAAGAATATAACAATTGTAAAATTTAAAATATTATTATTTGAAATATAAATCTAATTTAAAAAAAAAACAAAATTTAACACATAAATAAAAAAATAAATACAGAAAAAGAATATTATATAATTTTAGAATAGAAAAATCTTAAAAAGAAGAACAAAAAATTAATTTAAAAATCCGGAGTAAAATTTAGAACAAAATCTATTATCGAAAATCAAATTCCCTTTTTCTTTTTTTCTTTTTTAGGAAAAGAACAAAATCAGCAATTCGATTGGACGTGGAAACAATTTGCCGCATCGAACATGTTGCTGCGAAGTGCATCGAGATAGTAGATAGTATTACAGTTTGACGTTCACTATAACGTG